>NC_090934.1:948877120-949180150 GCF_040938575.1 Ambystoma mexicanum | reverse complement strand
GGTGGTAGACATGGGTGGGGGCCTGGTGGAGGCTGCCCCTGCACTGCTGGGGGGTGGAGGTGGTGGGAGACATGAGTGGGGGCCTGGTGGAGGGTGCCCCTGACTGCTGGGGGGTAGGGGGTGGTGGGAGACATGAGTGGGGGCCTGGTGGAGGCTGCCCCTGCACTGCTGGGGGGTGGGGGTGGTGGGAGACATGAGTGGGGGCCTGGTGGAGGCTGCCCCTGCACTGCTGGGGGGTGGGGGTAATAGGGGACATGAGTGGGGGCCTGGTGGAGGCTGCCCCTGCACTGCTGGGGGGTAGGGGTGGTGGGAGACATGAGTGGGGGCCTGGTGGAGGCTGCCCCTGCACTGCTGGGGGTGGGGGTAATAGGGGACATGAGTGGGGGCCTGGTGGGGGCTGCCTCTGGTGGCTGGGGGGTGGGGGTGGTGGTAGACATGGGTGGGGGCCTGGTGGAGGCTGCCCCTGCACTGCTGGGGGGTGGGGGTGGTGGGAGACATGAGTGGGGGCCTGTTGGAGGGTGCCCCTGACTGCTGGGGGTAGGTGGTGGTGGGAGACATGAGTGGGGGCCTGGTGGAGGCTGCCCCTGCACTGCCTGGGGGTGGTGGGAGACATGAGTGGGGCCTGGTGGAGGCTGCCCCTGCACTGCTGGGGGGTGGGGGTAATAAGGGACATGAGTGGGGGCCTGGTGGAGGCTGCCCCTGGTGGCTGGGGGGTGGGGGTGGTGGTAGACATGGGTGGGGGCCTGGTGGAGGGTGCCCCTGACTGCTGGGGGGTAGGTGATGGTGGGAGACATGAGTGGGGGCCTGGTGGAGGCTGCCCCTGCACTGCTGGGGGGTGGGGGTGGTGGGAGACATGAGTGGGGGCCTGGTGGAGGCTGCCCCTGCACTGCTGGGGGGTGGGGGTAATAGGGGACATGAGTGGGGGCCTGGCGGAGGCTGCCCCTGCACTGCTGGGGGGTGGGGGTGGTGGTAGACATGGGTGGGGGCCTGGTGGAGGCTGCCCCTGCACTGCTGGGGGGTGGGGGTGGTGGGAGACATGAGTGGGGGCCTGGTGGAGGGTGCCCCTGACTGCTGGGGGGTAGGGGGTGGTGGGAGACATGAGTGGGGGCCTGGTGGAGGCTGCCCCTGCACTGCTGGGGGGTGGGGGTGGTGGGAGACATGAGTGGGGGCCTGGTGGAGGCTGCCCCTGCACTGCTGGGGGGTGGGGGTAATAGGGGACATGAGTGGGGGCCTGGTGGAAGCTGCCCCTGGTGGCTGGGGGGTGGGGGGGTGGTAGACATGGGTGGGGGCCTGGTGGAGGCTGCCCCTGCACTGCTGGGGGGTGGGGGTGGTGAGAGGTATGAGTGGGGGCCTGGTGGAGGCTGCCCCTGCACTGCTGGGGGGTGGGGGTGGTGGTAGACATGGGTGGGGGCCTGGTGGAGGCTGCCCCTGCACTGCTGGGGGGTGGGGGTGGTGGGAGACATGGGTGGGGGCCTGGTGGAGGGTGCCCCTGACTGCTGGGGGGTAGGGGGTGGTGGGAGACATGAGTGGGGGCCTGGTGGAGGCTGCCCCTGCACTGCTGGGGGGTGGGGGTGGTGGGAGACATGAGTGGGGGCCTGGTGGAGGCTGCCCCTGCACTGCTGGGGGGTGGGGGTAATAAGGGACATGAGTGGGGGCCTGGTGGAAGCTGCCCTTGGTGGCTGGGGGGTGGGGGAGGTGGTAGACATGGGTGGGGGCCTGGTGGAGGCTGCCCCTGCTCTGCTGGGGGGTGGGGGTGGTGGTAGACATGGGTGGGGGCCTGGTGGAGGCTGCCCCTGCACTGCTGGGGGGTGGGGGTGGTGGGAGACATGAGTGGGGGCCTGGTGGAGGGTGCCCCTGACTGCTGGGGGGTAGGTGGTGGTGGGAGACAAGAGTGGGGGCCTGGTGAAGGCTGCCCCTGCACTGCTGGGGGGTGGGGGGGGTGGGAGACATGAGTGGGGGCCTCGTGGAGGCTGCCCTGCACTGCTGGGGGGTGGGGGTAATAGGGGACATAAGTGGGGGCCTGGTGGAGGCTGCCCCTGGTGGCTGGGGGGTAGGGGTGGTGGTAGACATGGGTAGGGGGCCTGGTGGAGGGTGCCCCTGACTGCTGGGGGTAGGTGGTGGTGGGAGACATGAGTGGGGCCTGGTGGAGGCTGCCCCTGCACTGCTGGGGGGTGGGGTGGTGGGAGACATGAGTGGGGGCCTGGTGGAGGCTGCCCCTGCACTGCTGGGGGGTGGGGTAATAGGGGACATGAGTGGGGGCCTGGTGGAGGCTGCCCCTGCACTGCTGGGGGGTGGGGGTGGTGGGAGACATGAGTGGGGGCCTGGTGGAGGCTGCCCTGCACTGCTGGGGGGTGGGGGTAATAGGGGACATGAGTGGGGGCCTGGTGGAGGCTGCCCCTGCACTGCTGGGGGTGGGGGTGGTGGTAGACATGGGTGGGGGCCTGGTGGAGGCTGCCCCTGCACTGCTGGGGGGTGGGGGTGGTGGGGAGACATGAGTGGGGGGCCTGGTGGAGGGTGCCCCTGACTGCTGGGGGTAGGGGGTGGTGGGGAGACATGAGTGGGGGCCTGGTGGAGGCTGCCCCTGCACTGCTGGGGGTGGGGGTGGTGGGAGACATGAGTGGGGGCCTGGTGGAGGCTGCCCCTGCACTGCTGGGGGGTGGGGGTAATAGGGGACATGAGTGGGGGCCTGGTGGAAGCTGCCCCTGGTGGCTGGGGGTGGGGAGGTGGTAGACATGGGTGGGGGCCTGGTGGAGGCTGCCCTGCCACTGCTGGGGGGTGGGGGTGGTGGGAGACATGAGTGGGGGCCTCGTGGAGGGTGCCCCTGACTGCTGGGGGGTAGGTGGTGGTGGGAGACAAGAGGTGGGGGCCTGGTGGAGGCTGCCCCTGCACTGCTGGGGGGTAGGGGTGGTGGAGACATGAGTGGGGGCCTGGTGGAGGCTGCCCTGCACTGCTGGGGGTGGGGGTAATAGGGGAAATCAGTGGGGGCCTGGTGGGGGCTGCCCCTGGTGGCTGGGGGGTCGGGGTGGTGGTAGACATGGGTGGGGGCCTGGTGGAGGCCTGTCCCTGCACTGCTGGGGGTGGGGGTGGTGGGAGACATGAGTGGGGGCCTGGTGGAGGGTGCCCCTGACTGCTGGGGGGTAGGTGGTGGTGGGAGACATGAGTGGGGGCCTGGTGGAGGCTGCCCCTGCACTGCTGGGGGTGGGGGTGGTGGGAGACATGAGTGGGGGCCTGGTGGAGGCTGCCCCTGCACTGCTGGGGGTGGGGGTAATAGGGGACATGAGTGGGGGCCTGGTGGAGGCTGCCCCTGGTGGCTGGGGGGTGAGGGTGGTGGTAGACATGGGCGGGGGCCTGGTGGAGGGTGCCCCTGACTGCTGGGGGGTAGGGTGGTGGTGGGAGACATGAGTGGGGGCCTGGCGGAGGCTGCCCCTGCACTGCTGGGGGGTGGAGGTGGTGGGAGACATGAGTGGGGGCCTGGTGGAGGCTGCCCCTGCACTGCTGGGGGTGGGGGTAATAGGGGACATGAGTGGGGGCCTGGTGGAGGCTGCCCCTGGTGGCTGGGGGGTGGGGGTGGTGGTAGACATGGATGGGGGCCTGGTGGAGGGTGCCCCTGACTGCTGGGGGGTAGGTGGTGGTGGGAGACATGAGTGGGGGCCTGGTGGGGCTGCCCCTGCACTGCTTGGGGTGGGGGTGGTGGGAGACATGAGTGGGGGCCTGGTGGATGCTGCCCCTGCACTGCTGGGGGGTTGGGGTAATAGGGGACATGAGTGGGGCCTGGTGGAGGCTGCCCTGCACTGCTGGGGGTGGGGGTGGTGGTAGACATGGGTGGGGGCCTGTTGGAGGCTGCCCCTGCACTGCTGGGGGGCGGGGGTGGTGGGAGACATGAGTGGGGGCCTGGTGGAGGGTGCCCCTGACTGCTGGGGGGTGGGGGTGGTGGGAGACATGAGTGGGGGCCTGGTGGAGGCTGCCCCTGCACTGCTGGGGGGTGGGGGTGGTGGGAGACATGAGTGGGGGCCTGGTGGAGGCTGCCCCTGCACTGCTGGGGGGTGGGGGTAATAGGGGACATGAGTGGGGGCCTGGTGGAAGCTGCCCCTGGTGGCTGGGGGGTGGGGGACGTGGTAGACATGGGGGGGGCGCCTGGTGGAGGCTGCCCCTGTACTGCTGGGGGGTGGGGGTGGTGGGAGACATGAGTTGGGGCCTGGTGGAGGGTGCCCCTGACTGCTGGGGGGTAAGTGGTGGTGGGAGACAAGAGTGGGGGCCTGGTGGAGGCTGCCCCTGCACTGCTGGGGGGTAGGGGTGGTGGGAGACATGAGTGGGGGCCTGGTGGAGGCTGCCCCTGGTGGCTGGGGGGTGGGGGTGGTGGTAGACATGGGTGGGGGCCTGGTGGAGGGTGCCCCTGAATGCTGGGGGGTAGGTGGTGGTGGGAGACATGAGTGGGGGCCTGGTGGAGGCTGCCCCTGCACTGCTGGGGGGTGGGGGTGGTGGGAGACATGAGTGGGGGCCTGGTGGAGGCTGCCCCTGCACTGCTGGGGGTGGGGGTAATAGGGGACATGAGTGGGGGCCTGGTGGAGGCTGCCCCTGCACTGCTGGGGGGTGGGGGTGGTGAGAGGTATGAGTGGGGGCCTGGTGGAGGCTGCCCCTGCACTGCTGGGGGGTGGGGGTGGTGGTAGACATGGGTGGGGGCCTGGTGGAGGCTGCCCTTGCACTGCTGGGGGGTGGGGGTGGTGGGAGACATGGGTGGGGGCCTGGTGGAGGGTGCCCCTGACTGCTGGGGGGTAGGGGGTGGTGGGAGACATGAGTGGGGGCCTGGTGGAGGCTGCCCCTGCACTGCTGGGGGGTGGGGGTGATGGGAGACATGAGTGGGGGCCTGGTGGAGGCTGCCCCTGCACTGCTGGGGGTGGGGGTAAAAGGGGACATGAGTGGGGGCCTGGTGGAGGCTGCCCCTGCACTGCTGGGGGGTGGGGGTGGTGAGAGGTATGAGTGGGGGCCTGGTGGAGGCTGCCCCTGCACTGCTGGGGGGTGGGGGTGGTGGTAGACATGGGTGGGGGCCTGGTGGAGGCTGCCCCTGCACTGCTGGGGGGTGGGGGTGGTGGGAGACATGGGTGGGGGCCTGGTGGAGGGTGCCCCTGACTGCTGGGGGGTAGGGGGTGGTGGGAGACATGAGTGGGGGCCTGGTGGAGGCTGCCCCTGCACTGCTGGGGGGTGGGGGTGGTGGGAGACATGAGTGGGGGCCTGGTGGAGGCTGCCCCTGCACTGCTGGGGGGTGGGGGTAATAGGGGACATGAGTGGGGGCCTGGTGGAAGCTGCCCTTGGTGGCTGGGGGGTGGGGGAGGTGGTAGACATGGGTGGGGGCCTGGTGGAGGCTGCCCCTGCTCTGCTGGGGGGTGGGGGTGGTGGTAGACATGGGTGGGGGCCTGGTGGAGGCTGCCCCTGCACTGCTGGGGGGTGGGGGTGGTGGGAGACATGAGTGGGGGCCTGGTGGAGGGTGCCCCTGACTGCTGGGGGGTAGGTGGTGGTGGGAGACAAGAGTGGGGGCCTGGTGAAGGCTGCCCCTGCACTGCTGGGGGGTGGGGGGGGTGGGAGACATGAGTGGGGGCCTCGTGGAGGCTGCCCCTGCACTGCTGGGGGCTGGGGGTAATAGGGGACATAAGTGGGGGCCTGGTGGAGGCTGCCCCTGGTGGCTGGGGGGTGGGGGTGGTGGTAGACATGGGTAGGGGGCCTGGTGGAGGGTGCCCCTGACTGCTGGGGGTAGGTGGTGGTGGGAGACATGAGTGGGGGCCTGGTGGAGGCTGCCCCTGCACTGCTGGGGGGTGGGGGTGGTGGGAGACATGAGTGGGGGCCTGGTGGAGGCTGCCCCTGCACTGCTGGGGGGTGGGGGTAATAGGGGACATGAGTGGGGGCCTGGTGGAGGCTGCCCCTGCACTGCTGGGGGGTGGGGGTGGTGGGAGACATGAGTGGGGGCCTGGTGGAGGCTGCCCCTGCACTGCTGGGGGGTGGGGGTAATAGGGGACATGAGTGGGGGCCTGGTGGAGGCTGCCCCTGCACTGCTGGGGGGTGGGGGTGGTGGTAGACATGGGTGGGGGCCTGGTGGAGGCTGCCCCTGCACTGCTGGGGGGTGGGGTGGTGGGAGACATGAGTGGGGGCCTGGTGGAGGGTGCCCCTGACTGCTGGGGGTAGGGGGTGGTGGGAGACATGAGTGGGGGCCTGGTGGAGGCTGCCCCTGCACTGCTGGGGGGTGGGGGTGGTGGGAGACATGAGTGGGGGCCTGGTGGAGGCTGCCCCTGCACTGCTGGGGGGTGGGGGTAATAGGGGACATGAGTGGGGGCCTGGTGGAAGCTGCCCCTGGTGGCTGGGGGTGGGGGGAGGTGGTAGACATGGGTGGGGGCCTGGTGGAGGCTGCCCCTGCACTGCTGGGGGGTGGGGTGGTGGGAGACATGAGTGGGGGCCTGGTGGAGGGTGCCCCTGACTGCTGCGGGGTAGGTGGTGGTGGGAGACAAGAGTGGGGGCCTGGTGGAGGCTGCCCCTGCACTGCTGGGGGGTAGGGGTGGTGGGAGACATGAGTGGGGGCCTGGTGGAGGCTGCCCCTGCACTGCTGGGGGTGGGGGTAATAGGGGAAATCAGTGGGGGCCTGGTGGGGGCTGCCCATGGTGGCTGGGGGGTGGGGGTGGTGGTAGACATGGGTGGGGGCCTGGTGGAGGCTGCCCCTGCACTGCTGGGGGTGGGGGTGGTGGGAGACATGAGTGGGGGCCTGGTGGAGGGTGCCCCTGACTGCTGGGGGGTAGGTGGTGGTGGGAGACATGAGTGGGGGCCTGGTGGAGGCTGCCCCTGCACTGCTAGGGGGTGGGGGTGGTGGGAGACATGAGTGGGGGCCTGGTGGAGGCTGCCCCTGCACTGCTGGGGGGTGGGGGTAATAGGGGACATGAGTGGGGGCCTGGTGGAGGCTGCCCCTGGTGGCTGTGGGGTGAGGGTGGTGGTAGACATGGGCGGGGGCCTGGTGGAGGGTGCCCCTGACTGCTGGGGGGTAGGTGGTGGTGGGAGACATGAGTGGGGGCCTGGCGGAGGCTGCCCCTGCACTGCTGGGGGGTGGAGGTGGTGGGAGACATGAGTGGGGGCCTGGTGGAGGCTGCCCCTGCACTGCTGGGGGGTGGGGGTAATAGGGGACATGAGTGGGGGCCTGGTGGAGGCTGCCCCTGGTGGCTGGGGGGTGGGGGTGGTGGTAGACATGGGTGGGGGCCTGGTGGAGGGTGCCCCTGACTGCTGGGGGGTAGGTGGTGGTGGGAGACATGAGTGGGGGCCTGGTGGAGGCTGCCCCTGCACTGCTTGGGGTGGGGGTGGTGGGAGACATGAGTGGGGGCCTGGTGGATGCTGCCCCTGCACTGCTGGGGGGTTGGGGTAATAGGGGACATGAGTGGGGGCCTGGTGGAGGCTGCCCCTGCACTGCTGGGGGGTGGGGGTGGTGGTAGACATGGGTGGGGGCCTGGTGGAGGCTGCCCCTGCACTGCTGGGGGGCGGGGGTGGTGGGAGACATGAGTGGGGGCCTGGTGGAGGGTGCCCCTGACTGCTGGGGGGTAGGGGGTGGTGGGAGACATGAGTGGGGGCCTGGTGGAGGCTGCCCCTGCACTGCTGGGGGGTGGGGGTGGTGGGAGACATGAGTGGGGGCCTGGTGGAGGCTGCCCCTGCACTGCTGGAGGGTGGGGGTAATAGGGGACATGAGTGGGGGCCTGGTGGAAGCTGCCCCTGGTGGCTGGGGGGTGGGGGACGTGGTAGACATGGGGGGGCCGCGTGGTGGAGGCTGCCCCTGTACTGCTGGGGGGTGGGGGTGGTGGGAGACATGAGTGGGGGCCTGGTGGAGGGTGCCCCTGACTGCTGGGGGGTAAGTGGTGGTGGGAGACAAGAGTGGGGGCCTGGTGGAGGCTGCCCCTGCACTGCTGGGGGGTAGGGGTGGTGGGAGACATGAGTGGGGGCCTGGTGGAGGCTGCCCCTGCACTGCTGGGGGTGGGGGTAATAGGGGACATGAGTGGGGGCCTGGTGGGGGCTGCCTCTGGTGGCTGGGGGGTGGGGGTGGTGGTAGAGATGCGTGGGGGCCTGGTGGAGGCTGCCCCTGCACTGCTGGGGGGTGGGGGTGGTGGGAGACAAGAGTGGGGGCCTGTTGGAGGGTGCCCCTGACTGCTGGGGGTAGGTGGTGGTGGGAGACATGAGTGGGGGCCTGGTGGAGGCTGCCCCTGCACTGCTGGGGGGTGGGGGTGGTGGGAGACATGAGTGGGGGCCTGGTGGAGGCTGCCCCTGCACTGCTGGGGGGTGGGGGTAATAAGGGACATGAGTGGGGGCCTGGTGGAGGCTGCCCCTGGTGGCTGGGGGGTGGGGGTGGTGGTAGACATGGGTGGGGGCCTGGTGGAGGGTGCCCCTGACTGCTGGGGGGTAGGTGGTGGTGGGAGACATGAGTGGGGGCCTGGTGGAGGCTGCCCCTGCACTGCTGGGGGGTGGGGGTGGTGGGAGACATGAGTGGGGGCCTGGTGGAGGCTGCCCCTGCACTGCTGGGGGTAATAGGGGACATGAGTGGGGGCCTGGCGGAGGCTGCCCCTGCACTGCTGGGGGGTGGGGGTGGTGGTAGACATGGGTGGGGGCCTGGTGGAGGCTGCCCCTGCACTGCTGGGGGGTGGGGGTGGTGGGAGACATGAGTGGGGGCCTGGTGGAGGGTGCCCCTGACTGCTGGGGGGTAGGGGGTGGTGGGAGACATGAGTGGGGGCCTAGTGGAGGCTGCCCCTGCCCTGCTGGGGGGTGGGGGTGGTGGGAGACATGAGTGGGGGCCTGGTGGAGGGCTGCCCCTGCACTGCTGGGGGGTGGGGGTAATAGGGGACATGAGTGGGGGCCTGGTGGAAGCTGCCCCTGGTGGCTGGGGGGTGGGGGGGTGGTAGACATGGGTGGGGGCCTGGTGGAGGCTGCCCCTGCACTGCTGGTGGGTGGGGTGGTGGGAGACATGAGTGGGGGCCTGGTGGAGGCTGCCCCTGCACTGCTGGGGGTGGGGGTAATAGGGGACATGAGTGGGGGCCTGGTGGAGGCTGCCCCTGCACTGCTGGGGGGTGGGGGTGGTGAGAGGTATGAGTGGGGGCCTGGTGGAGGCTGCCCCTGCACTGCTGGGGGGTGGGGGTGGTGGTAGACATGGGTGGGGGCCTGGTGGAGGCTGCCCTTGCACTGCTGGGGGGTGGGGGTGGTGGGAGACATGGGTGGGGGCCTGGTGGAGGGTGCCCCTAACTGCTGGGGGGTAGGGGGTGGTGGGAGACATGAGTGGGGGCCTGGTGGAGGCTGCCCCTGCACTGCTGGGGGGTGGGGGTGATGGGAGACATGAGTGGGGGCCTGGTGGAGGCTGCCCCTGCACTGCTGGGGGGTGGGGGTAATAGGGGACATGAGTGGGGGCCTGGTGGAAGCTGCCCTTGGTGGCTGGGGGGTGGGGGAGGTGGTAGACATGGGTGGGGGCCTGGTGGAGGCTGCCCCTGCTCTGCTGGGGGGTGGGGGGGGGGTGGGAGACATGAGTGGGGGCCTGGTGGAGGGTGCCCCTGACTGCTGGGGGGTAGGTGGTGGTGGGAGACAAGAGTGGGGGCCTGGTGGAGGCTGCCCCTGCACTGCTGGGGGGTAGGGGTGGTGGGAGACATGAGTGGGGGCCTGGTGGAGGCTGCCCCTGCACTGCTGGGGGTGGGGGTAATAGGGGACATGAGTGGGGGCCTGGTGGGGGCTGCCTCTGGTGGCTGGGGGGTGGGGGTGGTGGTAGACATGGGTGGGGGCCTGGTGGAGGCTGCCCCTGCACTGCTGGGGGGTGGGGGTGGTGGGAGACATGAGTGGGGGCCTGGTGGAGGGTGCCCCTGACTGCTGGGGGGTAGGTGGTGGTGGGAGACATGAGTGGGGGCCTGGTGGAGGCTGCCCCTGCACTGCTGGGGGTGGGGGTGGTGGGAGACAAGAGTGGGGGCCTGGTGGAGGCTGCCCCTGCACTGCTGGGGGTGGGGGTAATAGGGGACATGAGTGGGGGCCTGGTGGAGGCTGCCCCTGGTGGCTGGGGGGTGGGGGTGGTGGTAGACATGGGTGGGGGCCTGGTGGAGGGTGCCCCTGACTGCTGGGGGGTAGGTGGTGGTGGGAGACATGAGTGGGGGCCTGGTGGAGGGTGCCTCTGACTGCTGGGGGGTAGGGGGTGGTGGGAGACATGAGTGGGGGCCTGGTGGAGGCTGCCCCTGCACTGCTGGGGAGTGGGGGTGGTGGGAGACATGAGTGGGGGCCTGGTGGAGGCTGCCCCTGCACTGCTGGGGGGTGGGGGTAATAGGGGACATGAGTGGGGGCCTGGTGGAAGCTGCCCCTGGTGGCTGGGGGGTGGGGGGGTGGTAGACATGGGTGGGGGCCTGGTGGAGGCTGCCCCTGACTGCTGGGGGGTAGGGGGTGGTGGGAGACATGAGTGGGGGCCTGGTGGTGGCTGCCCCTGCACTGCTGGGGGGTGGGGGTGGTGGGAGACATGAGTGGGGGCCTGGTGGAGGCTGCCCCTGCACTGCTGGGGGATGGGGGTAATAGGGGACATGAGTGGGGGCCTGGTGGAAGCTGCCCCTGGTGGCTGGGGGGTGTGGGAGGTGGTAGACATGGGTGGGGGCCTGGTGGAGGCTGCCCCTGCACTGCTGGGGGGTGGTGGGAGACATGAGTGGGGGCCTGGTGGAGGGTGCCCCTGACTGCTGGGGGGTAGGTGGTGGTGGGTGACAAGAGTGGGGGCCTGGTGGAGGCTGCCCCTGCACTGCTGGGGGGTAGGGGTGGTGGGAGACATGAGTGGGGGCCTGGTGGAGGCTGCCCCTGCACTGCTGGGGGTGGGGGTAATAGGGGACATCAGTGGGGGCCTGGTGGGGGCTGCCCCTGGTGGCTGGGGGGTGGGGGTGGTGGTGTGGTAGACATGGGTGGGGGCCTGGTGGAGGCTGCCCCTGCACTGCTGGGGGGTGGGGGTGGTGGGAGACATGAGTGGGGACCTGGTGGAGGGTGCCCCTGACTGCTGGGGGGTAGGTGGTGGTGGGAGACATGAGTGGGGGCCTGGTGGAGGCTGCCCCTGCACTGCTGGGGGGTGGGGGTGGTGGGAGACATGAGTGGGGGCCTGGTGGAGGCTGCCCCTGCACTGCTGGGGGGTGGGGGTAATAGGGGACATGAGTGGGGGCCTGGTGGAGGCTGCCCCTGGTGGCTGGGGGGTGGGGGTGGTGGTAGACATGGGCGGGGGCCTGGTGGAGGGTGCCCCTGACTGCTGGGGGGTAGGTGGTGGTGGGAGACATGAGTGGGGGCCTGGTGGAGGCTGCCCCTGCACTGCTGGGGGGTGGGGTGGTGGGAGACATGAGTGGGGGCCTGGTGGAGGCTGCCCCTGCACTGCTGGGGGGTGGGGGTAATAGGGGACATGAGTGGGGGCCTGGTGGAGGCTGCCCCTGGTGGCTGGGGGTGGTGGTAGACATGGGTGGGGGCCTGGTGGAGGGTGCCCCTGACTGCTGGGGGGTAGGTGGTGGTGGGAGACATGAGTGGGGGCCTGGTGGAGGCTGCCCCTGCACTGCTGGGGGGTGGGGGTGGTGGGAGACATGAGTGGGGGCCTGTTGGAGGCTGCCCCTGCACTGCTGGGGGGTGGGGGTAATAGGGGACATAAGTGGGGGCCTGGTGGAGGCTGCCCCTGCACTGCTGGGGGGTGGGGTGGTGGTAGACATGGGTGGGGGCCTGGTGGAGGCTGCCCCTGCACTGCCGGGGGGTGGGGGTGGTGGGAGACATGAGTGGGGGCCTGGTGGAGGGTGCCCCTGACTGCTGGGGGGTAGGGGGTGGTGGGAGACATGAGTGGGGGCCTGGTGGAGGCTGCCCCTGCACTGCTGGGGGGTGGGGGTGGTGGGAGACATGAGTGGGGGCCTGGTGGAGGCTGCCCCTGCACTGCTGGGGGGTGGGGGTAATAGGGGACATGAGTGGGGGCCTGGTGGAAGCTGCCCCTGGTGGCTGGGGGGTGGGGGAGGTGGTAGACATGGGTGGGGGCCTGGTGGAGGCTGCCCCTGCACTGCTGGGGGGTGGGGGTGGTGGGAGACATGAGTGGGGGCCTGGTGGAGGGTGCCCCTGACTGCTGGGGGGTAGGTGGTGGTGGGAGACAAGAGTGGGGGCCTGGTGGAGGCTGCCCCTGCACTGCTGGGGGGTAGGGGTGGTGGGAGACATGAGTGGGGGCCTGGTGGAGGCTGCCCCTGCACTGCTGGGGGTGGGGGTAATAGGGGACATGAGTGGGGGCCTGGTGGGGGCTGCCTCTGGTGGCTGGGGGGTGGGGGTGGTGGTAGACATGGGTGGGGGCCTGGTGGAGGCTGCCCCTGCACTGCTGGGGGGTGGGGGTGGTGGGAGACATGAGTGGGGGCCTGGTGGAGGGTGCCCCTGACTGCTGGGGGGTAGGTGGTGGTGGAAGACATGAGTGGGGGCCTGGTGGAAGCTGCCCCTGCACTGCTGGGGGGTGGGGGTGGTGGGAGACATGAGTGGGGGCCTGGTGGAGGCTGCCCCTGCACTGCTGGGGGGTGGGGGTAATAGGGGACATGAGTGGGGGCCTGGTGGAGGCTGCCCCTGGTGGCTGGGGGGTGGGGGTGGTGGTAGACATGGGTGGGGGCCTGGTGGAGGGTGCCCCTGACTGCTGGGGGGTAGGTGGTGGTGGGAGACATGAGTGGGGGCCTGGTGGAGGCTGCCCCTGCACTGCTGGGGGGTGGTGGGAGACATGAGTGGGGGCCTGGTGGAGGCTGCCCCTGCACTGCTGGGGGTTGGGGGTAATAGGGGACATGAGTGGGGGCCTGGTGGAGGCTGCCCCTGCACTGCTGGGGGTGGGGGTGGTGGTAGACATGGGTGGGGGCCTGGTGGAGGCTGCCCCTGCACTGCTGGGGGGTGGGGGGGGTGGGAGACATGAGTGGGGGCCTGGTGGAGGGTGCCCCTGACTGCTGGGGGGTAGGGGGTGGTGCGAGACATGAGTGGGGGCCTGGTGGAGGCTGCCCCTGCACTGCTGGGGGGTGGGGGTGGTGGGAGACATGAGTGGGGGCCTGGTGGAGGCTGCCCCTGCACTGCTGGGGGTGGGGGTAATAGGGGACATGAGTGGGGGCCTGGTGGAGGCTGCCCCGGCACTGCTGGGGGGTGGGGGTGGTAAGAGGTATGAGTGGGGGCCTGGTGGAGGCTGCCCCTGCACTGCTGGGGGGTGGGGGTGGTGGTAGACATGGGTGGGGGCCTGGTGGAGGCTGCCCCTGCACTGCTGGGGGGTGGGGGTGGTGGGAGACATTAGTGGGGGCCTGGTGGAGGGTGCCCCTGACTGCTGGGGGGTAAGGGGTGGTGGGAGACATGAGTGGGGGCCTGGTGGAGGCTGCCCCTGCACTGCTGGGGGTGGGGGTGGTGGGAGACATGAGTGGGGGCCTGGTGGAGGCTGCCCATGCACTGCTGGGGGGTGGGGGTAATAGGGGACATGAGTGGGGGCCTGGTGGAGGCTGCCCCTGGTGGCTGGGGGGTGGGGGTGGTGGTAGACATGGGTGGGGGCCTGGTGGAGGCTGCCCCTGCACTGCTGGGGGGTGGGGTGGTGGGAGACATGAGTGGGGGCCTGGTGGAGGGTGCCCCTGACTGCTGGGGGGTAGGGGGTGGTGGGAGACATGAGTGGGGGCCTGGTGGAGGCTGCCCCTGCACTGCTGGGAGGTGGGGGTGGTGGGAGACATGAGTGGGGGCCTGGTGGAGGCTGCCCCTGCACTGCTGGGGGGTGGGGGTAATAGGGGACATGAGTGGGGGCCTGGTGGAGGCTGCCCCTGGTGGCTGGGGGCTGGGGGCGGTGGTAGACATGGGTGGGGACCTGGTGGAGGCTGCCCCTGCACTGCTGGGGGGTGGGGGTGGTGGGAGACATGAGTGGGGGCCTGGTGGAGGGTGCCCCTGACTGCTGGGGGTTAGGGGGTGGTGGGAGACATGAGTGGGGGCCTGGTGGAGGCTGCCCCTGCACTGCTGGGGGGTGGGGGTAATAGGGGACATGAGTGGGGGCCTGGTGGAGGCTGCTCCTGGTGGCCGGGGGGTGGGGGTGGTGGTAGACATGGGTGGGGGCCTGGTGGAGGCTGCCCCTGCACTTCTGGGGGGTGGGGGTGGTGGTAGACATGGGTGGGGGCCTGGTGGAGGCTGCCCCTGCACTGCTGGGGGGTGGGGGTGGTGGGAGACATGAGTGGGGGCCTGGTGGAGGGTGCCCCTGACTGCTGGGGGTTAGGGGGTGGTGGGAGACATGAGTGGGGGCCTGGTGGAGGCTGCCCCTGCACTGCTGGGGGGTGGGGGTGGTGGGAGACATGAGTGGGGGCCTGGTGGAGGCTGCCCCTGCACTGCTGGGGGGTGGGGGTAATAGGGGACATGAGTGGGGGCCTGGTGGAGGCTGCCCCTGGTGGCTGGGGGGTGGGGGTGGTGGTAGACATGGGTGGGGGCCTGGTGGAGGCTGCCCCTGCACTGCTGGGGGGTGGGGGTAATAGGGGACATGAGTGGGGGCCTGGTGGAGGGTGCCCCTGACTGCTGGGGGGTGGGGTGGTGGGAGACATGAGTGGGGGCCTGGTGGAGGCTGCCCCTGGTGGCTGGGGGGTGAGGGTGGTGGGAGACATGAGTTGGACATGAGTGGGGGCCTGGTGGAGGGTGCCCCTGACTGCTGGGGGGTAGGGCGTGGTGGGAGACATGAGTGGGGGCCTGGTGGAGGCTGCCCCTGCACTGCTAGGGGGTGGGGCTGCAGGGGGACATGAGTGGGGGCCTGGTGGAGGCTGCCCCTGCACTGCTGGGGGGTGGGGGTGGTGGGAGACATGAGTGGGGGCCTGGTGGAGGCTGCCCCTGCACTGCTGGGGGGTGGGGGTAATAGGGGACATGAGTGGGGGCCTGGTGGAAGCTGCCCCTGGTGGCTGGGGGGTGGGGGGGTGGTAGACATGGGTGGGGGCCTGGTGGAGGCTGCCCCTGCACTGCTGGGGGGTGGGGGTGGTGGGAGACATGAGTGGGGGCCTGGTGGAGGCTGCCCCTGCACTGCTGGGGGGTGGGGGTAATAGGGGACATGAGTGGGGGCCTGGTGGAGGCTGCCCCTGGTGGCTGGGGGCTGGGGGTGGTGGTAGACATGGGTGGGGGCCTGGTGGAGGCTGCCCTGCACTGCTGGGGGGTGGGGGTGGTGGGAGACAACGAGTGGGGGCCTGGTGGAGGGTGCCCCTGACTGCTGGGGGGTAGGGGGTGGTGGGAGACATGAGTGGGGGCCTGGTGGAGGCTGCCCCTGCACTGCTGGGGGGTGGGGGTGGTGGGAGACATGAGTGGGGGCCTGGTGGAGGCTGCCCCTGCACTGCTGGGGGGTGGGGGTAATAGGGGACATGAGTGGGGCCTGGTGGAAGCTGCCCCTGGTGGCTGGGGGGTGGGGGGGTGGTAGACATGGGTGGGGGCCTGGTGGAGGCTGCCCCTGCACTGCTGGGGGATGGGGGTGGTGGGAGACATGAGTGGGGGCCTGGTGGAGGCTGCCCCTGCTCTGCTGGGGGTGGGGGTAATAGGGGACATGAGTGGGGGCCTGGTGGAGGCTGCCCCTGCACTGCTGGGGGGTGGGGGGGGTGAGAGATATGAGTGGGGGCCTGGTAGAGGCTGCCCCTGCACTGCTGGGGGGTGGGGGTAATAGGGGACATGAGTGGGGGCCTGGTGGAGGGTGCCCCTGACTGCTGGGGGGTGGGGTGGTGGGAGACATGAGTGGGGGCCTGGTGGAGGCTGCCCCTGGTGGCTGGGGGGTGAGGGTGGTGGGAGACATGAGTTGGACATGAGTGGGGCCTGGTGGAGGGTGCCCCTGACTGCTGGGGGGTAGGGCGTGGTGGGAGACATGAGTGGGGGGCTGGTGGAGGCTGCCCCTGCACTGCTAGGTGTTGGGGCTACAGGGGGACATGAGTGGGGCCTGGTGGAGGCTGCCCCTGCACTGCTGGGGGGGTGGGGGTGGTGGGAGACATGAGTGGGGGCCTGGTGGAGGCTGCCTCTGCACTGCTGGGGGTGGGGGTAATAGGGGACATGAGTGGGGGCCTGGTGGAGGCTGCCCCTGCACTGCTGGGGGGTGGGGGTGGTGGGAGATATGAGTGGGGGCCTGGTGGAGGCTGCCCCTGCACTGCTGGGGGGTGGGGGTGGTGGGAGACATGAGTGGGGGCCTGGTGGAGGCTGCCCCTGCACTGCTGGGGGGTGGGGGTAATAGGGGACATGAGTGGGGGCCTGGTGGAGGCTGCCCCGGGTGGCTGGGGGGTGGGGGTGGTGGTAGACATGGGTGGGGGCCTGGTGGAGGCTGCACCTGCACTGCTGGGGGGTGGCGGTGGTGGGAGACATGAGTGGGGGCCTGGTGGAGGCTGCCCCTGCACTGCTGGGGTGTGGGGGTAATAGGGGACATGAGTGGGGGCCTGGTGGAGGCTGCCCCTGCACTGCTGGGGGTGGGGGTGGTGGGAGATATGAGTGGGGGCCTGGTGGAGGGTGCCCCTGACTGCTGGGGGGTGGGGTGGTGGGAGACATGAGTGGGGGCCTGGTGGAAGCTGCCCCTGGTGGCTGGGGGGTGAGGGTGGTGGGAGACATGAGTTGGACATGAGTGGGGGCCTGGTGGAGGGTGCCCCTGACTGCTGGGGGGTAGGGGGTGGTGGGAGACATGAGTGGGGGCCTGGTGGAGGCTGCCCCTGCACTGCTGGGGGGTGGGGGTGCAGGGGGACATGAGTTTGGGCCTGGTGGAGGCTGCCCCTGCACTGCTGGGGGGTGGGGTGGTGGGAGACATGAGTGGGGGCCTGGTGGAGGCTGCCCCTGCACTGCTGGGGGGTGTGGGTAATAGGGGACATGAGTGGGGGCCTGGTGGAGGCTGCCCCTGCACTGCTGGGGGGTGGGGGTGGTGGGAGATATGAGTGGGGGCCTGGTGGAGGCTGCCCCTGCACTGCTGGGGGGTGGGGGTAATAGGGGACATGAGTGGGGGCCTGGTGGAGGCTGCCCCTGGTGGCTGAGGGGTGGGGGTGGTGGGAGACATGAGTGGGGGCCTGGTGGAGGGTGCCCCTGACTGCTGGGGGTAGGGGGTGGTGGGAGACATGATTGGGGGCCTGGTGGAGGCTGCCCCTGCACTGCTAGGGGTGGGGGTGGTGGGAGACATGAGTGGGGGCCTGGTGGAGGCTGCCCCTGCACTGCTGGGGGGTGGGGGTGGTGGGAGACATGAGTGGGGGCCTGGTAGAGGCTGCCCCTGCTCTGCTGGGGGTGGGGGTAATAGGGGACATGAGTGGGGGCTTGGTGGAGGCTGCCCCTGCACTGCTGGGGGGTGGGGGTGGTGAGAGATATGAGTGGGGGCCTGGTAGAGACTGCCCCTGCACTGCTGGGGGGTGGGGGTAATAGGGGACATGAGTGGGGGCCTGGTGGAGGGTGCCCCTGACTGCTGGGGGGTGGGGTGGTGGGAGACATGAGTGGGGGCCTGGTGGAGGCTGCCCCTGGTGGCTGGGGGGTGAGGGTGGTGGGAGACATGAGTTGGACATGAGTGGGGGCCTGGTGGAGGGTGCCCCTGACTGCTGGGGGGTAGGGCGTGGTGGGAGACATGAGTGGGGGCCTGGTGGAGGCTGCCCCTGCACTGCTAGGGGGTGGGGCTGCAGGGGGACATGAGTGGGGGCCTGGTGGAGGCTGCCCCTGCACTGCTGGGGGGTGGGGGTGGTGGGAGACATGAGTGGGGGCCTGGTGGAGGCTGCCCCTGCACTGCTAGGGGGTGGGGCTGCAGGGGGACATGAGTGGGGGCCTGGTGGAGGCTGCCCCTGCACTGCTGGGGGGTGGGGGTGGTGGGAGACATGAGTGGGGGCCTGGTGGAGGCTGCCCCTGCACTGCTGGGGGGTGGGGGTAATAGGGGACATGAGTGGGGGCCTGGTGGAGGCTGCCCCTGGTGGCTGGGGGGTGGGGGTGGTGGTAGACATGGGTGGGGGCCTGGTGGAGGCTGCCCCTGCACTGCTGGGGGGTGGCGGTGTTGGGAGACATGAGTGGGGGCCTGGTGGAGGCTGCCCCTGCACTGCTGGGGGGTGGGGGTAATAGGGGACATAAGTGGGGGCCTGGTGGAGGCTGCCCCTGCACTGCTGGGGGTGGGGGTGGTGGGAGATATGAGTGGGGGCCTGGTGGAGGGTGCCCCTGACTGCTGGGGGGTGGGGTGGTGGGAGACATGAGTGGGGGCCTGGTGGAGGCTGCCCCTGGTGGCTGGGGGGTGAGGGTGGTGGGAGACATGAGTTGGACATGAGTGGGGGCCTGGTGGAGGGTGCTCCTGACTGCTGGGGGGTAGGGGGTGGTGGGAGACATGAGTGGGGGCCTGGTGGAGGCTGCCCCTGCACTGCTGGGGGGTGGGGGTGCAGGGGGACATGAGTTTGGGCCTGGTGGAGGCTGCCCCTGCACTGCTGGGGGGTGGGGTGGTGGGAGACATGAGTGGGGGCCTGGTGGAGGCTGCCCCTGCACTGCTGGGGGGTGTGGGTAATAGGGGACATGAGTGGGGGCCTGGTGGAGGCTGCCCCTGCACTGCTGGGGGGTGGGGGTGGTGGGAGATATGAGTGGGGGCCTGGTGGAGGCTGCCCCTGCACTGCTGGGGGTGGGGGTAATAGGGGACATGAGTGGGGGCCTGGTGGAGGCTGCCCCTGGTGGCTGGGGGGTGGGGGTGGTGGGAGACATGAGTGGGGGCCTGGTGGAGGGTGCCCCTGACTGCTGGGGGTAGGGGGTGGTGGGAGACATGAGTGGGGGCCTGGTGGAGGCTGCCCCTGCACTGCTGGGGGTGGGGGTGGTGGGAGACATGAGTGGGGGCCTGGTGGAGGCTGCCCCTGCACTGCTGGGGTGTGGGGGTAATAGGGGACATGAGTGGGGGCCTGGTGGAGGCTGCCCCTGGTGGCTGGGGGGTGGGGGTGGTGGTAGACATGGGTGGGGGCCTGGTGGAGGCTGCCCCTGCACTGCTGGGGGGTGGGGGTGGTGGGAGACATGAGTGGGGGCCTGGTGGAGGCTGCCCCTGCACTGCTGGGGGGTGGGGGTAATAGGGGACATGAGTGGGGGCCTGGTGGAGGCTGCCCCTGCACTGCTGGGGGGTGGGGGTGGTGGGGGATATGAGTGGGGGCCTGGTGGAGGCTGCCCCTGCACTGCTGGGGGGTGGGGGTAATAGGGGACATGAGTGGGGGCCTGGTGGAGGGTGCCCCTGACTGCTGGGGGGTCGGGGGTGGTGGGAGACATGAGTGGGGGCCTGGTAGAGGCTGCCCCTGCACTGCTGGGGGGTGGGGGTGCAGGGGGACATGATTGGGGGCCTGGTGGAGGCTGCCCCTGCACTGCTGGGTGGTGGGGGTGGTGGGAGACATGAGTGGGGGCCTGGTGGAGGCTGCCCCTGCACTGCTGGGGTGTGGGGGTAATAGGGGACATGAGTGGGGGCCTGGTGGAGGCTGCCCCTGCACCGCTGGAGGGTGGGGGTGGTGGGAGATATGAGTGGGGGCCTGGTGGAGGCTGCCCCTGCACTGCTGGGGGTGGGGGTGGTGGGAGACATGAGTGGGGGCCTGGTGGAGGCTGCCCATGCACTGCTGGGGGGTGGGGGTAATAGGGGACATGAGTGGGGGCCTGGTGGAGGCTGCCCCTGGTGGCTGGGGGGTGGGGGTGGTGGTAGACATGGGTGGGGGCCTGGTGGAGGCTGCCCCTGCACTGCTGGGGGGTGGGGTGGTGGGAGACATGAGTGGGGGCCTGGTGGAGGGTGCCCCTGACTGCTGGGGGGTAGGGGGTGGTGGGAGACATGAGTGGGGGCCTGGTGGAGGCTGCCCCTGCACTGCTGGGAGGTGGGGGTGGTGGGAGACATGAGTGGGGGCCTGGTGGAGGCTGCCCCTGCACTGCTGGGGGGTGGGGGTAATAGGGGACATGAGTGGGGGCCTGGTGGAGGCTGCCCCTGGTGGCTGGGGGCTGGGGGCGGTGGTAGACATGGGTGGGGACCTGGTGGAGGCTGCCCCTGCACTGCTGGGGGGTGGGGGTGGTGGGAGACATGAGTGGGGGCCTGGTGGAGGGTGCCCCTGACTGCTGGGGGTTAGGGGGTGGTGGGAGACATGAGTGGGGGCCTGGTGGAGGCTGCCCCTGCACTGCTGGGGGGTGGGGGTAATAGGGGACATGAGTGGGGGCCTGGTGGAGGCTGCTCCTGGTGGCCGGGGGGTGGGGGTGGTGGTAGACATGGGTGGGGGCCTGGTGGAGGCTGCCCCTGCACTTCTGGGGGGTGGGGGTGGTGGTAGACATGGGTGGGGGCCTGGTGGAGGCTGCCCCTGCACTGCTGGGGGGTGGGGGTGGTGGGAGACATGAGTGGGGGCCTGGTGGAGGGTGCCCCTGACTGCTGGGGGTTAGGGGGTGGTGGGAGACATGAGTGGGGGCCTGGTGGAGGCTGCCCCTGCACTGCTGGGGGGTGGGGGTGGTGGGAGACATGAGTGGGGGCCTGGTGGAGGCTGCCCCTGCACTGCTGGGGGGTGGGGGTAATAGGGGACATGAGTGGGGGCCTGGTGGAGGCTGCCCCTGGTGGCTGGGGGGTGGGGGTGGTGGTAGACATGGGTGGGGGCCTGGTGGAGGCTGCCCCTGCACTGCTGGGGGGTGGGGGTAATAGGGGACATGAGTGGGGGCCTGGTGGAGGCTGCCCCTGCACTGCTGGGGGGTGGGGGTGGTGGTAGACATGGGTGGGGGCCTGGTGGAGGCTGACCCTGCACTGCTGGGGGGTGGGCGTGGTGGGAGACATGAGTGGGGGCCTGGTGGAGGGTGCCCCTGACTGCTGGGGGTTAGGGGGTGGTGGGAGACATGAGTGGGGCCCTGGTGGAGGCTGCCCCTGCACTGCTGGGGGGTGGGGGTGGTGGGAGACATGAGTGGGGGCCTGGTGGAGGCTGCCCCTGCACTGCTGGGGGGTGGGGGTGGTGGGAGACATGAGTGGGGGCCTGGTGGAGGCTGCCCCTGGTGGCTGGGGGGTGAGGGTGGTGGGAGACATGAGTTGGACATGAGTGGGGGCCTGGTGAAGGGTGCCCCTGACTGCTGAGGGGTAGGGGGTGGTGGGATACATGAGTGGGGACCTGGTGGAGGCTGCCCCTGCACTGCTGGGGGGTGGGGGTGCTGGGGGACATGAGTGGGGGCCTGGTGGAGGCTGCCCCTGCACTGCTGGGGGGTGGGGGTGGTGGGAGACATGAGTGGGGGCCTGGTGGAGGCTGCCCCTGCACTGCTGGGGGGTGGGGGTAATAGGGGACATGAGTGGGGGCCTGGTGGAGGCTGCCCCTGCACTGCTGGGGGGTGGGGGTGGTGGGAGATATGAGTGGGGGGCCTGGTGGAGGCTGCCCCTGCACTGCTGGGGGGTGGTGGGAGACATGAGTGGGGGCCTGGTGGAGGCTGCCCCTGCACTGCTGGGGGGTGGGGGTGGTGGGAGACATGAGTGGGGGCCTGGTGGAGGGTGCCCCTGACTGCTGGGGGGTAGGGGGTGGTGGGAGACATGAGTGGGGGCCTGGTGGAGGCTGCCCCTGCACTGCTGGGGGTGGGGGTGGTGGGAGACATGAGTGGGGGCCTGGTGGAGGCTGCCACTGCACTGCTGGGGGCTGGGGGTAATAGGGGACATGAGTGGGGGCCTGGTGGAGGCTGCCCCTGGTGGCTGGGGGGTGGGGGGGTGGTAGACATGGGTGGGGACCTGGTGGAGGCTGCCCCTGCACTGCTGGGGGGTGGGGGTGGTGGGAGACATGAGTGGGGGCCTGGTGGAGGCTGCCCCTGCACTGCTGGGGGGTGGGGGTGCAGGGGGACATGAGTGGGGGCCTGGTGGAGGCTGCCCCTGCACTGCTGGGGGTGGGGGTGGTGGGAGACATGAGTGGGGGCCTGGTGGAGGCTGCCCCTGCACTGCTTGGGGGTGTGGGTAATAGGGGACATGAGTGGGGGCCTGGTGGAGGCTGCCCCTGCACTGCTGGGGGGTCGGGTGGTGGGAGATATGAGTGGGGGGCCTGGTGGAGGCTGCCCCTGCACTGCTGGGGGGTGGGGGTGGTGGGAGACATGAGTGGGGGCATGGTGGAGGCTGCCCCTGCACTGCTGGGGGTGGGGGTGGTGGGAGACATGAGTGGGGGCCTGGTGGAGGGTGCCCCTGACTGCTGGGGGGTAGGGGGTGGTGGGAGACATGAGTGGGGGCCTGGTGGAGGCTGCCCCTGCACTGCTGTGGGGTGGGGGTGGTGGGAGACATGAGTGGGGGCCTGGTGGAGGCTGCCCCTGCACTGCTGGGGGCTGGGGGTAATAGGGGACATGAGTGGGGGCCTGGTGGAGGCTGCCCCTGGTGGCTGGGGGGTGGGGGTGGTGGTAGACATGGGTGGGGACCTGGTGGAGGCTGCCCCTGCACTGCTGGGGGGTGGGGGTGGTGGGAGACATGAGTGGGGGCCTGGTGGAGGCTGCCCCTGCACTGCTGGGGGGTGGGGGTAATAGGGGACATGAGTGGGGGCCTGGTGGAGGCTGCCCCTGCACTGCTGGAGGGTGGGGGTGGTGGGAGATATGAGTGGGGGCCTGGTGGGGGCTGCCCCTGCACTGCTGGGGGGTGGGGGTAATAGGGGACATGAATGGGTGCCTGGTGGAGGGTGCCCCTGACTGCTGGGGGGTGGGGGTGCTGGGAGACATGCATTGTTGATCAGTAGTGCAAGGTGACATGTGGGTTGGCTGGGGGGCATGCCCATGGTGGATGGGCTGCCTGAGGGACATGTGCAGGGGTGCAGGGTAGTCCCCCGTGGTGTGGGCTGCCTGCAGGGGCCGTGGAGGTTGTAGAGCGAACACCTGGGAGGACCCACACGGCCAATTCACGTGTAGTACTCACCAGAACCCCTGAAATGCACGTACCCTGCTGAAATCGTGTGTGGAACTTCCCGCGCACCCCTGAAATACACGTACCCTGCTGAAATCGCGTTTGGAACTTCCCTCGCACCCCTGAAATACACGTACCCTGCTGAAATCGCATGTGGAACTTCCCGCGCACCCCTGAAATACACGTAACCTGCTCGCACTGGGCCAATCGCGTGTGGAACTTCCCGCGCACCCCTGAAATACACGTACCCTGCTGAAATCGCGTTTGGAACTTCCCTCGCACCCCTGAAATACACGTACCCTGCTGAAATTGCGTGTGGAACTTCCCGCGCACCCCTGGAATACACGTACCCTGCTCGCACTGGGCCAATCGCGTGTGGAACTTCCCGCGCACCCCTGAAATACACGTACCCTGCTCGCACGGGGCCAATCGCATGTGGAAATTCCCACGCACCCCTGAAATACACGTACCCTGCTGAAATCGCGTGTGGAACTTCACGCGCACCCCTGTAATACACGTACCCTGCTGGAATCGCGTGTGATACTTCCCGCGCACCCCTTAAATACACGTATCCTGCTGAAATCGCGTGTGAACTTCGCACGCACCCCTGTAATACACGTACCCTGCTGGAATCGCGTGCGATACTTCCCGCGCACCCCTGAAATACACGTACCCTGCTGGAATCGCGTGTGATACTTCCCGCGCACCCCTGTAATACACGTACCCTGCTGGAATCGCGTGTGATACTTCCCGCGCACCCCTGAAATACAAGTACCCTGCTGATTTTGCGTGTGATCCTTCCCGCGCACCCCTGATGCACAAGTACACAGGACAATCGCGTGTGGAACTTCCCACAAACCACTGAAATACACGTTCCCCGCTTGGCGATTGCTGTTTGCCAGCCCTGTGAACTGGTCCAGGGTTAGCGCAGCCCTTTGCGATTATTTGGGGATTTTGAAGGCTTTTCCTTGCGCGAGGGCGTTCTTGGGGGCGTAACTGGCGCTGCTGCAGGGTCGCTGCGCCACGCTGCGCCACGGCTGGTTTTGGATGCGAAAATCCATGAATACACTGTGCGCGGAAATCGATTTTAGCGCACGCGGCTGGCGCAGACATTCGCACGGGCACGCTGTGCGCCAGTCGCATGCGCCACTTTTGTGCGAATTTCTATGAATTACCCTGTCAATGTCCCGAATTAAAGCAGTATGCTTCTGCATCATAAGACTGCAAACACAAGGCAAATGCTCGGGTCGCCCTAATCGCCTGCAGGGTCCCAGGCTCATTTCGGCTGAAATGTTGAAAGGCACCATTCCTGGTAGGGGCAGTTGATGCAGGCAGACAGCACAGGCATGCTTGCTTACTACGCATGGCATCTCAGACACATAAAGTCCAAACAATGAGAGTTCTCACATGAGAGGTGGGAGAGGGGGTCATTTACATTTGTGTAGGCAGCAAAGGCCTGTTGTTTTACTATGGTAATGGCATTCTATACTGGTTTTAAGAGCAAAGCCAACTTTATTATTTTGCTTACATGGGAGGGGGCATTTGTGTAGCCAGCAAATACATGTTTTCTTACTATGACATGGCATTTTATACTGGCTTCAAGGAGAACACCAACATGATGATTGTTCTTACATATGGGGGTGCAATTTTGTAGCCAGCTAAGACATGTTTTCTTATTATGGCATGACACTCTATACTTGCATAAAGTGCAAAGCCAAGTGGAGTTTTCTCAAACATGGGGGGAAGGGGGAGGTTGTAGCCAACAGAGACATGTTTTTCTACTATGCCATGGCATTTTACACTGATGTTAAAGGTAAATCCAACATGAGTGTTATTACATGGATGGCAGAGAATTTGTGCAGCCAGAAAGGACATGTTTTCTTACTGTAGCATGGTATTTTATACTGGCATTGAGGGCAAAGCCAACATGATGAGTGTTCTTACATGGAGTGGGGGGGTATTTTTGCAGCCACCATAGACATGTTTTTTTTTTTTATGGTGGCATGGCATTTTGTGCTGACATTAAGGGTAAAGCCAGCATCATGAGTCTCCTTACGTAGTGGTGGGAAAGGGTTTTTCAGCAGTCAGCAAAGATGTGTGTCCTTATTGTATCTTGACCTTTTTACAGGCGTTAAGGGCAAAGTCAACTTGATGATTGTTCTTATGTGGCCATACTGTCCTACATTGGTGCAACCAGTCTGAACAGTTTTTCTTACTATAGCCTGGCCTTTTTTTACTGCCATTCAGGACAAACTCAACAGGAGTATGTTCTTCTGTGGGGATAATGGCATATATTGGCAAAGCCAGTTTGAACATGGTTTCTTATAGTATCATTCCTGGCATAATGGGCAAAGTCAAAATGAGTATGTTCTCATGTGGAAATACTGGCATATATTGGACATGTATGGGCACAGTTAGCATGAAAATGTCTTTTACACTAGCATACAGTGAGCAACAGGATAATGACCATTCGTTGTAAAATGCCCGTGGGCACTGTTGAACACTTGGCATCTCAAAGATTTTTTTCCCATCTTAACGGACAAAACTGATTGGAAACTTTGTTGCATTTTACTCAATTGTTCACAGAAAGTGTGCTGTAAAATGCATCATAGTAGCCCATTATTTAAAAAAGAAATTCTCGGGGGAATACACCCCTCACCTCCCTGGTTTGGTTTGGGCTCCCTCGCTATGCTCAGTCATGCAAGCATATCCAATGTAAATGTTTACACCCCCCTCCCAATAAAAAAATTCATAAACTGCCACTACTCCTCTGCAGCCACACTACAGGAGGTAAGTGGGCATGGTTGTATGCTCAGAAACTATTTACATCAAGCTACATGAACTCCTGAAGATTTAAACTCTTATAAGACACTTGCCAGACTGCATCTCTACCCTTCCACAACACTCTTGAAGGAGTCCTTAGTCTCCCAATCCAAGGAAAGAACTCCACATCCCAACTGCATGAAACAACCCGACACTAAACCCACTCACGTGCAGCTTCACCTCACTGATGAGGCCCAACAAGGCTGAAACACGTGTATGGGGTTGTTGTTGGTACTCTTGTTCAGAGAAGAATTGCCAAAGCATTTTGGTGCTGGACTGCCCATGTGGGCGGGACAAAGACTGATATGCAAATGGATATTTCCCATCTGTGAAAGGTACAGTGAGCAAAAAGCGTGTGCTGCAAACTCTCACTGTGCTGCAAACTTTCAACTCAGAACAGGTTATCATGCCATGTTCTTTCTGGAGAGGAGCGCCTGCTACCTTTTTTGAAATATTTGCAAGGAACTTTGGGTTTGTCACCCTATGTTACCTGGAGGCAACCAGACGTGGACTCCCTGCTCACTGTGCTCAGAGAGGCACAGCTTCATCTCACTGATGAGGCCCAACAAGGCTGAAAGACGTGTATGGGGTTGCTGTTGGTAATCTTGTTCAGAGAGGAATTGCCAAAGCATTTCGGTGCTGGACTGCCCATGTGGGCGGGACAAAGACTGATATGCAAATGGATATTTCCCATCTGTGAAAGGTACAGTGAGCAAAAAGCGTGTGCTGCAAACTCTCATCTCAGAACAGGTTATCATGCCATGTATTTCTGGAGAGGAGCGCCTGCTACCTTTTTTTGAAATATTTGCAAGGAACTTGGGGTTGGTCACCCTAAGTTACCTGGAGGCAACCAGATGTGGACTCCCTGCTCACTGTGCTCAGAGAGGCGCAGCTTCACCTCACTGATGAGGCCCAACAAGGCTGAAACACATGTATGGGGTTGCTGTTGGTACTCTTGTTCAGAGAGGAATTGCCAAAGCATTTTGGTGCTGGACTGCCCATGTGGGCGGGACAAAGACTGATATGCAAATGGATATTTCCCATCTGTGAAAGGTACAGTGAGCAAAAAGCGTGTGCTGCAAACTCTCATCTCAGAACAGGTTATCATGCCATGTTCTTTCTGGAGAGGAGTGCCTGCTACCTTTTTTTGAACTAAACCCACTCTACTCATCCATTCTCATCCCCTGTGGTGATTCTAGGGCAGGGCCAGGAGGGGGCACCTGCCTCCCCTACAAAATATTGTGCCCACCCCAATGTGGCCCCTACCTAGGTGTCAAGTGTGGGCTCGGGTTGCTGTACTTGCTCCCTCTCTATGGAGAAAGCCAGCATAGAACAGAAAAGGAATGCTCTTTGGGCTGACGCCTCGGGACCAACATAAGCCAGACATAGGGCTCCTGCTCTGGCTGTTGGGGGGTAGAATGCCAGGTATAGGGACTGTGCTCTGGTTGGTGGAGGGGCAGAATGCCAGGTATGGGGCTTATGCTCTGTGTGGAGGGGGGCAGGCATGGGGCTTGTGCTCTTGGTGGTGGTGAGGGTGGGAATGCCAGGCATGGGGCTTGTGCTCTGGGTAGGCGGCAGGATGCCAGATGTGGGACTTGCACACTGAGTCTTAGGGGCAGGATGCAAGGTATTTAGTTTGTGGTCTGTGCAGTGGGGGACAGGATGCCAGGCATGAGGCTTGCAATCTTAGTGCTGGGGGGCAGGATGCCAGGTATGGGGCTTAAAATCTTGGTGGTGGGGGCAGGAGGCCAGGTATGAGACTTGTGCACTGAGCCGTGGGGGCAGGATGCCAGGTATGGGGTTTGTTCTGTCAGTGGTGGAGGCAGGATGCCAGTTATGGGGCTTGCAATCTTTGTGGTGGGGGGCAGGAGGCCAGGTATGAGACTTGCGCACTGCGTCGTGGGGGCAGGATGCCAGGTATTGGGTTTCTTCTCTCAGTGGTGGAGGGTCATGATGTCAGGTGTAGGGCTAGTTCTGTTGGTGGTGGGGGCAGGATGCCAGGTATGGGGCTTGTGCTGTGGGGGGCAGGATGCCAGGTATGGGGCTGTGCTCTGGTTGATGGGGGCAAGATTCCAGGTATGGGGCTTGTGCTCTGGGTGGTGGGGGAAGGATGTGGACATGCAGACATCATCCTTTCTTCCTTCCTATGCTTACGGTCGGCTTCACAGGTTTGGTGGGCCGACTTCTGCGAGCCCCACTCGTTGGCACATGCCAGTCTCTCTGCATCTGCTCCATGGATGTGGACAGCATCCTTTCGTCCTTCTTACTCTCAGCTCCAACTGCTTTCCCTGAACCACGGAGGCTCCCAGACCTGTGGCATCCTAATGGCATCCTAATGGCCTGACTCGCTCTGGGCTTCACAGGATCTCCTGGACATCTGCCGACGTCCTGGCTCCTCCTCAGGACCCACCACGGCTGCCTCCTCCAGAGAAGGGTCCCCTGTTGGTCTCTCCTACAGAGGCCTCCTGTTGCTCTCCTTGCTGTTTCTTTGGTCTCCCTTCATACACCTGCAACCACTTGATAGGTTGCAGGTGTGGACTCTCAATTAGGTTTGTCTGACTATAGTTAAAGGTACATGCCTTACCTTTAAAGCACTCTGCAGGCATCTTCCTTGTCCCAGTACTAGAGTGGTGAAATTAGGTTTTAGTGTTCATTACTCTTAGTGGCCTCTCCCTCGTCCCAGTACTGTTAGAGGTCAAATGTGGAAAAATTAGGGGAGAGGTTTTACAGTAGCCTATAGAGGCCGGGGGAGGGTAGGTTGGTCTTCAATAGGGAAAAGAGGATACCATGTCTCACCCGTGGGTACCCCATTTCGAAACCCCAAGGACCCTCCACCCAGGTGATCCTCGCTCGCTTCTCTGCCCCCAGGGTCAGGATCAACAAAAGCGATGGTCTTTCCCTGGCCAAGGGGGAATAGGAGTACGGATACCCTCAGGTTTCTCACAACACCAACCTTTGAATATGTCAGCACTTGGTTAGTTGAGAGTCTATTGAAAGGCCCTGCAATTTCAAAAAGTAATGAATTGGCCATCCATCCCTCGACCACCGGAGACATTGGGCTCATTATGAGTTAAGAGGTCCATCGGCGGTAGATCCGCAAATGTACCACACATTTATTTACTGGTACCACTCGGTCTCATGGATTTACCACAGGGTTATGAATGGCAGCACAGTGATGTTAGTCCCCATTTGTGGTGTCCATAGAACTCCAGAGCGATTTTAGTGGACTTACTGCGACCAGCAATTCCGTGCTGAAAATGCAATGATATTTAGTGGTAAGATGGATGATATTCCTCTAACTTTTTGATGGAGGTAAATCTTCCACCTTACCGCCAAACTCATAGTACGGGAGTGTGGTAATGCGGCATTCAAGTGGCGATAACGGAATTGCCATCACTTTAACACCACTTTTTACTGCACCATTGTTCTCTTAATAAGGCCTAATTGTTTCAGAGCATGAAACAGAAAAAAGGGCGCAGAGAGGATTTTCTTCATTTTGCACCAGTGCAAGAGGTTGGTTAATAGATAACATGCGCAATTGTCTTCTGATTAATGGCTTTGTAAATATAATTGGCCTAAAAATAAATTGAGAAAAGGGAAGTCTTAAATGGTTCCTGAAAATTAGGGTAGGGCAGAGGGTAGAAGGGGGAAGCCACTTCATAAAGCAAGAGGCGTGGGAGGCAAATAAACAACCCTTCTGAAAAAGGCTTTTTTAGGAATATATTTACATATTAAACCATGTTAATTGACATAGGTTTATCATTTTTTCCCACAGATATTTCTGAACTCCTGTTTTGTGATATTGGACGCTCTGCTGTTACAGACTGTCACCTTACAATCATTCCGTCACTTAGTGCGTCCTCCTTTCCTTCGGGTTAAGGTTCACTAACGTTACTAACCCTTCACTTTTCCCTAGCTATACTTTTCCTGTTTGATTCCTGTACTGTATCCTGCACGCGTTCATTGCGACAATCAACTATTCACTTCAACAACCCTGGGATTAACAACAATAGCACTAGGTGAGAGCTGGTGACATGATCTATTTAATATATGGAAAACAGTATTTCATAAAGTGATATTTGCATTTGCAGATATATACCAATCTAGAACCTGAAACCAACCAACTGGTTTCCATCCATGCGGGTATTGAGCACAGGAATCCCAGGTTACTTGAGGTGCATGCATAGTGAGGTTTAGTAACTGGAGTATTGGCATAAAAGTGCTAACCTTGTCCCTTTCTTTCCAGCCCAGAGTACCATGTTGGTGTCTTGCTCTTTCATATGAACCACAGGGTCACCTGTGTGTTAAATACAGGGTGGGCCTTTGTTTCAGAGGGAAGATCACCCTCTCAATGGAGACGCTGCTAGGGCTACAGGATAAGACCACCTCCTGATTCGGTCTCCAACTGAGGAGGCCCAAAAAGGCCGAAACATCTTGTCTGGTGTTGCATGTGTACCTGAGCAGAGGGAACGTGGCCTATCAGATCGGGTTGGACTGCTCCCCATTGGTGGCAGAAGCAAGTCTGATTATCATGTGCCTGGCCCCCTTCTGCAATGGTACAGACAGGCTTCAAGGCAACGCTGTGGAAGGTTACATTGGTTAAAACGGATTCATAACGTTCCATCCGACATATTATTTTTGTTCGGGGAAGAGTGCTGCATAGGGGGGAGCAAATGATAAAATTACCAAAATTAGCGCTGCTTCCACACGCTGGAGTTCATGGGGAGGGCGTTGTTGTGAGTCAGGGCACCCACCTCTCCTAATCGGTTGCCTGTCTCATTGCACGCTGCGCTCGCTGGCTCTGCTGCGTCACTGCTTCTTGCACTCACTCGTCGCCAGCAGCAACGCTGCTAGTGTTGGGCGGAATGTTGCTTCAGCTACTTCAATTGCAACTTTTACAGTTTGGATTTTGTTCCACAAGAACCATTAATATTCTTCCGCCTCCTCCTTCTGGGAATACTACCCACAATAGCCTGGCCTTGGTCGTGTCCTGCCTCCCCACCCCTGTACACGCTACAACTGTTTCCACATCTGAAGCCGCAAGCTTCTAGCCGGGTGTATGCAACAGAAACCTTTCTTTGGAACAGGGACGCTGAAAACGATCGAGCAGAAATTATTTCAAATAACACTAAAGGAAATTCGTTTTTATTTATTTTTTCAAACAGTTTCCATAAGTCGCCCAACGTGCAGCCAGATTCCATACATTAGAAACCAAAAAGAGCAATAAAATAAGGACACGTGTTGTTTTTATTTAGTTTATTTTATTTATAATGTACAGCCATACAAAAAAATAGAACACTACATTTAACACTTGAAACATGGAAAAGCTATAAAAAAAAAACAAGTGATTGAATATATAAAACAAATTAAAATATCGAACAGAAACAAGATAAAAGAAAAAGATTACATTATTCATGAAAATATCTCACAACAAAGGCAAGTCTATTACAAGATTAATCATATCCTAGTTACATTAAGGACACATGTCAAGGTAAGTGGCTAAACAAGGCAATGCAATTATATAAGTAAAAGGAAAGAGAAGTGTAACGTTGCAACATTAGCCTATTTCTGCCACATCATAAAAGGGTTTCAAGCACATATGCTTTTTATGTTTGTCCTTAAAGTGGAAGCGCTTCTATATGCAGAGCATAATGGGTGGGTTATGTTATGCCACCGGGACCCACTCAGAGAGCTTCTGCGGTCTTACCTTGCACTACTTCTTTAAGGGATGGTTACCAGTAGACCTGATTGGCCCTTTGAAAATGTGGTTGACCGGTCTTCGCGAATCTCTGTACGAGACTAGGGTCAGTTGGCCAGTCTTTGCCATTGTTTCACTTAGCGGCTAGAGCCAAATACCCAGGGGATAGTAGGGGAGGTACACAGGGTGCATCCAGTTTCAAGACATCGATTTTGGTAAAGGACATTGAAGAAAGAAGCCCAAAAGGGAGAAAGGCCTAAAACAAGTAAGAGGACACAAAGGGGAAGGCAGTACTTAAGCATGCACTAACCTACTGCTAAGGATTGACTTGATCTACAAGAGATGTACTTAGCACTAACATAACCTATAAGCCACTTACCTGATGTGAAGACGATCAATATATGATATGATATGATATGGCATTTGTAACGTGCCTATACACCAGTGTTTCAAGTGTATACATAACCTTACATGAACTCCAGTACCCGTGATAAATTGATCATGCATTTGGCAGGTTCATCAAGGGAGACACTAAACACGCAGTCAATATAAGGTTCTTTTTGTTGTACTTCTTCACAGCACGTGAGTGACAGATCAAGCAGGTACATCCAGTTAACAGATCACCGTCACACCCAGTTATGTCACCCTTTCCTTCCAAATCTCGACAGTCATTCCTTAAACCCTTACAAGCAGAGGCGCAGACAGGGTAGGGCTTGAGCGGGCAAGGCCGACCCAAAATCTGCAAATGCCCACTTGGCAGCGCTGTGTGGGCATTTACAGATGTTAATGCCACTGTGGCAGCCCCGACTACATTAGCTTTAGGCCCCACTTGTTAGACAATCCTGGCTACGCCTCTGCTTAAAGGCTTCACACAGGCTTCAGATATAAACGTTTAATTAATCACGGTTCCTCCACAACGCACCCCTTCCATTCCTGGTGCTGCTCTATCAGGGTGATTCTCATATTCCAACAAGGGTGTGGAGGGCTGGGGATTGTGGGACACCAGGCATCATCCTCCCAGATCCACGTGCCTCAGTATCTGCAATTTAATTGTCTTCGGTGGTGGAATCTGCGTCCTGCTGATGGTGCTGCTGCAACGCATGGGCAGGGGAGAAGGAGGAAAAGGGAAAGGTAGGAAGCGGAGAGGAGTCAAGGAGTCAGGCTGGAGAGGAGTCAAGCCCTCGCAGGACAAGGCTGCAGTGTTGAATGACGCAGGTTCGCAGGAGACGCTGCCTGCGACACGTAACATGTTTGGTACGTCCATGCTACCGGGCCTATAAAATCTGAGGTTCAGACCCTCTGTGGCAAAACCCTCCCAGGACAAGGCTGCAGTGTTGAACGACGCAGGTTTGCAGGAGACGCTGCCTGACGACACGTAACATGTTTGGTACGTACATGCTACCGAGCCTATAAAATCTGAGGTTCAGACCTTTTGCGGTAAAGCCCTCCCAGGACAAGGCCGCAGTGTTGAACGATGCAGGTGTTTGGCGATGAAGATGTCTGCATCGCAGACAAGGAGTTCGGACCAATCACATTCCTGTCTGCAGCCACCAGGTAAGAAGTTGGGGAATTCGCTTGCTCTGCGCTTCTTAGCCCTTTCGCCTGTGCCTCTTTCCTTACTGCGTCCCCTACCCCTGTGACCTGCGCCTCTGCCTCTACCCTTGCCGGGTGCGCACTATTCCCTGTTGATTCCTACCTGCACTGTCCCCTATCAGCCCTCCATGAGCCCTTCCCAATCCTCAATCGCGTGTGCTTCCATGCCCCTTCTATCCTTGCCTGTTTGCGCTGTGCGTTCTCGGCCCGCATCATCCCTCGCAATCCCGTGATTGCATGTGCTTTCGCACCACTTCCATTCTAGGCCACACTCACGCTGCGCATTGCCAACTTGAGTGGTCCCTCACAATCTTCGATCACGTGTGCCTCTGCGCCCCCCGCATGGTCCCTCGCAATCCTATGATTGCGTGTGCTTTCGCACCACTTCCATTCTAGGCCACACTCACGCTGCGCAGTGCCAACTTGCGTGGTCCCTCACAATCTTCGATTACGTGTGCCTCTGCGCCCCTCCCATCCTTGCCTGTTTGCGCTGCTTGTCCTCTGCCTGCGTGGTTCCTCACAATCCTGTGATCGCCTGTGCTTCCGTGTCACTTCCATCTTCAGCTTCACTCACGCTGCGCGTCCCCGACTTGCGTGGTCCCTCGAAATCTTCGATTGCGTGTGCCTTCGCGCCCCTCCGTTCCTTGTCTGTTCACGCTGTGTGTCCTCAGTCTGCATGGTCCCTCACAATCCCAGGATCGCTTGTGCATCCGTGCCACTTCCATCCTTGGCTTAACTCGCGCTGTGCGTCCCCGGCTTGCTAGATCCCTCGCAATCTTCGATCGCATGTGCCTCGGCGCCCCTTCCTTGCTTGCCTGTTTGCGGTGTGCATCCTCGGCCCGCGTTGTCCCTCACAATCCCGTGATTGCATGCGCTTCAACCCCCCTTCCATCCTCGGCTACGCTTGCGTCTGTGTGTCCACTGCCCACGTAGTCCATTGCATTCCTTGTTTGTGTGTTCCTTCGCCCTCCTTCCGTCCTTGCCATGCTCTCGCCTGTGCTTCCTTAGCCCGCATGGTCCCTTGCATCCCTTGATCGCATTGGTTCCTTGCACCCCCATCCTTTGCTACGCTCGCACCTGCGCGTCCTTTGTCCCTGTGTTCCCACGCAGTCCCTTCATCGTGTGTGCCTCGCACCCTTCTATCTCCAGCTTGCCAGTACCCACGCACCCCCCTGAGCATCCTTGCTCCCCTGCAGGCTCTTACCCTCGCCTTCGCCTGACTGTCCCCCCTCCCACATGTTCCCTGTCCTTTGGTGTATTGTTATGTGTTCTGCTGTGCTCTTCCTTTCTCTAGGTTTTCTTCACTGACTGCTCTATCTTTGCTGTGTATTGCTCTGTGTTTTGCTGTGGTCTTCGTTCGTCTAGGTTTTCTTTCCTCGATTGTTCATTTTTGCTTTGGGTTCTGCTGTGCTCATCCTTCTTCTCAGTTTTCTTTTGTCATATGTTCGGGTTCCTGATACCCAGCTAACCTGATTGTTGTTCATCATACTGCCCTGTGTTCTGCTGCGCTCTTCTTCCGAGCCCTACCTCTAATTCAGTTCAGTTAATTTACTTACTACTTGTTCTTGTCATGTTCTGTCATGTCTGCTTGCACCCCCCCTTGTGTCCGCCCCCAGTTTCTCCCCCTTACTGTTCTTCCCTCACTCTTACCCACACGTCTCTCCATCTCTCCTCTTTCCACCACCTCTGCATCCTCTATGGTGCTCTCGGTTTCTCCCATCTTCAATAACTGCTTTTCTATTGACTATCCTGCCCTTCTCACTAAATCTGGTTGGAAGAAGTTAAAAAAGGATATCCTGGTCTCCAACCCAGGCCTCCCTATCGCTGATACCTACAGCAGCGCTTTCTCCAGACAGACCCTCACTAACATCCTCTTTGTCGTTCCTTCGCCATACCTATGGACTCCTCATATGATCTCTGTGCTGTCTCCTTTTTCTTCCTCTCCTATTAATGGTGGCACCCGATGGGAGGCCCTCCTGGCCCCCTTCCACTCCTCTAAGGTCATCATTAATGTTTATCTGAATGGCACTGTCTTGGTCCAAGGCCATCAGGCCAACCTCCTCCTCTTTGATAGACGCTTCCTGTGCCTTGTCAATTTCCTTTCCTCTCATGCTCTCTCTTCTTTGGCATCTTTGCCCCCCCTCTGCCACCTCTCTGGCACCCTCATCCTCCTCCTTGGCTACCTTACCCTCTCCTCCCTCCTCTTCTGCCCACCCTCGGGCCCCTTTGACACTTCCGCAGGGAGTACATCTGATTTGTACCCCTCACCGGAAGTCTTTTAAGGGTGGCAACCTTCTCCACATTGCCACTCTCAACTCTCGCTCAGTTGTCAACACTCCTCTGACATCTGACATCTCCTAGAAGAACTCGACCTTGATGTCCTTGGTCTCATCGAGACATGGTTCATGGCAAGCTATGTCACAAGCTTTGACCCTGATGGCTACAAGATCCTCTCTGCACCCAGATCCAACAGTACCTGTGGGGGTGTATCCTTGATCTTCCCAGAGTGGATTCCTGCCTCTTTCATTCCTATGCAGGTCTATTCCTATTCAAATGCCTTGTTTGCAGGCGTTCTCTATCTCCTGGCCACTCTCTCACCGTGGCTACAATCTACCGGCCACCTGGTCAGATCACTTCCTTCCTCTCCAAGTGAGCGGATCTCTCCTCCTCCCTCCTGGCCTCGACCACTCAACTCCTTCAACATCCACCTGGATGCTTCCTGTCCTTCCACTGGACTGTTTTGCGTCCTCTGCAAATCTCTCTCTCTATTCTTTCCCTGGCCCGACTCATTCTGCAGGGCACGCTCTGGATGTTCTGATCTCCTCAGATCTCCCCCTCTCTAACCCTCTCACCACTCCTCTCTCCTGGAGTGACCACTTCCTCCTCTCTTCGCATCTCTCTCTCTCGACTCCTCAGGTCGAGCCAATCCCCACACTGTCACCCACCTCCTCAGTCATCTGACCCCTGAAGCGTGTGTCAGTTGAGGATTTCCCGCCATTTCTCTGCCCCTCCTGCACCTCTGGCTGACTCACACCCTGACACAGCCCTTTCCATGCTCCACTCTGGTATCTCTGATACTCTTGATGTACTTGCCCATGTCATGAGGATCCGCTTAAAGCCCAAAGCCAAGTGCAACTCCTGGTACGACTCAGACCTTGTCACCCTTAAATGCAAGTGTAAGGTGGCTGAGAGGAAATGGCTGGAATCTTGTGCATACTCTGACAAACTGGCCTACCGCCTGCTGCCTGCCGCCTGCTCCAAAGGCAATACCGACTCTCAGTCCTCACTAAGAAGAGAGCCCACATCCAAGCCCGCGTCTCTGCGGCATCTAACAACTCGGCCAAACTCTTTAAAATCTGCAAGGATTTGGACAATCCTGCTGCAGTCTCTACCTCTCCTGTCCCCTTCCAGGCCCTCTGCATGGCCCTGGCTACTCATTTCATCTCTAAAACCCAGGACATCCTATACACCCTCTCGTCCTCTCGTCCTTCTCCCTCTACTCTCTCCTCTACCTCCGGCCTCCCTGCAGCCACTTCTCCTCCTCCCTTCTCTGCCTTTCCTCTGTTCATCCCTGATGAGGTTTCTAGACAAGTCTGATCTATGAAAGTCTCGTCAAAACAGTTTCTTCCCTGTTGTCAGGAATTGGGGCTGGAGCAGGAAAAAGCATGCTATCTTTGTGAAGTGACTAAGAACGTGTAAAAACTTTATTACCCAGCAGCCTGGGGAATAGCGTGTAGTTCTGGCCTTCCCACTTCACACCAGCTGATCATGATTAAAGGGCTTACTTAATGTAATGGCGGTTTGTTTGAAGCATTTTGCAGACATAAGGGATGCCGGAAGAATGCTGCATTCTTCGAAGCCCAGGCCACAGCGGTGACCAGGAGTGGCTTGCCGAGTGTTCAGCCTTCATTCCTCGGGTCTGGGTTGCCCCACGGGGCTCCCGGACACACAGATAAGTGTTGGGCCACTGTTTGCTATGGCCGGGGGAAGACTGGAACTAATGAATGTGCGCTGCTCGCACTACTGCTAGTCAGGAAGCTCGGCGGCTTGCACTTGCTCCGTTTCACCTAACAGAACTGTTCTTGAACTTTAATCTGCAAGTAAAGCTATTACCATTGTGAAAGAAAGTGCATGTTGCAAGGGACACACTGAAGGCACTACCGGAGAGATAGTGTCTTGAAATTACATGCATTGCATACAGAGAATGCGGTCTTGCTCCATGGGCTGCATAATGGGGAACTCCTGAATGTAATGCCATGTCCTGCTTGTTTTGCTTTGTCTTGTTTTTTTTCATGAAAGGGGAATACCCCTTGTTTGTGCCATGCTGCTTGCTACCAAGTCCATGACTATTTACCATGCGGCCAAGAGGTCTATGTTCCATGTGCTAATGTTGCATTAACTTCCATGTGATATGCTTCTATGTTATGTCCTTTATGCTTTAATAAGGTCCATATTGTATGTGCTCCACAAGCATTGTAGCAGAATACAGGTTTAGGTAGGATTGGTGTATGCTAGATGTGTGAGAGTAGGACCGGAGTGTTAATTCATGTGTGTTGTTTTTTTCCCTAAAATTTCCCCGGCCCTATTCAACTACTCCACCCTAGTTCCTCTTTCCAGTTTTCCATATCTCCCTCTACCTATCCACAACCGCTGCCTAATCTCTCTTCCCCACATTGGCTGCCACGTGGTTCCCTGTTGTCTTCTAATCAGTCGCACGTGTCAACTACAGTGGGAGGGCCGATCTATTTGGCTTCTGTGGTTCGGGGGAAGAGTGTCAATATTCTCTCCTCCCTTCGTTCTGGACATCTGTACATCCAAAACAATCAAGGACCACATTGACACCCTCGCTTCAGCCTTGGCTGACTTCTGCAATCACTCTTATGCCACTGGAACCTTCCCTTTCCCCCTGAAGCACTCTGTTGTGCACCCTCTTCTCAAGAAAACCTCAGCCGACCCCTCTTGTCAGGCTAACTATCGCCCGATCTCCATCACTCCTTTCCTGGGCAAACTCTTGGAAAAGCTGCCAATCTCCCAGCACAATCTTCACACTGAATCTGTTGGTTGTCTCCATGACCATCGGTCTGGCTTCAGAGCAGCCAAAAGCACAGAAACTGTTCTCCTGAACATCCATGAAGCCCTGCTCTCTAACCTTGATGCTAATCACCCCTCTGTCCTCATCTTAATAAATCTTTCTTCTGCCTTTGACATGGTCAACCATGCCATCCTGCTCAACCGGCTCTGTGATAACCTGGGTATCACTGATCAGACTCTGGCCTGGCTGACCTCTTTCCTCTCGACCAACCCTCCCAGGTGCAACGTGGGTCCTTCATCTCCTCTATCTCACTCTCTACCTATGGTGTTCCCCAGGGGTCTAACCTTTCTCCCTGGATTTTCAACCAATACCTGGTACCTCTCGCCCACCACATGGTTGCTCCCTGCTCCAACTTTCAGTCCTTTGCGGATGACATTCAGCACGCTTTCAGGCTCCCCTCTGCCGCCTCTTCTCCCTCTCTCATCCCAAATTGTCTGTCTGCAATCCAGGAGTGGTGTGCCGCCAATGATCTTTGCCTTAATGCCAATACGACTGAGATCCTTCTCATCACCACACCTGCACCTTCCTTTCCTGTCACTCTGTGGCTGGCCACACATGGCCCTCCTCCTGCTCCCACCTGTGAGGCTAAGAACCTCTGGGTCATCTTTGACTCCACACTCTCCTTCTCTCCTCACTTCTCTGACCTCTCTAAGAAGTGAAACTACCAACTGCACCTCCTCAGAGGTATTCTTCTTTTCCTCTCCTTCTCCCAGAAGCTCCCTGTCTCCAGAGCTCTGGTTCTCTCAAGGCTGGACTACTGCAACAACTTCTTTTTAAATCTGCCTGCCTCTACTCTCTGTCCTCTACAACTCATCCACAACAGGACGGCAATACTTGTCCTTGGCCTCAAGTCCAGGGATCGTATCTCCCCAGCACTGAAATCTCTCTATTGGCTCCCAGTGGCTTCAAGGATCAAGTTCAAGACCCTCTGCATTGTCCAAAAGGCCTTCTGGGGTCTGGCACCATAATACCTCCAACTCTCTCTTTGGACATATCTTCCTACTCAATTTCTTTGCTCCTCCACCTCCAACTCCTTGAGGGTCAGTCGCTTCTCCAAACAACAAGTTGGGGGTAGATCTCTTTCTTCAGCTGGCACCTCCCTCTGGAGCAGCCTCCTTGCCTCTATGAAACTTGAGCAGAACCATCTCCGGTTGTGGAAGCACCTCAAGACCCTCCTCTTTGCTTCTGCTTTATCTCTTCCTCTCCCATACTGATCTTCTGTCTGATACGGCTACCCTCTAAAATCGGGCCCAAGTCCCCACCCACCCAATTGCACACCTGCACTGCCTCCTGGCAACCACTGCATTTGGGTCTGTATCTGCAACCCTACAGTCCCCTTATCTGCACATCTGCACTTATTAGACACCTGTTGTCTGCACGATTAGCCCTCGCACTTGCCACCTGCTGGCCACACTACTTGTTGTTTTGATCCCATGTCTGCCACTTGCCCTTCCTCCCCTTCCCGTGGCACTTCTCCCCTGCCTACTCCCCTTCACTTGTGCGATCTCAATGCCACTAGGCCTAGTAAGATTGCCTGTATCCTCCCTCTGTTTCCCCTCCCTTACCTCATTGCGCCTTAAAACACTTGTGTGTAGGAGCGATATGAATGTCATATCATAACTGGTAGCAACAGGAGTGTGTGGGGTGGAGCTGTGGGCTGGCGCAGGTAGTCATGAGACAGCTAGGCATGAGACTGAGGTGGCTTTTCAGGTGGCAGTGGCCACAGTGGTGGTAGGGGATGCAGAATCCCATATGGCAGATGTGGTGGTGGCCACAGTGTTGGTAGGAGTTGCAGATGTACAGATGTCAGGGGTGTGGTGGCCACCGTGGTTATGTGTGCCACATATGGGTAGGAGCTAGAGTTGTTTGTGGTACAGGCCACAGAGTGACAGATGACAGCGATGGCGGTGGTGTCACAGGCAGGTGTGTCTGGGGCTCTGCAGAGGCAGTAAGGTAGCAGATGGTGAGTTGCCAGATGTTTTGCAATGGCTGCTGTTACTGAGCCTTCATCCCTGGAGGTGTTTGCATTGGCTGGATCTGGGGTGGAGGTAGCAGTCGCAGAAGTGCTTAATATGCTTGCACCGTCCTTCTCTCCTTGATTTGCTTGAGTGTCTGTTTGATAGAAAGGTGACATGCTGCCACTTGCAAGGTTGATAAGGGGATAGCAGCTCAAATTCAAATAATGAAGAGAAGGGGCTAGACACAACACATGGGGCATCCTGGACTTGCATTCTGGATTACATAGCGTATTGTGCCAGGATTCAGTCTGTATGACATACTTATTGTTGGTACATGGGTTCCTGGCATTTGTCCGGCAAATGAATGTTTAGCCCATTTGAATTTCTGATCTCGAGGTCATGAGCCATCATTCTCGGGGACTGTATGTGTGAGAGGGGGACACGTTTTGGTGATTGGCAATGGACTGGAAACCTTGCAGCCATTCAGGGAAACATGATGCAATGTGTACTTGACAGATTTGCTAACATGACAACATGCAATTTCTCACTGTACGTCCTCTTATCTGAGTGTTACTTGCATAGGGTCCTCAGTACTGGTACCACTCCACTGGTTGTGTTAATTTTGCATCCTCCGAGCACAGACCCACACTCTCAGGATGATGGGCAGTGTGTGCCTTGCAACTCCTTTTGGGAATTGGCTCTGGAAAAGGGACAATCATCTACCCATCTGCTTAGCTGCCAGACCCCAACTGCCCCAACACCCTCCCGTCCAACTATATGCAGGATGCTGCTGATAATCTCCTCAGATGGTGTGAGTTTCAGGGACTCCAAACTGCTCCCTCCTGTGGCAGCTGTCTCCTTCCGCTGCTGTGTCAGAAGAGTGCAGTCCCTGACCTGCAGGTCAATCCACTGCTTTTAATATCTTCGGTGTCCTGGGTCACCGTCCCCACAGCCATCACCTCATGCCATACTCTTGTCAGTCCTCCTCTGCTGGATGGTTATCCCTGTTTTGGGCATAGAAAAAAAACTCATCAGCATGTGCCACAGCTTCATCTGCCAGGACAGTGAGCTCAGCCTCTGTACATTTGGGTGTATGCACCCTCATGTCTGGCCCCTTTGTTTTAGGTTTGTCCCTTAGCATGTTTTGTCCGTTCTCCCCCCTTGGATGGCACCAGGAAATGGGGGACTCCCAATGGATATGTTTTTAAAGATGGATTCAACTTTCCATTTTCAATATGATACGATTTCCAGAATGAGGTAATGCCACCTCTTTTTGCAAGAATTACTGTCCTAATTCTTCCAAATAGAGAGGATGGCAGTAGCAGTAAATCTGACAGAAAGTGGTAGATTGTCTTGTGGAAATAGTTATTGGTTGTAATTCCACCTCCCCGAGCTGCCCCTGGCATATGGCCAAGGGCTTGTAATAATGCAGTCATTTTGCTGATCGCTTTGGCAGTAACAGTGATACAGTCTCACAAGATTACTGCCATTTTAAATGCCAAATTTATAATGATGTCCAAAGACACCACCCCAGGCCAGCCCCAGAGCAGAATTTTTAAAATTAGTAGGGCCATACTAATGTACTGTGTCTCGCCTGATAGTCCCCGGGGATCTGTCATTCAGGTGGCCAGGACACGGTCATCCCTTTTGGATCCAGTTCCTGGGGGTGGACCAGCGTGGGAGGATCACCTGGATGTGGGCTCTTTGGGGAGTGGGACACTGGATGGCGAGACGTGGTATCCCCTTCCCTGTAACACTTTTACCCCATCCTATAGATATGGTACTTAGAACTCAACCCCCCCTTTCCCAACGCGAACACTTTCTCACAAACAGCTTGCTATGAGAGAAAACCGACTAACACCCAAGCTGTATACCTGACATGTCCCAATACAATGGTCAGACAGGGACAGGCAATTACTGACCATTACACACTCCTGACTACCATTACACTTCCCCACACGGATAAATGGCAGAGCACGAGAGCACATTCTGAGCGAGGCAAAGCACACGACGAAGCCGCAAATCCAAGATGGCAGTTTAATACAAAGCGAAAGACTGCAAAAACCAAAGGGGTTCGCAAGGAGGGAAGTGCCCTTGACCTTTTCGACGAGGAACCATTACTTTCATGAACCTTCAAGAATAAAATACGTAAGACCAGGAAACAAGTTTGAAGAATCCTCCATTTTGTGTCGGAGGTACCCGGGGCTCTCCTACGTCGACAGTCAAGGTGGGGAGAATCGCTTGCCGCTGTGGTACTGTCCTTGGCTCCTACAACAAAGCAGTGCCAGTGAAGTCAGCACAGCCGGTGAGTTGGAGAGACTGATACCAGACCAGTCTGTGTTGAAGTCAAGGTTGCAAGCGGCAACATTGTATAGTGAACCATGAAGTGAACATTGTATAAAGCGTCTGTGATAATCAATTGAACAACAGATGGGTGATTAAACTTTGAAGCTAAGATATGATACCTTAGACAGAGTGGTTTGGCACCGTGTGCGTGCTCATTCGAAAGTCTCTGTAAGATATCCAACTGAAAGAGTGACAAAGAATTGTGAATCAAAGTGGTCCTGCAGCGGGTCTAGCAAACTCCTGTGCACAATCGAAAATCTTCGATGTTAATAGTGTTAAGAAAGTTGATGACGCAGTATATGTAGTTGGTTTGAGCCTGGCGGAGGGAGATCAGCTGAGAGATTTTAGTTAAAGCAACTTTGTGTTAAAAATGTTTCATTGGAATTGGTCCAAGCCCGGTGGAGGGAGACTAATTGAACATTACCCTAAGAGGATCTGAGCTTGGCTGAGGGAGATCCGGGGTGAGTCATGAATCACCCAAGAAATTGGATACACAAATATCCTACGAACATTGTAAGTATGAATATCCTATGAGTATTGTGTTAAGAGGATCTGAGCCCGGCTGAGGGGGAGCCGATCTGAATAGTGAATTGCCTGTGAAATTGAGTACTTGTGAAATTCTATGCTAAGTTCGAGTGTTCCACCTTGTCCCGTGCTGAAAATGTGGGGAAGGGAGGCCAAAGGCCTGATAATCGTGACATATCATTTTGTGAACACTTCTTTCTTTTTCATAACACTGTTTCCCACACTATTTGTATTTAGAGGTAAGGATTGGCAATAGGTTTATTAGTGTAGGCCCTTTTATTTTGACAAGACACAACTAGGACTGCTTCATTATTATTTGATGGTCGAAGCTTGCTCCCATCTGTAGATTTAGGATTAGATAGGCATTTTTTAAACCCTTTTTGAAGTTCAATGAAGACCCCCTGAACTGTGGTCACTTGTGCCTGTCTTACTGTTGATACCATGCCTTCCTTATACTACGTGCCCACATGCAAAGTTACCTTATTTGAAACATACCCTGCTATTTGATGTGACCTGATTCTGTACTTTTTAACTATACTACTTCTGGACTACTACTGAACAGGACAAGTGATTATGGTCAACTGTCCCTGATTTCCACCTGCATGCTGAGGTAGATGAATTGGTTATTTTACACACCATTTAAAAATCTGCAACTATGTCCATATCCATATTGTGACAAAATAGTTTTTGAGTTGATTGTTGCATTGATGAAGAAGCAGACATTTGAATCAGTAGGCTATGCATTGAAAACAGTTGGTATTGAATGTGTTACTATGAAAAAGGCATTGTAAGTGGCTTGTTATCCTTATTGTTCGTTAGATTATGTATTTGTTGATATGTATGAATTGCATGTTTGTTTTTTATATGCTTTATCTATACATATACTTTTAAAATGAGACTTTTCTCTTTGTTTGGAATAATATTTTGTCCAATTAGGGATTTTGGAAATTTGTATTTATTAACATTGTTTGTTCTTGATGAGTTCAAAATCAGAACAAACATTTTCTGTGACGGAATCTCAGAGTTGCTTACTTTTTTGTTTTGTGTTTTGACTAACCAAAGGTCATCGTTCATTTTTTTTCTTTTATTTTTATTTCAATTACCATCACTTTTTTGGCTGTAATGGAATAACCACCTGTTTTACTGCACCACAAACTCTAACTTTGGAACATATTGCTAGAGGTAACGCCTCCACTGTACCTCCAAATAATTGAGGATTTACCTCATCAAAATTACTGCTCACCATAAATCCTCCAAAATTCCTATAGAGTCCTGTGGACTCCAAAACTGGAAACTATCATCATCAATAGCCCAGTCATAATCCTGCCGGGCCAAGTGACAATAATTGTAAATGAGTCACTCCTCTCAAATGAACAACAAACTTGTAATGAGCCCCAAAGTCTCTTGCTCTAAAAATCTATGTGCTTAATGAATCGTGGCAGGTAATAGATAGGCTATGTCAATTCTTTTTTAGAAATCCTTCAATGGTGATATATTGTTTTGCATATGGTGATTAACCTGTTAATCAGGCAGTATGTTACCCTTTTTGGCTATATGATTTTGTATAAAGCATGCACACTCAACACACATACATGAATCTATGTAGAACTCTGGTTGGGCAGTTTAGAAACACTCTTCATTAAGTAGCATAGCTATGTCCACATAGGATCTTTCTAACAGGACCTAAAAGTAAAAAACAGGAAGTGTGGAGTTTTTTTCACTTTGTGGGAAGAATCATTTGACCGCGAACTAGAAAATACTTCCACTTTTCCAACATTCCCAAGGCTACACTAGAGTTCGCTGTTCTGCCACCACACTATGGAATGCACTGCTTACACGAACATGACAAACCCAATATCAAGGTCATATTGATATTGTGCATGTGAGTCCCTGCATGGCAACAGTGCACAGTGAGTTCATTGATGGCTGCACTCAGCAAAGAACAGCAGGTGATGTTGTCACATCTGCCAAATTGTCAAATGTGGGCTAAGAGACCAGGAGACTTGGGTTTTTACCAGCCACATATACATGACAGATTTCTAATGTATTCAAGTCTTTTTGTAACAGAAAATAGGGTCTTGACAAAGGCAAGAACTCTTCCACTGACCTTAAACAGAAGATCTTAGAAAGAGAAATTTAGGCTGTGTAGGAGTTGTTTAAATAACTGCACTATATAGACTGGCATTTTAAATCATAATATCAGCCATTGGGACTCATAAGGAAACGTCCCAATTGGCCTATGAGTTGCCTTGCACAAGGCTTCACCAAGTATGGGTGAACAAACACCTGCAAATTAAGAGAAACAACTAAGAACAATGCACTGAGAAATGTGTGCATTCTGCATAGTATAAGGATATATTCATTGTTACAAATTTCTTGTACATACAATTGAGGATTCAAGAAGGATGGCCTTTGTGAAATATATAATACAGGCGCTTGTCATTGCGCCTGATGCTGACGTGGTCTACCTAGGAGTTATCTAGTCTGCAATATCTACTGTGAGACAATGGTATTTAGTTCCCACTCGTGGATTATAGAAATGGAGTCTGCTGAGTGTCTTCCTCCACATTACTGTCTCCCAAAAACATAGACTGCAGCAAGTAAGGTGTGGATTAGGACCCACTCCTATACCTATATCATAGTAGCAGTTGGCAGAGGTGCTGGGAATGCAACACCCTCATGTCTTTTCAATAACCGCATAGGTATGGTGGTGATATATGCTTAAACTACCACTGCTTTAATAATAAGGATATACATCTTCAAGTCACAGAAAATGAACTTCAGCACCAACAATAAGATCGTGGAGTCTGAAAAGCCGTCAACAATAACTCTCCTGCCCCACTTTTCTTTGAGAAAACACCCAACTGTATCCTCGTAAAATTACAAGCATAAACATCCAACTTGGCTTGAGCAATGGGTAGCACACCTGCCCTGGTCTGCACCCAAAGGGTTAAGTGTTCCACACTCTAACCAGAAGCCAACTCCCCATCACAAGAACCCCATCACCTCAATGCACCCATGGCATGCCAGGGTTGAATAGAGCCCTACAATGAGCCCTACAGGGACCAGAATAAAAGTGTAATGAGCAGGATCTGATAGCAACTCCTTGATATCCCGCGGAGGAATGACAAACTTATACTGCAAGCATATTAGTACTGCAAGCTAGAACAGCAAGCGTACGGGGTGGGGGGGGGGGGGTTGCTCAGCAGCCCACAGGTTGGTAACTAATTCTGAGGGCTCCCTTCATCGACATTGTATTTCGAAGAATGGAACTGGCAAATGTTATAAGAGCAAACTATTTCTATGAAGGATTGAAGGTGACCATCCAAATGTGAGTTCCAGTGCATAGAGATCGCTCAAAATTCATAACGGAAACATGATCTAACAAGTGGCACATGGTGGGCTCTGCACTCTGAGGTAACCTAATGGTTATAACTGTGCATACCAAGGGTGATTAAAACTCTACTGCAACTCACAGGTGGTGGGAGTGTTGTTTTCATTTCCTCATGACAACACTCTTCTCCAGTGTATATTAACAATTAACTTAAAGAGGCATAGGGCAGTCGGCCGGTGTTGATGCAGAGTCCTGTACCTGAAGCTCCAATGTTGTTGTGAAGCTCAATGGGTTTGACACCTAATGCTAAAAGGTTATAATACGTCTGACAAATGTAGAGAATGTGTCCCTTCTCCCCAAAGGGGATACGCCCCTATTAGGACTAATGAGGTTAGCCCACTACGCAAGACCCTCCCTAGGGATTAAAGCAAGCGGGATGTCAGTGGGAGACATTGGCCGTATGGGACAAGGACTCCCAGTTCCTATCATGCTCTCAAGGTCTCTGTCTATATGGGTGCTGAAGAGGTTGTCGAAGTGATAAAGCCTTTTTTAGTCTAACGTTAATGCTGACTCCAACTCGACTCTGAAATCCTGTAATCAACTGAACTTCATCTCTCATTACAGAGAACCATATAAAGACTCCTCAATCCTGCCCTTGAGAGAGGGACCAGCTGACGTACAGTCAATCAGCTCATGTGGAGATGCACAGAGTGGCCACCGCCGCTATTGCACAGAGCTAGCACTGCCTGGAGGCGGGACCAAAGAGAGTACGTGGTGGGTGAGCAGCCCATGGAAGTTTGCCGAGCTCAGGAACTCCGACCAAACCAAATTTACTGTTCGCATTCTGTGAGACCCCGACAACGCCAGAGGACGAGAACCGACGAGACCACGAGAAGGCTACCACTGAAAAGAGCCAGAGAAAGCTCTGGCAAACCCACGAGAAGGCCACTGCCAGAGAAAGTCAGAGAAAGAGGTACCAGCAAGCCACCGAGAAGGCTGCTGCTGGAAACTGCCAGAAAGCAGCCCAACATATGGGAGTCTGCCACCACCGGAGCTACCAACCCACCCTGGGAAGAGGACTACAGAGTAACAAGTACGCAATTTGTGCCCAAGAAAGGGAGGTGGGCGCTAAAGCTCTGCAAAGAATACAGGGAAGTACCAGACTCCAGAATATGCAAGAGGGGCAATGCTTATGAGAATGCTAGTCACAGACCCCATGCAAACCAAGGCATACATATAGACGAGACAGGCATTAAATATGAGGAGAAACCCAAGCAGGGTGCAAACAAACGGGCTAGAGGGCCCAGTAAAAGTCTAAAGGGACCCAACCAAGATACAGAAAATGAGGTGGGCAAGGAGGTCCAAGAGAGAAAGTTCACTATAAAACAAAGATTAATTACAACTCTGAGAGGAAGGAATAGTAGCCATGGAAATGGGGCTGTTAAGATATATCCTGAGTATTTGTAAGGGGAGGAGAAAGGTAACCTTTTTTTCTGCTTCAGTAAAACTTCCCAGTTTGTGGACGACTAAAAGGGAAACCAGCTGATTTGACTTTCATGAACTGCAGCAGCGTGGGGTGACCTTTGTGCAAGGGACGGTTGGTAAAGTCGAACTACAGAGAACTATAACAAACATTTATTAAGGAATGTTAACAGAGGAGGCGATCAGCTACAACCCAAGCCTGATATGCATTTACTTCAGATGTTATAGTTTGCATGTACAGTGGTAGGGACAGCTTAGTGAGAATAGGGTTCGGACTGAGGACAGTCCTTTATGTTGACAAAAAATCCTGACAAGCACCTTAGGTTTTCAGTTGTAGATTGGGAACCTCATTGTAGCAATAGGCACAGGCATGGAAGGTTTTCATTTAAGTTGAGGAAAATCCTCTGTTTAAATTATGTCCAGTGGTCTGACTTCTATTTCAGGCACACCACATACTGCTTTTATAAAAGAAATACTACTAATCTGAGATAAAAGTGGGTTTAAACCGGTTTCCATTAAAGTAGACATACAGTTACTATATAAAGTGACTCATGTGCTGATTACTAAATGAAACAGACTTACTTTATTAATTGATAATAATGGCTAAATCACACAAATTAGTAAAACACGCATAGGCAATTGAAATGTCACCTTTGGAGCAGAAGTTAGAAAAAATGCTTCCACACGTTAGCCATGGAGGAGGAGTTTCGTTCTTTAAAAGATTATTTTAAAGCTTTTTCCTGCAGATTAGGTGAAGCTGAAGACCATATTTCAACTGTTGAGGATATATGAGGACCTTGAAACTATGTAAATGAGGCTGCGACAATTTGGAATTACAATATTGAATTAGAAGACTGGAATATGAGGGATATCATCGGATTCTATAGTATATCAGATAAAGCAGAGAACGACAATCCAATTACATTTCTGGAATCTTGGATTGCAAAGGCTACGGGAATATCCTTTTCTCCAGCTTTAGAATTGCAAAGAGCTCACAGAGTCAGATCTTGCTTCACCTCCCCTAATCCCTTGCGTAGGGCATTCATTGTTTGTTTTGTTTGTCATCAATACCCGCATTAAGTCCTAGCAAGAGCTAAAAAGCAGTACCCAATACTTGTTGCTGGTCAAAAGATATATATCACGCCTGACTTCTTCGAAAAAGGCCAAAATAAGAGGACATTTGTGGGGATCTAAGACCAATGATTAAGAAATTGGGCTTAAGATATGGCCTGTTCGATCCAGCAAACATTATTGTTATAATCCCTAGTCATCCTTCTAAAGAGTTTTTGGAGCCTGAGAATCTATTCAACTTTGTGCAATCAAACAATGCAATGAAAACATTGAGCCAGAGCTATGAATTACCATCAGAAATAAATAGGTGCATGCTTTCCAATGCCCAAAGATTCTGTTTAAACCAAAAAGTAACAAGAACAAATTTGGGAAACCTAAACCTCGTAAAAGCTGATTGGATTTGTCCTCCTCTAACCAGATGTCTAACTATTTAGATACATCTTTTCTTGTCCAGGTTGACTAAAACGTCTGTCATACTGCCTATTGTAAGCACTACCAGTTACACTAAACCTCTCTTTTTCCATTGGATGGTGTACATCTGACCATTATGAAATAGCTAATTGGTTACCCCACAAGTCCTACCTTAAGGTGCCCTGGGACTCCATCCAGACCTCTCCCTGCTTCTCGCAGCCTATAAATTGTCCCGGGAGAAGATTGTTTCTCTGTATGGCTCTAACTTGATGACATGCCAGTCACTGAAAAATTAATTAAGTTAAGCGACACTGCTGATAAAATTGGATGTGCTTTAGAACCCTTGACGCAGGTGAATCAGAAGCCACAACCTAACTTCAGTATTTACCAAACTCTGTTGCCACCTAACAGCTCTCACACTTCAGCACATCTGACTAATCTGATCAATGGTATGAATTTAAAGATTGCACTTCTAAACAAAAGGTCATTCTATAAACATGCGCTTGAAATCCATGATTATCTGATTACCCATGACCTCCACATTCTGTGCCTCACAGAATCATGGCTCACTGCAACCAGTGGTCCTATGATTAATATGGCTATACCAGAGGGATACCTTATTATGAGTAGAAACCGATCCCATGGCAAAAGGGGTGCTACACTTTAAATCTTTACCCAACAGCGTGCAGCTTCTTTAATCTCGTCATAGTCTCCCGCCTACCAGGGAAAATGGTTAATTTCAATGAGGATCTGACTCAGCTGCTTAATACAACAAATGACCCAAACTGCACTACATTTGTAGTATTAGACTTCAATAGATGGCTTCACAATCCAAGGGATAAAGAAGTAGCTGTTCTAGAAGAAGCACTTCTGGAATTCAACTTTAGAATAATAAAAAATATAAAGGATACCACTCCCTGCATATGGTCGGACCATTCTGTAATAAATGTGTCCATTCTCCTCGAAGGTATTAGGTATTAAAAATAAACATCAACGTGGCTTTCAAACATCAATGTGGCTTTCAACCGTAACTTTAAAACATCAAACCCTCTCACCTGCAGAGCTGTCTCCAAGACATTGGGGGTCATTATGACCCTGGAGGTAGCCATGCCGCTATTTGCGTCATGGCTACCCCCATTCTGGGTACCGGGTTCCTGGAATGGGGAAATACCGGTGTATAAAACAGGACAAACAAAACCAGCCCCCTCTTTTTTGAAGAACCCTACTCCACGGTCGGGGGTAGACCTAATTATATTAAATACACAAAGGAAGGTGTAGTATAATTACAGCATCAATATCTCATTGGCCAAACAATAGAGGTAAATTCATATGACACAGAACCACCTGCAAAAATGGATGTCCTGCACAACCTCTGTATAGTACCAAATTGCAATTTCAGTTATTCAAAAAATTATTCTTTTCTTAAAAGATACATTTTTTCCTTTGTAAAAAAAAATGTTTATACATGTTTTTTAGACATCTTTTTTAAAAAGAAAACACCCACATCACTTGAACAACTTCCAATTGAAGGAAATCATCTGTGTGAATCATAAATACATCACATAAAGCACATTACAACATATAACTCAGACCATACATATAGTATACATTTTTCAACTTTTGTCTCTGAAAATAAAATCCCAACATGTTTATGTTCATAAAGTCTTCAATGACGGAACATTCATTGGGGGAATTTTTGTTGGAGAAGTGGATTCCTTCAACACCAATAATTCAAGGGTCAACAGAGCTTCAAATAGAAGGGAGTTTCTAAAAACCTAAAAGCAAATAGAAATACCTATATTAATGGCCATGAGGAAATTGCTCCCAAATAGAACAAGCTAGCCTCTATCCTCCCAAATTCAGATAGGCAAGCTACCAAAACGGTTAAAACAGACACTGATTTGTAAATCTACAAAGACTATTTACCCTTAAATGGTTATAAAGTCTTCTGCAACTCTCTTCTTTCCATTAGTTGCCTAGTGCTTGAAAATTCAAGTACTTAAAGTGCACATCAAGCTTGTGAATAGCATCAAAGACCCCAAACAGATTTCTGCAAGAAACAAAACCAACGGCCACCTCTGTTACACCAATGTAATATGAGAAATAGCACATCTCTTGCTAATTTAAACATAAAAAATGATTTACCTTGGTGGTTCGTCATTTTATAAACAACACTCCTGGAGTCCGTCCATTACTGGACCCAGATTTCAAATTGGTCCCAACAGTACCAATTAGTTCGTAACTTCCTGAAAAGACACAATGGATAGACAAATGTGTCATTTCCTTAAAAGCGGCACTCAAAGCGATCCAAATCGATGTGAAACAATTCCAAAAAGGGGGATGCTCCTCTTACTCTACATTCCCCAAAGTAAGTATATAACACAGTTGCAAACGCCGATCCACGTAAGAAGGCGTGGTCCGCTAAAACAAACAACAGCCTAGTTATTATATGTCCACCCGCATCGTCATTATACAATTGTGACCACGCTTATCTCTCTAAGAAGCTTGTTTTAATAATGGTCAGTGTAAAAACCAATCGATGCCTCACCAAACATTTACCTGAAGCGTTAGTCTCCAATGGAACACAGAGCATTCTGCCAGAAATGCTCCAACGTTCCGGTTACAGCAGTCTATGCAGTGTAAAAACAAACGACGGGCTATCACATATGGTAAACACCCAGAGTAGAATGGGCGCCATGTTGGATTGTGCGAGGGGAGCCGAGCTGTTAAAATAAATATCGCATTGATCCTTCATAGATAACGTTTGCTAACAGATACCCCTGAACCTAGAACTCAGCAAAGAACAGCAGGTGATGTTGTCACATCTGCCAAATTGTCAAATGTGGGCTAAGAGACCAGGAGACTTGGGTTTTTACCAGCCACATATACATGACAGATTTCTAATGTATTCAAGTCTTTTTGTAACAGAAAATAGGGTCTTGACAAAGGCAAGAACTCTTCCACTGACCTTAAACAGAAGATCTTAGAAAGAGAAATTTAGGCTGTGTAGGAGTTGTTTAAATAACTGCACTATATAGACTGGCATTTTAAATCATAATATCAGCCATTGGGACTCATAAGGAAACGTCCCAATTGGCCTATGAGTTGCCTTGCACAAGGCTTCACCAAGTATGGGTGAACAAACACCTGCAAATTAAGAGAAACAACTAAGAACAATGCACTGAGAAATGTGTGCATTCTGCATAGTATAAGGATATATTCATTGTTACAAATTTCTTGTACATACAATTGAGGATTCAAGAAGGACGGCCTTTGTGAAATATATAATACAGGCGCTTGTCATTGCGCCTGATGCTGACGTGGTCTACCTAGGAGTTATCTAGTCTGCAATATCTACTGTGAGACAATGGTATTTAGTTCCCACTCGTGGATTATAGAAATGGAGTCTGCTGAGTGTCTTCCTCCACATTACTGTCTCCCAAAAACATAGACTGCAGCAAGTAAGGTGTGGATTAGGACCCACTCCTATACCTATATCATAGTAGCAGTTGGCAGAGGTGCTGGGAATGCAACACCCTCATGTCTTTTCAATAACCGCATAGGTATGGTGGTGATATATGCTTAAACTACCACTGCTTTAATAATAAGGATATACATCTTCAAGTCACAGAAAATGAACTTCAGCACCAACAATAAGATCGTGGAGTCTGAAAAGCCGTCAACAATAACTCTCCTGCCCCACTTTTCTTTGAGAAAACACCCAACTGTATCCTCGTAAAATTACAAGCATAAACATCCAACTTGGCTTGAGCAATGGGTAGCACACCTGCCCTGGTCTGCACCCAAAGGGTTAAGTGTTCCACACGCTAACCAGAAGCCAACTCCCCATCACAAGAACCCCATCACCTCAATGCACCCATGGCATGCCAGGGTTGAATAGAGCCCTACAATGAGCCCTACAGGGACCAGAATAAAAGTGTAATGAGCAGGATCTGATAGCAACTCCTTGATATCCCGCGGAGGAATGACAAACTTATACTGCAAGCATATTAGTACTGCAAGCTAGAACAGCAAGCGTACGGGGTGGGGGGGGGGTTGCTCAGCAGCCCACAGGTTGGTAACTAATTCTGAGGGCTCCCTTCATCGACATTGTATTTCGAAGAATGGAACTGGCAAATTTTATAAGAGCAAACTATTTCTATGAAGGATTGAAGGTGACCATCCAAATGTGAGTTCCAGTGCATAGAGATCGCTCAAAATTCATAACGGAAACATGATCTAACAAGTGGCACATGGTGGGCTCTGCACTCTGAGGTAACCTAATGGTTATAACTGTGCATACCTGTTAGGCGATCCTCTGCACACCAGGCCACGACACATCAGAACACTGCTCACATTCCCACAACATCTCCTCCCAAGCTTCGAGGCTCAAGTGATTCGGTGAAACCACAGAACCGAAAACTCCGTACCAGTGTACGGGCTCGATTGCAACCCTTTCTGCATTGGCAACTGCCTTGGAGAACGTATAGCAGAAAGGGCGGCCTTACGTCTTCATGCCGGTCACGTGATACGCTATGGCGTTCCCCATGTGACCTTGGTGGACGTCACATGATCCAGAGAAGTCACATGACCCAGGGGCGATCAGTATAAAGGTCTGAGAGACAGAACGCTCATTGCTTCTCAGCTGGCTTCGGACACTGTTTGGCGTTACAACTTGCTCCTTGTTACCTTGATCACGGAACTCTATCTCGGACTCCCTCGGACACCCCTTGGTACTTTTGCTTGGAACTGTTTACCTGTTGCCGGATATTTGGACTGCACCTCGACTTGTCTTTGGATCATCCCTTGGTACCTTGCTGATCTTCTACGCCTTTTCCCTACTGGGGATTCAAGTCAAGCCCTGACTCCCACAGGTGGCTACTCTTCATCCACGCTAACCTGCGGTTCTACCATTCCAGGGACCGCCGCATCTAATGAGCCTCGAACCTCCCTACTAGGTTACCTGGGTCTCCCTTACACCAGATAGGTAAGACACTTTAGATTCTTTTGTTTACCTGCCTGTATTGTGATTGACTGGTGCTTAACCTCCTTCCTTCTTGACAGCAGCATCGGTGTTCCAGAGGCTCCGTGGATCTGGGAAGACATCTCTCACCTGTGGCCTCAAGGGTCGCACAACGGGTTTCTATTTTCGTTCCCCTGTGCGTCACTTGGGGACGGAGGTCTCATCGGTCTACACGACACTCAAGTCAGAACAGACTGAGAAGCCGTATAGTCGTGTTAGACGATGCAGGGATCCACGGACGAACCCATAACTGCTTTAGTTCAGGCAATTACAATACTAAGGGCAGATATGGCCGCCGCGAACACAGTGATCCACCAAAGGCTGGATACCATACAGAGCGTTCAGCATTCCCTTCCTGCAGACCCGGAGTTTGGAGAGGGCAGCTCCTCCCCTACACCGCCAGTCCCGACTCCAATAGTCCTCCCAACTCCTTCCCCCCTGGCTGCTCCTGAACGTTACCAGGGTGATCCCAAGACATTCAGAACCTTTGTTAACCAGTGCAAGTTACATTTCTTATGCAGGCCTTTGGCTTTTCCCACGCCCACTGCTAAGGCCGCCTTCGCCCTTTCCCATTTAGCTGGAACAGCTGCCGCTTGGGCTAATCCCCTGTTAGAAAACAAAAGCCCGGTTCTTTATGACTTTGATTTGTTGGTCCTAGAAATGTCCCGAGTATTCGATACTCGACACAAGGCACAGTCTAGGGATTTGGAGTTGTTGGAATTGACTCAGGGCAAAAGAACGCTGATAGATTACATCACGAGGTTTAATCAGCTAGTTGCGGAAACATCATGGCCAGAAAATAAGCGGGCGGTGGTCTTTTATAGGGGATTGAGTAACACCATGAAAGACGCTTTAGCAGTGATCCCTTCTATGCCTACTCAGTACCAGGAAATGGTTGATCTCGTCCTGCAGGTAGATGCACGCCGAGCGGAGCGTAGAGCTGAATCGGGGGCCTCCTCCTCTCCCCCTCTTGTTAATACTCCCGTTTCCGTTACTGTAGAACCTATGCAAGTGGGAGGGGTACGCAGTCCTATTACAACATCTGAGAGGGAACGAAGAAGGGTTGATAATGCGTGCTTTTACTGTGGCACCACTGGACATTTCGTGAAAGAGTGTCCTCGACGTCCCAAGAAGAGTCAGGTTTTTCGGATGGCTCGACCTTAGAACCGGAGACCAGGTCGAGTGTCCCATCATCTTCTCCGGGAACCCCTCTTACCTTTGCTCGTGTTCAACCTATCTCCGTAAAGGCTACTCTATGTCCCTCTACTGGCCTTCTACATGCAGTCAATATCATTATTGATTCTGGTGCCACTGGTAATTACATAGATATTGAATTGGCCCATTCCCTCAATCTGCCTTTAGTGGTAAAAACACGACCGGAACCTGTCCAAGCCGTAGACGGCTCTGCATTGATTTCTGGTCCTGTTAGACATCAAACTGCACCCCTCTTGTTGAACATACAGGACATACACACAGAAACCTTAAGTTTTGATTTGATCACCGCACCTCAATTCGGTATCATACTAGGGATTCCCTGGTTACGTGAACATAATCCATTGATCAATTGGCAAGCAGGCACTGTACTCTTTGAGTCCGATATTTGTCAGAATTATTGTCTCCCGATCCATCAAGCCCCTGACACACCCTCTCGGGTCTTGGGAGCCCTAGCACAACTCACACTGACGGTTGACGATCCAGAAGTCATACAGTCCCATACTGTTGGGGGGTTGGTGTCTGGGATCCAGCCAGAATATCTGGCTTTCGAATCTGTTTTCGATCGAGGCTCGTCTGAGGTACTTCCTCCACATAGACCTTATGACTGCCCAATCGAATTGCTTCCTGATTCCACCGTTCCTTCGGGCAGGATCTACTCTCTGTCTCCTTCGGAGGAACTGGTGTTAAAAGAATACGTACAGAACGCCCTGCGTTTAGGACACATCCGCCCCTCCACTTCACCAGCGGCAAGTCCTATATTCTTTGTACCCAAGAAGGAGGGGGATTTACGTCCTTGTGTGGATTATCGGCGTCTTAACGCGATCACCAAGAAGGATAGATATCCCATCCCGTTAATCACTCCACTCTTAGATCATTTAACACATGCTTCCATTTTTACCAAACTTGATCTACGCGGCGCATACAATTTGGTACGCGTTCGCGAGGGAGACGAGTGGAAAACTGCTTTCTGTACTCGTTACGGATTGTACGAATATCTTGTCATGCCCTTTGGCTTATGTAACGCCCCGGCCACGTTCCAACGATTCATGAATGACATTTTCAGGGATATTCTGGATGTGTACATGGTTGTGTATTTGGACGACATCCTGATCTTCTCTCATGATCTGGATGACCATGTAAAACACGTCCGAGAAGTATTAACCCGTTTAAGCAAACATTCCTTATTTGCCAAACCTGAGAAATGTCAGTTCCATAAGACCTCTGTTGAGTTTTTGGGTTTCCACATCACCCCTGGGGCGTTATCCATGAACGAGTCTAAGGTCAAAGCAGTCTTAGATTGGCCAGTACCTCAAACACTCAAGTCCTTGCAGGCCTTTTTAGGATTCGCCAACTTCTATAGGCGTTTCATCTCTTCCTTTTCCACGATTGTAGCCCCACTCACGGCCCTGACTAGTCCTCGGGTACCATATCAGTGGCAGAGAGAACAGCAGGAGGCTTTTGAGACTCTGAAAACCGCCTTTACTACCGCACCGGTACTCCAACATCCCAATCCGGATCTTCCGTTCATAGTCGAGGCAGATGCCTCTTCCTTTGCCCTCGGGGCGGTGCTGTCACAAACGTGTCCTAATACCGGCAAATTACATCCAGTGGCATTCCACTCCCGTAAGTTTTCCAGTACTGAGTCTCATTATACCGTTACGGAAAAAGAACTCTTGGCGGTCATGGACGCGTTCCGTGTTTGGCGTCATCATCTTCTGGGGGCTAAGTATCCTGTCACAGTATACTCCGATCATCGGAACCTACAGGATTTGGCCTTCTGAAATGCATTAATAGCAGACAGGTCCGATGGCATCTTTTCTTTTCCTCCTTTGACTTCCGTATTATGCACCGTCCTGGAACGGCACATGGGAAGGCGGATGCCTTGTCACGTTCCCCGGGGGGGGTCCAATTGCCTACATTCCCCGACACTGTTCTCGAAAAGAGTCATGTGATTTGTCTCTGTACTCCCTCATTGTCACTGATAGACTCGGTTCGATCCTGGACTAGCGATCATTCTGACCAGTTACGAGAATGGGATCCGGTATATTCTGATGGTTTACCTTTCGTACATGAACGCCTGTTCCTTCCTACACCTGATACACGTAATCTTGCCCTTGAGTGGTCTCATGACGCTCCCTTTAATGCCCATCCCGGACAAGAGCGCACTTTAGACCTTCTCAAGCGTTGGTGTTGGTGGCCTTCTATGAAGCGCGATGTGGAGTGTTATGTCAGATCTTGTGCGGTATGTGCTCAGGCTAAACATCAAAGGGGTCGACCGATTGGGTTGTTGCTTCCGCTTCCGGTACCTCCCAGGCCCTGGCATACATTGACAATGGATTTCGTTACCGATCTCCCCAAGTCGAAAGGCTTCGATACCATCTGGGTAGTGGTGGACACGTTCACAAAAATGGCCCGTTTTGTTCCTTGCAAAGGTATCCCTTCGGCCCCTGTCTTGGCGGACTTGTTTTTTGAACATGTGTTTATGCTATTCGGCCTCCCTTCGGTCATTGTTTCCGATCGAGGTTCACAGTTCACCTCTCGGTTTTGGAGATCCTTGACGAAACTATTGGGCATTGATACGAGGTATTCTTCGGCCTATCATCCGGAGACCGATGGTCAGACCGAAAGGACGAATCAATCGATGGAACAGTACCTTCGTTGCCTCATATTGCAGCATCAGTCCTCTTGGTTGGCCGTTTTGCGGCTTGCGGAGTTCGCATATAACAATGCGGCTCATTCAGCTACTGGTTAGTCTCCTTTTTACGCCCTCTATGGTCAACATCCCAAGGTTTTGCCGGTCCCTGATGCCTCTGCTTCTTCGAATCCTGCGGCCACGACATGTCTTAGGGATCTTTCTGCTATTCATGCGAGCACAGTGGTTCATCTCACTGAAGCAAAGGCCTCTATGAAGGCCCGTGTGGATGGCAAACGTCGTGCTGCTCCCCCTCTGGTGGTGGGTTCTAGAGTCTGGTTATCTTCCCGACATCTTCGCCTAGTGGGTTGCCGGAAATTGCTGCCTCGCTTTGTCGGGCCGTATGTGATCTCACAGGTTGTTAATCCGGTGGCTTTCCGTCTAGTACTCCCCAGCTCTTGGCGTATCCATCCTGTGTTTCATGTCTCCCTCCTCAAACCCTGTCCTGACTCAGTCCGTCTTCGTACCCCTGTTGCGCCGGTGTCCTTGACCTCTCCGGATGTTTTTGAGGTGTCGGCCATTTTGGGTTCTAGATGGTTTAGGGGTAGGCTCCAGTTTCTGGTGGATTGGACGGGTTACGGCCCGGAGGAGCGTTCGTGGGTTTCCGCATCTGATTTGAACGCCCCGCGGTTGGTAGCCCGCTTCCATAGGGATCATCCGTCCTGCCCACGGGGTCGTGGGCCGTTGGGGGGGGGCTATGTTAGGCGATCCTCTGCACACCAGGCCACGACACATCAGAACACTGCTCACATTCCCACAACATCTCCTCCCAAGCTTCGAGGCTCAAGTGATTCGGTGAAACCACAGAACCGAAAACTCCGTACCAGTGTACGGGCTCGATTGCAACCCTTTCTGCATTGGCAACTGCCTTGGAGAACGTATAGCAGAAAGGGCGGCCTTACGTCTTCACGCCGGTCACGTGATACGCTATGGCGTTCCCCATGTGACCTTGGTGGACGTCACATGATCCAGAGAAGTCACATGACCCAGGGGCGATCAGTATAAAGGTCTGAGAGACAGAACGCTCATTGCTTCTCAGCTGGCTTCGGACACTGTTTGGCGTTACAACTTGCTCCTTGTTACCTTGATCACGGAACTCTATCTCGGACTCCCTCGGACACCCCTTGGTACTTTTGCTTGGAACTGTTTACCTGTTGCCGGATATTTGGACTGCACCTCGACTTGTCTTTGGATCATCCCTTGGTACCTTGCTGATCTTCTACGCCTTTTCCCTACTGGGGATTCAAGTCAAGCCCTGACTCCCACAGGTGGCTACTCTTCATCCACGCTAACCTGCGGTTCTACCATTCCAGGGACCGCCGCATCTAATGAGCCTCGAACCTCCCTACTAGGTTACCTGGGTCTCCCTTACACCAGATAGGTAAGACACTTTAGATTCTTTTGTTTACCTGCCTGTATTGTGATTGCCTGGTGCTTAACCTCCTTCCTTCTTGACAGCAGCATCGGTGTTCCAGAGGCTCCGTGGATCTGGGAAGACATCTCTCACCTGTGGCCTCAAGGGTCGCACAACGGGTTTCTATTTTCGTTCCCCTGTGCGTCACTTGGGGACGGAGGTCTCATCGGTCTACACGACACTCAAGTCAGAACAATACCAAGGGTGATTAAAACTGTACTGCAACTCACAGGTGGTGGGGAGTGTTGTTTTCATTTCCTCATGACAACACTCTTCTCCAGTGTATATTAACAATTAACTTAAAGAGGCATAGGGCAGTCGGCCGGTGTTGATGCAGAGTCCTGTACCTGAAGCTCCAATGTTGTTGTGAAGCTCAATGGGTTTGACACCTAATGCTAAAAGGTTATAATACGTCTGACAAATGTAGAGAATGTGTCCCTTCTCCCCAAAGGGGATACGCCCCTATTAGGACTAATGAGGTTAGCCCACTACGCAAGACCCTCCCTAGGGATTAAAGCAAGCGGGATGTCAGTGGGAGACATTGGCCGTATGGGACAAGGACTCCCAGTTCCTATCATGCTCTCAAGGTCTCTGTCTATATGGGTGCTGAAGAGGTTGTCGAAGTGATAAAGCCTTTTTTAGTCTAACGTTAATGCTGACTCCAACTCGACTCTGAAATCCTGTAATCAACTGAACTTCATCTCTCATTACAGAGAACCATATAAAGACTCCTCAATCCTGCCCTTGAGAGAGGGACCAGCTGACGTACAGTCAATCAGCTCATGTGGAGATGCACAGAGTGGCCACCGCCACTATTGCACAGAGCTAGCACTGCCTGGAGGCGGGACCAAAGAGAGTACGTGGTGGGTGAGCAGCCCATGGAAGTTTGCCGAGCTCAGGAACTCCGACCAAACCAAATTTACTGTTTGCATTCTGTGAGACCCCGACAACGCCAGAGGACGAGAACCGACGAGACCACGAGAAGGCTACCACTGAAAAGAGCCAGAGAAAGCTCTGGCAAACCCACGAGAAGGCCACTGCCAGAGAAAGTCAGAGAAAGAGGTACCAGCAAGCCACCGAGAAGGCTGCTGCTGGAAACTGCCAGAAAGCAGCCCAACATATGGGAGTCTGCCACCACCGGAGCTACCAACCCACCCTGGGAAGAGGACTGCAGAGTAACAAGTACGCAATTTGTGCCCAAGAAAGGGAGGTGGCGCTAAAGCTCTGCAAAGAATACAGGGAAGTACCAGACTCCAGAATATGCAAGAGGGGCAATGCTTATGAGAATGCTAGTCACAGACCCCATGCAAACCAAGGCATACATATAGACGAGACAGGCATTAAATATGAGGAGAAACCCAAGCAGGGTGCAAACAAACGGGCTAGAGGGCCCAGTAAAAGTCTAAAGGGACCCAACCAAGATACAGAAAATGAGGTGGGCAAGGAGGTCCAAGAGCGAAAGTTCACTATAAAACAAAGATTAATTACAACTCTGAGAGGAAGGAATAGTAGCCATGGAAATGGGGCTGTTAAGATATATCCTGAGTATTTGTAAGGGGAGGAGAAAGGTAACCTTTTTTTCTGCTTCAGTAAAACTTCCCAGTTTGTGGACGACTAAAAGGGAAACCAGCTGATTTGACTTTCATGAACTGCAGCAGCGTGGGGTGACTTTTGTGCAAGGGACGGTTGGTAAAGTCGAACTACAGAGAACTATAACAAACATTTATTAAGGAATGTTAACAGAGGAGGGGATCAGCTACAACCCAAGCCTGATATGCATTTACTTCAGATGTTATAGTTTGCATGTACAGTGGTAGGGACAGCTTAGTGAGAATAGGGTTCGGACTGAGGACAGTCCTTTATGTTGACAAAAAATCCTGACAAGCACCTTAGGTTTTCAGTTGTAGATTGGGAACCTCATTGTAGCAATAGGCACAGGCATGGAAGGTTTTCATTTAAGTTGAGGAAAATCCTCTGTTTAAATTATGTCCAGTGGTCCGACTTCTATTTCAGGCACACCACATACTGCTTTTATAAAAGAAATACTACTAATCTGAGATAAAAGTGGGTTTAAACCGGTTTCCATTAAAGCAGACATACAGTTACTATATAAAGTGACTCATGTGCTGATTACTAAATGAAACAGACTTACTTTATTAATTGATAATAATGGCTAAATCACACAAATTAGTAAAACACGCATAGGCAATTGAAATGTCACCTTTGGAGCAGAAGTTAGAAAAAATGCTTCCACACGTTAGCCATGGAGGAGGAGTTTCGTTCTTTAAAAGATTATTTTAAAGCTTTTTCCTGCAGATTAGGTGAAGCTGAAGACCATATTTCAACTGTTGAGGATATATGAGGACCTTGAAACTATGTAAATGAGGCTGCGACAATTTGGAATTACAATATTGAATTAGAAGACTGCAATATGAGGGATATCATCGGATTCTATAGTATACCAGATAAAGCAGAGAACGACAATCCAATTACATTTCTGGAATCTTGGATTGCAAAGGCTACGGGAATATCCTTTTCTCCAGCTTTAGAATTGCAAAGAGCTCACAGAGTCAGATCTTGCTTCACCTCCCCTAATCCCTTGCGTAGGGCATTCATTGTTTGTTTTGTTTGTCATCAATACCCGCATTAAGTCCTAGCAAGAGCTAAAAAGCAGTACCCAATACTTGTTGCTGGTCAAAAGATATATATCACGCCTGACTTCTTCGAAAAAGGCCAAAATAAGAGGACATTTGTGGGGATCTAAGACCAATGATTAAGAAATTGGGCTTAAGATATGGCCTGTTCGATCCAGCAAACATTATTGTTATAATCCCTAGTCATCCTTCTAAAGAGTTTTTGGAGCCTGAGAATCTATTCAACTTTGTGCAATCAAACAATGCAATGAAACATTGAGCCAGAGCTATGAATTACCATCAGAAATAAATAGGTGCATGCTTTCCAATGCCCAAAGATTCTGTTTAAACCAAAAAGTAACAAGAACAAATTTGGGAAACCTAAACCTCGTAAAAGCTGATTGGATTTGTCCTCCTCTAACCAGATGTCTAACTATTTAGATACATCTTTTCTTGTCCAGGTTGACTAAAACGTCTGTCATACTGCCTATTGTAAGCACTACCAGTTACACTAAACCTCTCTTTTTCCATTGGATGGTGTACATCTGACCATTATGAAATAGCTAATTGGTTACCCCACAAGTCCTACCTTAAGGTGCCCTGGGACTCCATCCAGACCTCTCCCTGCTTCTCGCAGCCCATAAATTGTCCCGGGAGAAGATTGTTTCTCTGTATGGCTCTAACTTGATGACATGCCAGTCACTGAAAAATTAATTAAGTTAAGCGACACTGCTGATAAAATTGGATGTGCTTTAGAACCCTTGACGCAGGTGAATCAGAAGCCACAACCTAACTTCAGTATTTACCAAACTCTGTTGCCACCTAACAGCTCTCACACTTCAGCACATCTGACTAATCTGATCAATGGTATGAATTTAAAGATTGCACTTCTAAACAAAAGGTCATTCTATAAACATGCGCTTGAAATCCATGATTATCTGATTACCCATGACCTCCACATTCTGTGCCTCACAGAATCATGGCTCACTGCAACCAGTGGTCCTATGATTAATATGGCTATACCAGAGGGATACCTTATTATGAGTAGAAACCGATCCCATGGCAAAAGGGGTGCTACACTTTAAATCTTTACCCAACAGCGTGCAGCTTCTTTAATCTCGTCATAGTCTCCCGCCTACCAGGGAAAATGGTTAATTTCAATGAGGATCTGACTCAGCTGCTTAATACAACAAATGACCCAAACTGCACTACATTTGTAGTATTAGACTTCAATAGATGGCTTCACAATCCAAGGGATAAAGAAGTAGCTGTTCTAGAAGAAGCACTTCTGGAATTCAACTTTAGAATAATAAAAAATATAAAGGATACCACTCCCTGCATATGGTCGGACCATTCTGTAATAAATGTGTCCATTCTCCTCGAAGGTATTAGGTATTAAAAATAAACATCAACGTGGCTTTCAAACATCAACGTGGCTTTCAACGGTAACTTTAAAACATCAAACCCTCTCACCTGCAGAGCTGTCTCCAAGACATTGGGGGTCATTATGACCCTGGAGGTAGCCATGCCGCTATTTGCGTCATGGCTACCCCCATTCTGGGTACCAGGTTCCTGGAATGGGGAAATACCGGTGTATAAAACAGGACAAACAAAACCAGCCCCCTCTTTTTTGAAGAACCCTACTCCACGGTCGGGGTAGACCTAATTATATTAAATACACAAAGGAAGGTGTAGTATAATTACAGCATCAATATCTCATTGGCCAAACAATAGAGGTAAATTCATATGACACAGAACCACCTGCAAAAATGGATGTCCTGCACAACCTCTGTATAGTACCAAATTGCAATTTCAGTTATTCAAAAAATTATTCTTTTCTTAAAAGATACATTTTTTCCTTTGTAAAAATCAATGTTTATACTTGTTTTTTAGACATCTTTTTAAAAACAAAACACCCACATCACTTGAACAACTTCCAATTGAAGGAAATCACCTGTGTGAATCATAAATACATCACATAAAGCACATTACAACATATAACTCAGACCATACATATAGTAGACATTTTTCAACTTTTGTCTCTGAAAATAAAATCCCAACATGTTTCTGTTCATAAAGTCTTCAATGACGGAACATTCATTGGGGGAATTTTTGTTGGAGAAGTGGATTCCTTCAATAATAATCAAGAATCAATAATTCAAGGGTCAACAGAGCTTCAAATAGAAGGGAGTTTCTAAAAACCTAAAAGCAAATAGAAATACCTATATTAATGGCCATGAGGAAATTGCTCCCAAATAGAACAAGCTAGCCTCTATCCTCCCAAATTCAGATAGGCAAGATACCAAAACGGTTAAAACAGACACTGATTTGTAAATCTACAAAGACTATTTACCCTTAAATAGTTATAAAGTCTTCTGCAACTCTCTTCTTTCCATTAGTTGCCTAGTGCTTGAAAATTCAAGTACTTAAAGTGCACATCAAGCTTGTGAATAGCATCAAAGACCCCAAACAGATTTCTGCAAGAAACAAAACCAACGGCCACCTCTGTAACACCAATGTAATATGAGAAATAGCACATCTCTTGCTAATTTAAACATAAAAAATGATTTACCTTGGTGGTTCGTCATTGTATAAACAACACTCCTGGAGTCCGTCCATTACTGGACCCAGATTTCAAATTGGTCCCAACAGTACCAACTAGTTCGTAACTTCCTGAAAAGACACAATGGATAGACAAATGTGTCATTTCCTTAAAAGCGGCACTCAAAGCGATCCAAATCGATGTGAAACAATTCCAAAAAGGGGGATGCTCCTCTTACTCTACATTCCCCAAAGTAAGTATATAACACAATTGCAAACGCTGATCCACGTAAGAAGGCGTGGTCCGCTAAAACAAACAACAGCCTAGTTATTATATGTCCACCCGCATCGTCATTATACAATTGTGACCACGCTTATCTCTCTAAGAAGCTTGTTTTAATAATGGTCAGTGTAAAAACAAATCGATGCCTCACCAAACATTTACCTGAAGCGTTAGTCTCCAATGGAACACAGAGCATTCTGCCAGAAATGCTCCAACGTTCCGGTTACAGCAGTCTATGCAGTGTAAAAACAAACGACGGGCTATCACATATGGTAAACACCCAGAGTAGAATGGGCGCCATGTTGGATTGTGCGAGGGGAGCCGAGCTGTTAAAATAAATATCGCATTGATCCTTCATAGATAACGTTTGCTAACAGATACCCCTGAACCTAGAAACAATATATAAGATTGTCTGGGGGGAGCACACTGTGTTACAATTGAGTGTATCAATAAAGTAAGATTTCAAAAAAAGTTTAGTAAGGGCCACCGGCCTACCGATGGTGCCCTATTGTCGCATAAGTGTGTAATCAGAAAAGCGATTGGAATTAGGAATCAACGTTAGCTAATATGGGAACTGGCTAGTTAGTAGGCTACAACAATACAAAAATGCCTTGATATTATTAAATGTTGAAACAATCCACACCTCATTCAATAGGGCAGAAAAAGGAGTTCCCAATATACCAAAGGTATTTGCATAGTAGTACACTGATACCAAAAAACGCTAATAGCATTTTTCCACAGGGTAGACCTGTCTAAACACCAATCGATCGCGATTACATATGGTGCTTCTTACTAATATTACAAGACGTTGAAGAAAACAACATCAGTGATCAAGATATTTCAAAGAAGGAGGTTCTTTTTTTTAAAAAAAAGGAAAATAGTACAAAAAATCACAATTTCACACGGTGTCAATCAATTCCTTCATTTAGCCCAACAATATGGCTTTGAATTTTGAAGATCATTTTTTGCTCAAAATTGGCCAATCTGCGATTCGTGTCATTTTTGTTCAAACCTGTAACCTTTTTTAGAATAGTCCATTCAAAACTTTTATGACTGTGTTCATTTTGTGCAAAATGTTTTACCATCGGTGCAGTTAACACTTTATTTTTAATACAACTCCGATGTTCAATCATCCTGATGCGACATTTTCTGTTAGTCTTCCCGATATAATTTAGACCGCAAGGGCACGTAATCATATAAATGACATTTTCTGTGTTACAATTCGTCATCTCCCCTAATACCCAATCTGTTTCTAGACCGATATTAGCATGGGTAGGTTCCTTAGTAAATCTGCACATGGTGCACTGACCACATGGAAAATGGCCTTTAACAGTGCAGAAACCCCAAAGAGTGGTTTGACGGGGCACAGGTTTCTGTATTTCGGAGATGTCATTCCTTACCAACATGTTTTTCAGATTCTGGCTTATTCTAAATGCCATAAGTGGTGGAGGATTTTCTTTATTGTTATAGACTTTTTCCAAGTCTTATTAACAATGCTTTTGATTGTATAAGATAGATTTGAAAAAGTATTCACAAATACTATCCCAGTTTTTTAAACTCTGGCTTATCCCTTTTCTCCAGTAAGGCCTCACGGTTGTTGTTATAAGCTCTTTTGGCCGAAGTTTTGATTAACTGTTTTGGATAGCCTTTCTTTTTTGAGTCTGTTGATCAGCGTATCCGCACTTTTGCAATAGTCTTGTTTTAGGCTGCTGTTTCTCTTAAGCCTAAAGAATTGTCCAAACGGAAGGTTAGATTTGATATGTTTGGCATGATGACTAGAGTAATCTAAAAGGGCATTCTTGTCAGTGCTTTTACTATATGGTCTTACTTTCAGCACTCCCAAATCGTGGAATATGGTAATGTCAAGAAAATTAATTTCTTCCTCTCCTATATCTTTGGTGAATTTAAGGTATCTGTTTTGGGTGTTGAGCCAATCTACAAACGTGGCGGCTTCTTCTTTGGAACCATCCCAAATAATGAAAACATCATCTATATATCTCAACCACTTACGTAGATGGATTCTATAGGGATTGTTTTCAGAATTGATCACAACATACAGGTTAGCTAAATTTGGGGCCATAGAGGCCCCATCGCTGTACCTTCCACTTGTTGCTAAAATCTCCCTTGGAACTGAAAAAAGTTTTTGGTTAGTGCAAATTCTGTACACCACATAATGAAAGCACTGCTAACTGGATGTCCGTCCTCTCGGTAGCGTAAAGTTTCCTCTACCACTTATAGAGTTGCTCTTTGTGGTATTACTGTACACAGGGATTGTATGTCAAGGCCAATTAATAAATTACGTCCTTGAATGAACTCAAGATTCTCAATTTTATTGATGTCATCTGCAGTGTCTCTGAGGTAGCTGGACATTTTCAGGACGAAAGGTCTCAGGTAAAAATCTACATATTTAGACAAGGGTTCAAGAATTGAACTTACCCCTGAGACTATGGGTCGGCCCGGTGGATTGGTTAAACCTTTATGTATTTTGGGTAATATATAAAACACCGGGACTCTTCCCTGTTCCCTTATGAGGTATTCGGACTCCTGTTGACTGATCATTTTAGCCTCATCTTTGTCCGCCTATCTGACTATAACATCTTTGTTTTTGGCTAGTTTGGTAATGAGAGCTTGTTGGGTATTGCTAAAATTGGAATGATGTTGATTATCCATTAGTTCTATTTTGCGTATTTCTGACAATACCTGTTTTTCAAATACCACAGATTCAGGAGAATGACTATAGGTAGGGGCATTAAAGGTGGATTTATTTCTTAAACCACTAAAGTTCCTGTTAGTAAAATCATTCCCTTCATTGAAATATTCATTAAGGTGTACTTTGCGCATAAAATAGGGCACCAATCGGCAGGCCGTGGCCGTTACTAAACTTTTTTGAAACCTTACTTTATTGATACACTCCATTGTAGCACAGTGTGCTCCCCCCAGACAATCTTATATATTTTTTCTAGGTTCAGGGGTATCTGTTAGCAAACATTATCTATGAAGGATCTATGCGATATTTATTTTAACAGCTCGGCTCCCCTCGCACAATCCAACATGGCGCCCGTTCTACTCTGGGTGTTTACCATATGTGATAGCCCGTCGTTTGTTTTTACACTGCATATACTGCTGTAACCGGAACGTTGGAGCATTTCTGGCAGAACGCTCTGTGTTCCATTGGAGACTATCGCTTCAGGTAAATGTTTGGTGAGGCATTGATTGGTTTTTACACTGCCCATTATTAAAACAAGCTTCTTAGAGAGATACGCGTGGTCACAATTGTATAATGACGATGCGGGTGGACATATAATAACTAGGCTGTTGTTTGTTTTAGCGGACCACGTCTTCTTACGTGGATGGGCGTTTGTAACTGTGTTATATACTTACTTTGGGGAATGTAGAGTAAGAGGAGCATCCCCCTTTTTGGAATTGTTTCACATCGGTTTGGATCGCTTTGAGTGCCGCTTTTAAGGAAATGGCACATTTGTTTATCCATTGTGTCTTTTCAGGAAGTTACGAACTAATTGGTACCATTGGGACCAATTTGAAATCTGGGTCCAGTAATGGACGGACTCCAGGAGTGTTGTTTATAAAATGACGAATCACCAAGGTAAATCATTTTTTATGTTTAAATTAGCAAGAGATGTGCTATTTCTCATATTACATTGGTGTAACAGAGGTGGCCGTTGGTTTTGTTTCTTGCAGAAATCTGTTTGGGGTCTTTGATGCTATTCACAAGCTTGATGTGCACTTTAAGTACTTGAATTTTCAAGCACTAGGCAACTAATGGAAAGAAGAGAGTTGCAGAAGACTTTATAACCATTTAAGGGTAAATAGTCTTTGTAGATTTACAAATCGGTGTCTGTTTTAACCGTTTTGATAGCTTGCCTATCTGAATTTGGGAGGATAGAGGCTAGCTTGTTCTATTTGGGAGCAATTTCCTCATGGCCATTAATATAGGTATTTCTATTTGCTTTTAGGTTTTTAGAAACTCCCTTCTATTTGAAGCTCTGTTGACCCTTGAATTATTGGTGTTGAAGGAATCCACTTCTCCAACAAAAATTCCCCCGATGAATGTTCCGTCATTGAAGACTTTATGAACAGAAACATGTTGGGATTTTATTTTCAGAGACAAAAGTTGAAAAATGTATACTATATGTATGGTCTGAGTTATATGTTGTAATGTGCTTTATGTGATGTATTTATGATTCACACAGGTGATTTCCTTCAATTGGAAGTTATTCAAGGGATAGATATGAGTGTTTGTTTTTAAAAAAAAGATGTCTAAAAAACATGTATAACATTTTTTCTTTACAAAGGAAAAAATTTATCTTTTAAGAAAAGAATAATTTTTTGAATAAATGAAATTGCAATTTGGTACTATACGGAGGTTGTGCAGGACATCCATTTTCTCAGGTGGTTCTGTGTCATATGAATTTACCTCTATTGTTTGGCCAATGAGATATTGATGCTGTAATTATACTACACCTTCCTCCTTTGTGTATTTAATATGGGGAAATACCGGGCCATTCTGACCTTGGAGGGCCCGGTATTTCCCCATTCCAGGAACCCAGACCATTTACATTCCCATTCCCATTCGAGCCCCCGTAGGGCTCAATGGGAATGGGGTGGATGCAAACAACGGGCTCGTTAATGACAGGACCATTGTTTGCATCCTGGTCTGCTCGCGGGACCTCGTAATGAGGCGGTAGGGGGTTAACGGGGCCGGCAGCTCTACCAGCCCCATTAACCCCCGACCACCAGGGTCGTAATGACCCCCATTATGTCTACAGCAGACAAAGATTATTCTGAAATTCTTGTTGAGACATTAAACAGCGCCATGGCTAAAATGCAGGATAAACCAACCCCCATCAAGAGAAAACTGGGAAAATACTAACCACAAAAAGTGGTATACCCCGGTACTTTCTGTATTGATAAAACAGAAAAGGAGTATGGAACAAGCTTGGTTAGAATTCTCTACGGCATCCAATAAGATCAAATGGAAAGTACTTAAGCGGGATTCTAAAATTAAAATCATCATTGGCAAGAAAAATGTCTTCAATGAAGAAATACCTTGGGAAAATAATGACTCTAAAAACGTTTTGAAATTTAGAAAATTCTCAAAAGCCTAAAAGCATTAACCCCCCTATCTGTCCATTGGATCAGGACTGTGTTGATGTTCAGCAAGCTTTTGCCATCAAACTCAAGGCCACCCATGACAACATCGAACATGAACTAAGCATTAGTTCAAGTCATTAATGTACACAAGTGCCCTTGGTCGGAGATAGAGAAGGACAACCAGAATTCTCATTCAAGCATGTCATGAATCCAGAGATGGAAAGATATCGGTCCTCCATGCACCCGACCGGCTGCCGAGTGAATATCAACCCAGCAAAACTAATCCTGCATAATAAAAGAATCTTTACACTATTCTTCAATAGATTGGTGAACACCCCATTCGACTACAGCTCAGTTCCTGAAGTCATTTAAGTAGTCACCATTACTCCTTTGGTGAAGGAAGCTGGCCTAGATCCCAAAGACGCAAAATATCTCAGGACTATCACTAAATCCAGTTTCTTGTTAAAAAGTCTGGACAAGGAGGCCACCAACCAATTACAGGCCCACCTGGAATCTTCTTCCAATTTTCATTGTAAACAATCCGGTTTTAGAGCCGATCATAGTACAGAGACCGCCTTGACTGATTTACAAACTAACATGCTTGAGATGGGGGACCAGGTGAAAACATGCCTCCTGGTCGTCCTCCATCTATCTGCAGCTTTCGATCTGCTGTATCGTGGCCGCTTGATTCACACTTTATCCGATCCAGGGAACTGCACCCATCAATCTACTAGTTGGGTCAAATCCTTTCTCTCTGATAGACAATCTTCAGTATGTTCGGAAAATGCTTCTTCCAAACCAGCTCCCATTTTCTGTGGTGTTCCACAGGGGGCCTGCATCTCGCCCATACATTTCAACTTATATGTCAGACCCCTCTGTATTCTAATTGAGACCCTAAGGATCTCTTTTAAGAACTACGCAGACAACATCCAACTGATCCTGGAAATCAGTGGGGATCATAACATCGACTAATTGAATCTGAATTCCATCTATGGGATCATTGAGCACTGGATGACAGAGAACTGGTTCTGCTTGAATGGAGCAAAATCCGAATTTTTGCTTTTCGGCTGCTCCTCTGCAAGATCTAAACTAGGGAATGAATATTCATGTTTCAGGATTAAGGACTGCTCTATCTCAGTAATGGGTAAATTTAAGACTGTAGGGGTTTTCTTTCATTCATCCCGCAGTGTTGAGAGTCAGACCAACTATTTATCAAAGAACTGCCACTATTACCTGAAACTTTTGAAGAACACTAAGCCATTTCTGAGCCATTATTCTCTCGCGCCTTGATTGTTGTAATGCTTTACTGGTGGGATCCAGCAAAACATGCATGAAACAACTACAGATTCTCCAGAATGATGCTGTGTGCATGGTCAGAGGTATACCTAAATGCGGGCAGATCTCTTCCGGTAGACAATCACTTCACTGGCTCCCCATCTCTGCCCAGATTTACTTCAGGATAGCCTCTCTGGTACACAAATGCCTGTATGGCAATGAACCGGCTTACTTCAGAGTGCGTATCTCTTTGTATGAAACTAATTGCGCCCTGCACTCTTCCAATCTTGGACAGATTAACACTATCATGTTCAAAAGGGCTTAGGAAAATATTTTCCTTTATGGACAGCACAGGTTTGGAACTCACTGCCAAGTACCTTACGCTTGGACCAAAATGCTAGGACTTTTCACTAAGCTTTAAGAACTAGATTGCTCAATTAGTTCTTGAAAACTAGACTTCTATCCAAGTTACTGTCTTTGATGTTACAATTCTACCAGCCTCCTTCTATCTAGGCCCCTGCTGAGTGTGTCCATCAAATATATATGTATCCTTTTGTTTTTGTGCAGCCTGATGCCTGCGGGTCAATGGAGCGTTATAAGTAAGTAAGTAAATAAATAAATAAATAAATAAATAAATAAATAAAGGTACAAATACAGGTCCCTGAGTGAATAATCAGATGTTGATTTAGTAAATGTAGATGCATCAAAGTAGATTTATTATTGCAAGATCTTCCTTCATTATTTCCATGAGTGTGACTAATATTTTGTCTATCTACCTCCTCCGTATCAGTTTTTGACTACTCTTGATTCCAAATGCTCTATTTTCATGGTGTACTTTTCTTATGCTCTTTAATTCTTATCTTGAGTCAGGTTGATGGGGGTCCTAATGAGAAAGGCTGTCTCTTTACTTCTGGTCCTCCTGAGTGATTAGGATATGCATCTAAAGTCCTTGGTGGTATCTGCACTTTAGATTATTATATTCCAATTCTTCAATCATCGTTACATCCCCTACCGTTGTAGTTCTCCCCGTATGTTTGGTTGTTCTACCCTTACGTCAACCACACAGCCTAACAGAGCTCCTTATCCCCAGTGACCCAACAGGCAGGATACTTTCGTATTAAGGGAAAGACAGCGCTTCCACTCTACTGGCTCTCTGCTATTTTGCCTTGACCTTGCAGGCATAATGAAACTGCTTGCACTTTACTGTGCCTTCACAAGCCATTCTTCATTTCTGTACAAACCTCCACCACTCACAACCTGTAGCGGGCAGTAGCAATCGTGGAGGGCTTCTCACAAAGTAGGGAACAACCCTCTCTTGACCCTGTTCCTGCCAATGGGGCACAGTTCCTCCTTCTCTATGCTTTCTTCTGTTTGCCCTGGGGAATGGGACAGATCCCACTCCTTCATGCCTGCTTGCGTAGGGTCTTATACAGGGATGCAGCTCCCCTTGCTTCGCTCCTCTTCTCCCTGTGCCAACTAATGGGCCAGCTTCCCTTTACTTAGACCTGGATGATGGGACTTACTTGTGGAGGCAGTGGTTCCTCTCTCTCTCTTCTTCTCTGCACCACCCACAGCAGAATGGTCACCTTAAACTTCTTCTCCTTCCACGTAGGTCCGTCTCCAGGGCTCACACAGAGACCAGCTAGTCGCCAGTGAAATAAAGTGGGATCCTCAGCACAAATTACTTTATTCTGTTTCAGTCAGTTACACAAGATTTTACAGAGATAACCTCAGAGATAACCACTGGCTCCCATCACCCAGGAAGTAGCTCTCCAACTGACATAGTCTGGAACCTTTACTCCAAGCACTCCTGCACTCACAACATAACATTCTCTCTGACACACCCACACTCTCTCTTACATCACCAAGCACCTGTATTCATGCCACGCACAATACAACAATTATGATGGCTCCAACAAAGCTGGCAAACTCTTAGCAGCATTTGTAAAACATAAGAAATAGAAGGCTTTGATTACCTCTCTTGTTACTGCTGAAGGTGCCCTTATTAAAGAACATTCTGGTATTTTCAAAGATTTGTCAGACCTTTGCTCTCAAATTTATATCCCAAAGCATTCCATAAAGATTGATAACATTGCCGCATTTTTTCTGAAATCCAAACTCCTAAAGCTCAGATTCTTGATTTATCCTTCTTAGACCAACCAATAGCATTGTATTTTTATGTAAATTAATAAAGCGATCAGTGTTCTAAAAACTGGGAACGCTACTGGTCCAGGTAGATTTTCAAATATTTTTTTAGTACATTTTCTAAAATACTTTCTCTGTTATTACTAGAATTATACTCATCTATCTCAAATATGGGGAAGAGTGTAGGTTTGTTTATTGAAGCACTTTTTTAACTTTGTTTTTATTCAACAACAGAAGTATTCAAACAGCTAGCCGGGTAACCCCTGGCTTTAAAACATCAATATAAAAAGATGTCGAATTTTATTCCCTCCTCCCCCTTCCATCCCTCCCCCCAACATCTAGGCATACCAAGTGCCGTCGGACTGCAGGTGAAGAAAGCAGTGGGAAGAATGACCAGTTACTAGCCAGAATATTACGTTGTGAGGTCACGCCTTGTCCTAACAACATTAACAAATAGAGGTAAACAAATGGTGGTACAGTAAACAATTACAGGAGTTCCATTAACATTTATGGCTCACAGACTCATAGCGTCACATTCGTCATTAAGGAGAACAACAGTCCACTCCTGCACAAAGGAAGACATACCATCATTAGTAATGGCGGTCAGTTTCTCATAGGTAAAAATAATCATTTATTAAGCCATTCCGCCTTGGAGGGGGCCTGGCTGCTTTTCCATTTCTGAGCAAGGGCTAACCTCCCCACTCTCAGCATCGTTCCAACCACTTTTGGAAAGGTACACAACTCAGAATCTGGCATAGGCGTACCCAAAACGATCTCCAGAGGAAGTAGAGACGGGCTAACACCCACTATGCTTCAGATCCAGCTAAGCAATTCAGCCCAATACACCTGAAAAACCAGACATTCCCACATGTGATACCAAGTACTTTGTTGTGAGCACAACCTAGGGCATAGTGGGGACACATTTTTAAACATTTTGGACAGGGTAGTATCTTAAAGCTGTGTTCCATGGCCGAAGTATACAATGACCCAGAGAAAATAGATTTGAAAATAGCCCTCCACGTTGGCTCCTCCAAAGTCATACCCAGCCTCTCTTCCCATATTTGTTTAAAAGGCTGTCTACCCTCTAGACTATCTGTGATTAAAGCATTATATATCTTAGAGAGGGAACCCATCCTTGTCAAGGGTTCGACCAAGATTTTTTCAAAGGAGATGAGGGGGCGAATCAAGTCAGAGACCCACCGAGGGTGAGTCAGAATCCCTTTCAGGCATAAGTATTTGAAAACCGATGGGGGATTATCTCCCAATGCCTCGGACAGTTGGCCGTATTCGACGAAAACCCCCTGGCGGAGGAGTTGAGCTGCACTCTCCAGGTCCTTGTCTGACCACGACTGAGTGTCATGGAAGCCCCTGATTCCAAGTTTGAAAGGGGGGCCCCAAAGAGACGATAGGGGAGACGGCCAGGAAGAGAGCTGTTTATTGTCTTTATTCGGTTTCCAGGAAGCCCACAGCGCAGCGAGAATAGGATGAGATTTAAGGCGAGAGGGGAGGGTTTTAGGGGAGGCCCAGAGTAGATCTCTTACTTTTTTCGGGTGTGAGTGCATGTCCTCGATATAGGTCCAATAAGTTTCCATCTCATCCCTCATGTGTTCCAACATCACGCGGAGCTGGGCTGCCTTATGGAACAGCCTAAAGTCGGGGAGACCGAAGCCTCCACATGACTTTGGTAGGGTTAAGGTTGAGAATTTGATTCTTGCTCTTTTACCATTCCAAATAAAACAGTGAAGTCGGGACTGCAATACCTCAAAGAAAGCCTCGGGAATCACAACAGGTAGGGCTGTGAAGAGATAAAGAAGCCGGGGCAAGATGTTCATCTTCACCGTAACCATACGCCCGAACCATGAGACTGTAAGGGGAGCCCAGCGTAAAAGGTCGCTACCAATCTTAGCCAAAATAGGGGGGAAATTTGATTGAAATAATTGTGATAATTCTCTAGGGATTTCGGTGCCCAAATACGTGGTAGCTTCCTATTCTATTCTAATTCCCTGCATCTCGGTTCTCCCTCCGATGTCACAATCTCTGGTACCCATTGGCATTATACAAGACTTAGATTCATTAACCTTGAGCCCTGAAAAGGAACCAAAAAGGCCAATGAGGTTAAGTAGCCGAGGAAGGGATACTGGAAGGTTGGTCAAATAGGCTAAAATGTCATCCGCAAACAAGGAAAGTTTGAAGTCACAGTCACCACAACGCACCCCCGGTGATCTCATGATCAGCCCCTACCGCGATGGCCAGTGGTTGCATTGCCAGGGCGTATAGGAGAGGGGATAGGGGGCACCCCTGACTATTGAAGCACTTTTGATTCTGTTTCCCAAACCTGATAATTAATTCAGATGCCAAAATATATGCAAACAATATTAGCCAACAGACTTGATGCAAATATGCCTTCATTAATTCAGATTACAAGAGTTGTATTAAAGGGTTTTACACATCTTCCAACACACGCCTTCTCTGCATTATATTAGCACATTCGAAAAATGTCTCTGTTCCTCAGCTTCTTCTTGCTTTAGATGCCGAGAAGGCATTTGATCGTGTCTCTTATCCCTTTATGTGTGATGCACTTAACTGGCATTATTTTGGTTCTAAATTCTTAGATTTAGTTCACATTCTAAATGCTTCTCGCTCCTCACCTAGTTTCATTAATGGCTGTATCTCCTCACCTTTTCCTATTTCAAGAGGGGCACGTCAAAGCTGTCCGTTATCTCCCTCATTTTCTGTTTTGGTCATTGAACTGTTACTTCAAAGTTTTAAAATGAATGATAATATTTCAGGTGTCCAGATTCGGAAATCTAAAGTTAAAGGGGAAAATGATAGAATTCATCGCACAAGTGGCGCATGCGGCTGGCGCACAGTGTGCGCGTGCGACTTTCTGCGCCAGCCGTGCGCGCTAAAATCCATTTCCGCGCACAGCGTATTCATGGATTTTAACATCCAAAACCAGCCGTGGCGCAGAGTGGCGCATCGACCCTGCAGCAGCGCCAGTTACGCCCCCAACCCCTCCCCGTGCGCCATGTACAGCGCACAAATCCCGTACATGGCGCACATGCTCACAACCTCGAAAACGCCTGTAAAACTCCCTGCGCGGGTAGTCTCACACGCGATTGTCCCTGTGCGAGCGGGGTACGTGTATTACTGGGGTTCACGGGAAGTGTCACACGTGATTGGCCCTGTGCGAGCGCGGTACGTGTATTACTGGGGTTCGCGGGAAGTTTCACACGCGATTGGCCCTGTGCGAGCGGGGTATGTGTATTACTGGGGTTCGCGGGAAGTGTCACACGCGATTGGCCCTGTGCGAGCAGGGTACGTGTATTACTGGGGTTCGCTTGAAGTGTCACACGCGATTGTCCCTGTGCGAGCGGGGTACGTGTATTACTGGGGTTCGCGGAAAGTATCACACGTGATTGTCCCTGTGCGAGTGGGGTAGGTGTATTACTGGTGTTCGTGGGAAGTTTCACACGCGATTGGCCCTGTGCAAGTGGGGTACGTGTATTACTGGGGTTCGCGGGAAGTGTCAAACGCTATTGGTCCTGTGCGAGCGGGGTACGTGTATTCCTGGGGTTCGCGGGAAGTTTCACACGCAATTGGCCCTGTGCGAGTGGGGTACGTGTATTTCTGGGTTCGCGGGAAGTGTCAAACGCTATTGGTCCTGTGCGAGCGGGGTACGTGTATTCCTGGGGTTCGCGGGAAGTTTCACACGTGATTGGCCCTGTGCGAGCGGGGTACGTGTATTTCGGAGTGCGCGTGAAGTTTCACACGCGATTCTGCTGTCAGAGCGGGGTACGTGTATCCAGTGTGGTGTGCGGGGAGTCCTACACGTGAATTGGCAGGGTGGGTCCTCACAGGTGTCCCCCGCCACGGCCCCTGCAGGCAGCCCACACCACAGGGGACTACCCTGCACCCCTGGTCATGTCCCGCAGGCAGCCCATCCACCATGGGCATGCCCCCTAGCCAAGCCACATGTCACCTTGCAATATGATCACCAACTCATGTCCCCCTGCACCCCCACCTGCCAGCAGTGAGGGACACCTGCCAGCAGGCCCCCACTCATGTCCCAATCATGTCCCCCTGCACCCCCACCCCCCAGCAGTGAGGGCCACCTGCCAGCAGGCCCCCACTCATGTCCCACTCATGTCCCCCTGCACCCCCACCCCCCAGCAGTGAGGGCCACCTGCCAGCAGGCCCCCACTCATGTCCCCCAGCACTTCCACCCCCCAGCAGTGAGGGGCACCTGCCAGCAGGCCCCCACTCATGTCCCCCTGCACCCCCACCCCCCAGCAGTGAGGGCCACCTGCCAGCAGGCCCCCACTCATATCCCACTCAAGTCCCCCTGCACCACCACCCCCCAGCAGTGAGGGGCACCTGCCAGCAGGCCCCCACTCATGTCCCCCAGCACTCCCACCCCCAGCAGTGAGGGGCACCTGCCAGCAGGCCCCCACTCATGTCCCACTCATGTCCCCCTGCACCCCCACCCCCCAGCAGTGAGGGGCACCTGCCAGCAGGCCCCCACTCATGTCCCCCTTCACCGCCACCCCCCAGCAGTGAGGGGCACCTACCAGCAGGCCTCCACTCATGTCCCACTCATGTCCCCCTGCACCCCCACCCCCCAGCAGTGAGGGCCACCTGCCAGCAGGCCCCCACTCATGTCCCCCAGCAGTGAGGGGCACCTGCCAGCAGGCCCCCACTCATGTCCCCCTGCACCCCCACACCCCAGCAGTGAGGGGCACCTCCCAGCAGGCCCCCACTCATGTCCCCCTGCACCCCCACCCCCCAGCAGTGAGGGCCACCTGCCAGCAGGCCCCCACTCATTCCCCCCCAACATGTCAACATGACCCACAATCATGGCCCTCATGGCCACCAAAATCCCACGGCACGCCACACCTGCCCAAATAACCAACCAAGCATAACATACACCCCACATTGAAATTCACATTACATGAAACAACCCAAATGGCATGTATGTACATCAACACATGTCCGTCACACACACACAATGGGTGCCAGTGAATGTGAAAACCCACATCGTGACATGCATGAAACCAATTAGAGAATACCACACATTGAAGTACGGGAACAAATGTATTGAACAAAAAATGTGGCGAAAGAAAATCAAATACCAAACAATGGACATAAGGAAAACAATGCAGAATGTCACATAATGATAAAAAAAGGAAATCAGAATCCAAAATAAATGAAATCAAAAATGTCTCCAAAGTCTCCTTCCAACAAAGCAAATCCAAACAGAAATGAAAAAGTAAAATCCATTGCTCCATGGAAAAATCAAAAAGAAAATGCCGACAAATCCACACTCCAACTATTTACAAGGATGAAATCCTGGGTCCATGAGCCCAACTGTCCAAATGAAACCTACACAAATACACTTACTAATGAAGAACTATATACAAAAATGTGGGGTATTGTCCAAGCGCCCCAAAAAAAAAAAATGAAAACCAAAATGAAACCTAACACTAACTAACTAACTATTTACAATGGCAGCGGGCTAGTCCGACGGCTCACTTTTGGATGTCCTGGGCCAGGGCATCATCGAACTCCCGCTCAATGTCCTGGAGTCGGTCCTCTTACGTGGCCCCGAGGGTTTGCAGGGACGATGACATGTTGGCCTCCAACTCCCTGCGAATTGCCTCGAGGCACTCGGCCCGCCTCAGTGCCCTCCACATGGAGTTCTCCGCCCTGACCATTGTGAGCCGTGCCTCTTCCGCCCGCTGCCGCTCTGCATCTATCGCGTGGCCCAACCGCTGCCACACGGAAGACACTTGAAATCCTGGGTCCTCCTGCACGCTGGCCAATGCCTGCCCCTCCGATGTTGAAGGGCCCGAGCCATCATTACTCCCACCATGTTGCTGCTGCTGCTGTGCCTGCGCCCTGGCTCTTGCTGCCTGCAAGTCCTTCTCCAGCTCGGGTGCAGCTGTCGTGGTGGCCACCCCTGCTGGACGTCCGACTCCCGACTGTGACAGGGATGTGTTCTCCACCAGCTTGGCCGCTGGGTCAGAGGCAGCTCCACAGGGTACCCAGGTGATACATGGGTGGGAAGATGGCATGGAGGACGACTGGCACGTAGGTGTTTCAGGTGAGGAGGGGGTCGCAAGAAGGTACAGCACACGGAGGAATCCTGCACTGGTGACCCGTCGCAGTAGGTCAACGCAGTCAAAGAGGCATCCGAGATGACGTGCAGTGTCTTCACGAAAACACTGCAGGTCAACTCGCATGCCCTGTTGAGGCAACGCTATCCCAGCCAGGACAGGCTCAACACGGTCCCGGATAGCCACGTCGGCAGGGAGAGGAAGGCCAGTTGTTGTGCACCCATCCCCTCCCTGAAAACGGGTCTGGACGTAAATGGGTCTGGACGTAGGCATCCCTGCTGGTGCCGGATGATGCAGTCACAGGATCAGGGACAGGATTATACACAGGCACCTCCGCAGCGGCCTGTGTTGCCTCCTGTCCCTGCCCTTGCACTGCACCACTGGCACCAGTGGAATCCCCACCTCCAGACCCCATGTGTGTCCCTTCCACGGCCTCCTCCTCCTCCAAACCCCCACCAACCTGGATGACTCCATGCCATCTTCCTCCGTCGGATCCTATGGGGTCTCAGCTGCCCCTTCTGCTGCCGAGGAGTCCACCTCCAACCTCCACCTCTTGGACCTACCCTCGGCAGCTGCGGCCTGGGACGCGGCTCCAGACTCCTCACTCCCCGAAGAGATGACAATCTGGGAGGGGAGCCGGGCCTTGCTTCTCCGGCTGGTGGTGCGATCCCTGCCGCTTTGCTCCACAGCACCCTCTCCGCCCTCTTCTTCAGTTGACGCTGCAGACAGGGAGAGATAGAACACAGGCATCAGGGCACTGTACAATGGACGCATAAACACATGACAGTTGTACATGAGTGGCAGTGTCAAACTTCAGACATGGCATCACACTCCCTAACACACATGTCATTTCTACTCAAACACATGAGCAATTCCACAGCAATATTGCACCAGGCAGCACCAATCAAACACATACAACAGCATCAGCATCCGAAGGTGAGCCTGACGTCACATTAAACACGTGGAGTACACAACACATGCACACACACCAACACACTTACATGCATGTGTGCATGTCCACCAACTGTCAGAGTGATGAGATCGCCATCCATGTCACATCTGGCATTCAGCCTTATACATGTCAGTGCCACATGCATCCATGTTGCATCACAGTTGCACACTTGTCAAATACACACACATGCACATGTACACAGTGCAGGTACACACAGTGCAGGTACATAATGATAATGATGTGTTATTTATATAGCGCCTTTATCCAAATACCTTACAGAGCACATGTTTACATACAATATCACCCAACCGAAATTGGTACTCATTTATCGAAGGATGAAAGGCTGAGTTGGCCTTGCTGGAATTCAAACCTGCGACCTGCAGATCATGCTCAGAGTGCAGCAGCGAGTGCTCAACCGACTGAGCTATCTGACCGGCTTACATGCAGCTGGAACCAACATCCATGTGTGACACCACAACCATGCCAACGTACATACACAGTAATTCAAACATGTGTGCTCCCACATCTGCATTTGGCCTGCATGCTTATCCACACATACACCATCCATGTGTCTCACACATGAGAGGAGTTGCATGTGTCAGCCTCACGCCCCTGTACATACACATCCATATATGGCCCTACAAAAACACATGTGCAACCTGCACACTACTGGCACACCACAACGCGCACAGCGTCCAATCACTATGCATGTACACTTACCGCTCGACTCCAGACGGGCCTGCCTCTAAAGGACCTGGATGTGGAGCGCTGGGCATATGCGTTCCAGGACCCTCATTTGGTGGTCAGACAGGTGGCCCTGGCGCCCCTTGGCATCCGCTGCCTTCAAGAGGCGCAGGGCCTTGTCGAGGGTCCTGGACCTGAAGTCCTCCCAGCGCTTCTTGACATGTTTGATGTCGCGGACTGCCACCCCCTCCTCGTAGATGGCAGTCACGATGTCCATCCATATCCTAGTCCATCCTTCATAGTCGGCGCGAGAACTTCCAAAGAGGGCATCATACTGCCCCAGGACTTGCTCCACCAGGACACCAACTTCCCTGGCACTGAAGCTGGTGGCCCTCTGCCTCTCTGGCTGGGGGTTGCCAGTGGTGCTAGATGGTGGTGTGCCCGACATGGCAACCCCAGAGGCAGGTGTGGGTGGGCAACTGGGTCCTGGGGCTGGGCTGTGGAGCGATGGTATCCCAGTCGGGAGTCTTCAGTTCCAGCAAGGGTGGTCACAACAACTGCACCCCTGCAGATGGATGATGTGCAGGCAGCAAATAACAGGGCACGTGGGCAGCAGGCAGGCAGGCAGCAGCAGATGGCAGGTGGGAGCGTGCTCAGGGATCTGGGGGGCAGTAATTCGGCCTTCTGGGCAGGAGCGTGGTCTTCCATGTGTTGTTGCCTGGCCAGCTTGATACGGAGTGATTTGGCACGTGAAAATCTTGCACGTCTGCGTGTAATTCTAGGAAAGGCCCTTAGCGCGTAAGCGAGTCTGTGATGTTACGCGCGCGGGTGTTTCCCTCGTGACGTGGGCATAGTGGCTCATGGCGCGTGAAAAAACTGCACGTCTGCGTGTGAATGCGTGTAATCAGAGGAAAGGGCCCACGCGTATGTGACGTGACGCATGCATGCATTTCCCTCAACACGGGTGCATGTTCATCGTACACGTCCAAAAACTGCACATCCGAGTGTCAGCTCGTGTAATTGGAGGAAAGCGCCTTAGCGCGTACACGCGTAAGTGACGTTGAACGTGTGGGCGCTTTAAAAGGTACGTGTAGGACCCCATTTACTTGTACGTGCTTTTCGTGGAGAGCGAGTGGGTGAATTCTGTACTTCTTGTCGGTTCACACGCGATTACTTCACAGCGTTTCAAGTTCGTACTCCCTGTTACCTCTGACAGCATTCATTTTTTTTGTTGGGCCTGTTTCCTCAAACAGCGTTCACTTCTTCTTTTGTCCTGTCTCCTCAGACAGCGTACAATTCTTCTTTTGGCGGGGGTGTTGCCAACGCGAACACGCGTGTCTTTTTCACATTCTTTTTCCAGGCAGACGGTGAGTCGCGCACGTATTTACCAACAGTGCTTGCCCCATGTGTTGCGTACCCCTTCAGAGGTCATTGCAGGCTGTGTGTAACACGCGTATGTTTATTTTTGTGTTCCTGGGTGCCACAGCGTAGTGCGGTTTAATTTTTCTACGCACGTGGTCTACGAGGGGTTGCGTGCACGTTATTTTTTGTTTTCGGGGGGCCTGAGCGTTGCGTGACCCGTCATCTTCCCCCAGGGGTCACAGACAGCCTTGCTAGAGCACTAGGGTACGATTTCCATCTAGTACCCTACTCCTTTCACCCCCAATCGCGCAGGAGAACCGTTTACTGCTACTCCGATACGCACAATAACATCAGTGCCATGGTTGGGAGGCAACCAAGCGGTAAGGGAGGCAAAGGTGGCCGACCTCCAAAAGGTGGGCGTGGTGGGCACGGTAGGGGACGTGGCCAGGATTTGCAGGGTGCCTCTAGACCCCCATGTATGGAGGACCAATCAGGTTGTGGGAAACATCGCTGACACCATCCCAGCTCAGCCCTTGTTGGACCAGCCCATTGTGGCACCTGAACCGGCACAGGATGACTCCCAGGCTGACTTCCAGGTCAGCAAGTCTAAGCCACGTGTGGTGGTGCAAGTTGGTGTCACCAGGCCACGTGGATCTGGGGCAGCGATGTCATCTGCTGCCCCAAGTAGGCAGGGTGGGGAGGCTGCAGGGGCAGCTGCAGCTCTATTCACCCCAGCTCTGAGTCTCCCAGCCGGAACAGTGTCGGTCCAGGTCCATCAAACCGACGTTGCCCCTGCCAACATCACACTTCAGCCAATGCCTGCACCAAGACCTATGGTCATTGTGCATTCGCACACTCCTAGTACCCAGTCCACCGGCGCTTCTGCCCCTACTGACCAGAGCAGTGTAAGCCACTCAGGGTCCGCTCCACCTTTGAAAAAGAGGAAGAAGGGTGCTCTGGCACTACAGGCTGAGACCCCAGACACGGCTACACAGTCTGGCACGTCAAGGAAGCCTATCTTTAATGACGCCGAACTTGATGCACTTGTGGCCTATGTGTCGGCACATAGCCGTGAATTGGTGGTGACTGCAGGGTGCAAGACCACACCTGGTCAACGTAGGGCACACTGGCAGACCATCGCAGACCGCATAAGTGCCCTTGGATTTGTGAGGCGCACAGCTGATGATATCTACAAGCGGTGGAATGACCTGAAACGCAGAGCAAAGAACAAGCTGGCCTCAAATCATGCCGCTGCTCTGGTGACTGGCGGTAGGTCTCCACCAGAGGACAACAAACTCACTGAACATGAGTCTGTTGCTGGGACCTTCGTCACAGAGGAACAGATCCAAGGTGTGGGAGACCTACCTGATTACGACGCATTGTCCGGTGTGTGCCCAAGCACGTGTGTGTAATCCATGTGTATGTTGTTTGGGTGACGGGTTCTGATTGAGTGCCAGGTGAGGGTGTGTACGCCTGAGTGTTATGGGTCCCCATGTGCTTCCTTCAATACATTCACGTGCCTTTGATTTGGGTATGACAGTATCCCTTCTGCCCACAGTAGCCAATTAGCCCCACATTACTGCTGTTGCCCTTGAACTATCATCTTGCAACAACATTGTTCTGATTTTTTCTGTGTTCATTCAGGCTGATTGTTTAGATCATCTCATTTTTCATATGCTTTTTTCATCCATAATGCCACATATGTGACATGCTTCTGTCATTGTTTACACCCCACGTTGTGCCACATTAGCTACCTGGTTATGTGAATGATTAGACCATTCAGGGCAAGAGAGTATTGGCCTGCTGAAATTTATTTTTAAGGCCTGTTTGCATGTGGAACATGATAGTTGTTTCCTGTCATGTTGAAGTGACCAACCATTGATGTGTACATCTGCCTACAATCACTGCATTATTGTACACTGGATGTGTTGCAGTGTGTGGCACATGCATATTTTGCAACACTATTCTTCATTAATCTTTTCATCATGTCCATGTGACATGGATGTGTGACAGTACTCATTCACTGACATATTGCTGTAGTTGTCTAATTTACCATGGCTATGCTACAAGACATCTGTGCCTCGGCATGTGTCATGTATGTGTATTGGACATGCCACTCACAGGCTGATGTGTGATGCCAGTGCTACACAACATGCTGCGAATGTGTTGCTTTTCCATCTTGGTGTCCTCATTGTCTGCCTTTTTGACTCCCCTTCAAACTCATTGATAGTGCATGCATGCCAGGGTTATAGTCATGTGGGACATGTGTAAACCATGTACAGGATCTCTGTCTTGTCAGGCCTATGTGTGTGCTATGGTGCTCATGCCTGTTTCCATGTATTGTATTTTATGTTTTTGCAGGTGACGACGCACTTGATGCTGGTGAGGTTCAGGAGATGGTGCAGACCCAGGAGGATTCTCAGCCACGACCAAGCACCAGTGGGGGACGTGGTGTGGTGGTGGGTGAACACACATTGGTACTGCAGACCATACTGTCGAGGGGTGTCTCTGGGTGCAGCTCCCTAGACCTCTATTCAGGTGCTGAGTCGGATGATGAGACTTATGTGCTGTCGCAGGTCAGTGCTTCTGGCAGGGATTCTGTTCTGTCCAACCCACCTGCACCAGGGGTAGAACCCTCTATGGGGATGTCAGTGTTGGTAGGTCCGCCTTTGGCGGTTATGGATGCAGGGTCACACTCCACAGCATCTGATCCTGTTCCTGGACCAGCAGATCAGAGGGGGAATGCACTCCTGCAGCCTCAGGCAGTGCCAGCACAGCAAGGTGCAGATCGCCTTGCCCCGAACAGGTGTGGTGCCCGCCGACGCGGTGGCCGTGTGCCACCAGGCAATACTGTATGGGAAAACTCCATGTACGGTATGGCAACCCAACAGGCAGCATCAGTAGAAATGATGGCTCAGGCAATGGAGAGGGTGGCCACTTCCATTATCCCCCCTGAAAGGCAGATGGAGCAACAACAGCAGCCAACAGACTCCATTTGCCAATCACACAAGGAAGACATGTTGGCGTCCAACAGGGACCGACGGGCTGCACTGGAGACTCTGCGCAAATCCATATCAATAGAGTCACAGGGCCACAGGGAAGCCGTGAGGGTAGAACTCCATAACCTCAGGCAGAGTCTGCTTGAACTTGAGGCTTCCCGAAATGTTAGGGCAGAACAGCACCTGGAGCAGCTCACACGTTCGCTCTCAGCTGAGCTGCAGGCAACACGCGAGGCCATGCGTGCAGAAGTGCAGGCAACCCGTGAGGTGCTGCATGGGGATCTCCACACTTTAATCCTCCAGAATCAGACCTTCCAGACCTGCATGCTTGCTGCCATGGAGGACCATACCAGGGCTTTGCGTGGGCTGCCTCCCATAGTGCCACCACCCCCTGATGCAGCAGCAGAGGGTGAAGAGAGCGACAGCAGTTCTCCCACAATGGCATAGCCGTGCAGGCCATGAGCCCAAGGAGGTATTTCTTTTTCGCAACATCCATGCAGGTGGGTGTTGGTGTGCACCCTGTCCTCGAACCTCCTGAGTGGCCTCCCCCCCGGACCCCATATGGCCATTTTTGAATTTTTACAGTGTGTTGCCTTGTGTGGCTCCCGTGGGCATCCACTGTATTCCGGCTGGGCACATGCAGGCTTGCCCTGAGTTTGGGTTAGATGCTTGGGTTCGTGACACACACACCTCTCCTGCTTCCCGTTTCCATGGGCTTGCAAAGGGTATGACCAAGTGACAGTGACTTACACAGTGACATTGGGCTCCCATGAGCTGTGTGGCTCCCATGAGCGGTGTGGGCAGTCTGTAGTCAATACTGTGTGGACATCCCTAGTGGGTATTGTTGTTGTATTGCACAATGCATGGTGTATTGATATGTGCTTGTGCATCCATGTCTTCCTCCTAATTTGCAGGTTCCTTCCTCATGTCTTCACAAGGCCGTCTCCTTTGCAGATGGAGTTCATGTTGTATGCAGTACACTGACACATTTGCGTGGCAGCAACACTCTACATTTGGAAGGGGTCGATGTGCTGGCTTATTCAGGTTGTAAGACTACCACTACTTTGACTTAGTACTGTCATGTTTTTGCAATGTTTCATGGTGTGTTGCTGTATTGTGTTGGTGGTAAGTATTTGTTCATGTGTGCTGTTTGTTATTGATTACTGGGAGCATATTGTCTGTGGCAGTTTCCATTTGGGACAGTGCACTTTGTGACACTTGTGTCAGGTCTTGTGCATTGTTTTGTTTGCTTTCACATTGCATGACATGCCATGGTGTGTTGGGTGGCAGAGCTGGGGAGGGGTTGAGCGACATGGCGCTTTTTTCATGTTGTATTTTGCAAGGGGGTAATTAATTTAGCAGCATAGATGTATGTCTTATAATGAGACAGCATTGGTGGTGTTTCAGTAGGTAGGGATGCACACAATGTAACACTTCCAGGTGACCAATGTCAGGCTGGTATGATTGTGACAGCTGACTGTCCCTTATGTCATCATCATTGATTGTCAGCTGGTATGTGCCAGGGCTGTGTGCACTCCACAGGGGATGGTTTTAGGTGAAGTAATTAGCCACCAGCTGCGTACGGGCTGCCTCACCACGTGCCCTTTCCCCACCCATGCGCAGCAGGCGTGCATGTGGTTGGGGATGTGGGGGCACCACCATGTCCACCGGCAGGCCCCGGCGTGTTGTAACGTTGTGCAGGACACATGCTGCTACTATGATCCTGCACACTACTGGGGGAGCGTATAGCAGCTGCCCACCAGAGCGGTCAAGGGAGCGAAAAGGGTGACTTGAGCACTCCGAATGTGCGCTCCACTATGCCCCGGGTTGCAATATGGGCTTTATTGTATCTTACCTCGGGTGGTGTGATGGGGTTCCGAATTGGCATCATCATGTGGGTGCTCAGAGGGTAGGCACTGTCCCCTGGGGAGGTGGTGATGGGTATCATAAGGGGGGTTGTGACATTACTCAGTATCTGACATGCTGTGCAGTGGCATTTATACTCACCAAGCAGCCATGTATCGCCATGCCGCCCAGCTTCTAGGTCCCGGTTTAGGGTTGACATTCTGTAAATGAAACTGTCATGGGTGGACCCTGGATAGTTGGCATATACTGAAGTGATGATTCCCTTGGCATCACATACTACCTGCATGTTGATGGAATGCCAGTGCTTGCGGTTTCTATAGATGTGCTCCGTTGCCCTGGGGGGACGTAGAGCCACATGGGTGCAATCAATGGCACCTAGCACTTTGGGGAATTGTGCCACACCATAGAAATCCTGGACGGCAGCCTGCCTTTCTGCAGGTGTTCTGGGCAGGTACATGTGCCTGCGGACTGATGGCCGTGCAGTCAAAAATGTAAAAATTCTGGGCCTGACTATCCTCCTCCTCCTCCTGCGGTATCCCACGACCACTGCTGCAAGGAACGGTATATTCATCTTAGCGTCTGAGCTTGTTTGTTGTTTGCGTGCACTTTTATGCTGCGCGGGTCCATGTACGCCTGTTTCCTGCTGGCGTACGTGTTTCCGGATTAGCGTGTCTTTTTTGGCGCACGCATTAGCCCCGTTCGATTCCATGAATACGTTTTGTAGGCGCGCGTGTGGGCATTCCGCGCATTTGCCTCCTGTACTTCCTCCATGACGCCCACATTTTCACGCGTTGTTCCCCATTCTGCGTGTTACGCCCCGTGTTACGCCTACTTTTGTTGTGTGCGCTGCGTTATGTGCGCTTTCGCTGTGCACGTAGCGCACGCTGTTTGAAGACATGTGCGCCAGCGTGCGCCACGCAGGATTTTGGCGCACATCCACGGATTTACACGCGCACGGACTTCCATGAATCGCTGTGCGCAGGTTTCGCTGCAATTTTCGCACTTGCGCTGCAATTCGCACACTTACGTGGAAATTTTCAGCGCACATTAGTTCCATGAATCGGCCTGTATGTGTCTGCTTATGTGGATGATATATTGCTGTATTTTACTAGCCATTTTATATCTATTCTTAACTTGGTAAACTTAATTAAGGAATTCCCTGTGGTTTTAGGATACAAACTGAATCTTGATAAATCTGAAATACTACCACAAAATAATACATGCTATGCTGGCAGCTTTGACACACATGGAACGATTTGGTGCGCTAAATCCATTTTACCCTCAGGTATTTTGATTGCTACATATATTGAATCTACAACTACTCTAAACGCGACAGCTGTTCTGAAGACATATAGGATTTGGCTTCTACATGGTCCCCACTTTATATATCGTAGTGGGGCTGTTTAGACTAGATTAAAATTGTACTTTCTCCTATTGATTTAAATGTTTTATTCATGATTCCCATTTTCTTTTCAGCATCTTTTTTTTAAAGACTAGATAGCATACTTTGGAAATTTGTATGGAATAATAAAACCCTTAAAATAGCTATAAAACAACTTAAACTATCTACAATGTATGTAGGTGTTACATTTCCAGACTTCCACTCTTACCCTAACGTGTTCACCCTAAGTCAATTAGTTATTTTTAAGAATTATGAGACACTTCCGGTGAATCCTCCTACTTGGTGCAGAATTGAGGAAGAGTTGATTTTTCCATTTCACGTGCGAGAATTTCTTAAAATGACTGCTTGGCCAAATACGAAACTATTTCCGATGCTTCGCTTCTTGAAAATTGTAGTGACTGAACTTCTGGAGGTCTCTCGTGTTTTAGCTCTAGTTGATGTCAGAGTTATTTGGTATATAATCAAACTCATACCAATCAAAAGCAACCCTATTGCGATTCATATATGGTATAGCAATGGTATTTATAATGTCAGTCGTTTGTACCATAATTATTTATTTCCAGACATTAGCCGATTATAGCTTAGATGCCACTGATCTGGATTTTTATATCAAAGTTACGACTTACATTATTAAAGCACTGCCAGTTATTAACCAAAAACCTCCATCAAAACTACTTGCTGGTCTATTGGCTAATATCTCTTGTGACAAATCCAGGGAGTTTGTCCCTTCTCCCCAAGGGGGAGAAACCCTATTTGGGACTGGGGAGATAAGCCTGCAAGGAAACACCCTCCATACGGGACAGGACAAATGGTATCCCACTGGGGTGACCCCACCACTGGGGAAAAGGAATGCCCTAATAACAGAAACGTCCCCCCTTTCCCCTTGCCTTAGAGTCTGACATGTTTCCATGATATATATGGGGACTACACAGGACCATTATGTACAGGGTCCTTTTAAGGTGATAGACTGGTTTCTGATCTTGATATGGTGCAGCCTTTCACTTCCAATCCATGGAGGAACTTAGAACCAGCCACAGAACCAAAGAGGAGGAAAAAATCCGCCGAGTTGGACGAAGCTCAGCTGGGCAGAGCAACGCAAGAGAGGAGTCCCATGTAAGACGTACACCAAGGTGCAAGAATGACATTGGAGCTTCAGCGAAGGCAGAGTCCCCAAGCACAATGGAGCCGCTGAAGCAGGGAGCACCATCCTCACTGCCAACAAAAGCAAACATATCTGGAGATGCTGAGGATGCCAATTCCCAAACAGTTAAGTTAATCAGGCCGAAGCCCAGGTTAGACAAACTAAAGAACTACTGTGATCGAGGAGCCCATAGTCATAGAGGGCAATTCAAGAATCTACCGGGCTAGAAGAGCTAGAGGGACCAAATGAGGAAGGGAAGTGACGAGAGACACCTGTGACAATAATGGACGAACTGAAAAAAACAGGAGGGACGCTGACTCGAGCGAGAGTCTGATCAAAGAATTACAAGTGTCAGGAAGACCTGCACCCCATGAAGGGCTAACCCGAGGAGCTGAGGGTGTAAGAGTTGCCCGTAAGTTCTGGCAAACCAGCATAAACCGGGTTGAAGAAGCCCATGGCCTATACAAGGCCAGAGAAAGAGTAACATAAAACTGGCAAGAACTATACCAAGAAACCACAAGGACCTTGGATGGCCATAGCCAGAGAGGGGTTAACCAAGGAGCAACCAGGGCGAGAGACCGCCATATCCTAAGAGGAACTAACATGAGTGAACCTGAAGAAGTCCACCTACCTACCTGAGGCCGGAGACCCAGAATGTCCAGCAACACTCAGAGATCAGCATTCTTGGAAGTTGTTTTTCCTAGATCTGAAGGACAAACTACACTATCGCCAGAGATGGGATAAACACTGGTACCTGCAGAGGTCTCATTGAATGAACTTTGTGACATGTCTTTGATTTGAAAAGACGCTTTTCTATAAACTTTAAAAGAAGTTTGCAGTGAAGAGATCTTACTTAAGAGTCTTCAGAGACTTCATGCACCTGTGGGTGGGGGTCAGAAACCAGACTCCAAAGTCTCATGGGTGGAGTAACTGATAAAATCATCAGTAGAGAGTTATTTTCTATCCACTTTCTTTACAGAGTAGGCTAGTGATAGGTCAGATTAGGGTGTGTACCTAGGACTTTACTTATGTTGTGACATCAGGATGAGCACAATTTTTTTTGTCATGTAGGGATTTCATCTTAGTGATAGGGACTAGTGAAGGTTATTCTTTATGTTTTTTAATAAATGTCTGTTTGAATCATGTCTTCTTGTCCGTCTCCTACATCTGGATTACTATGCTCTACAAAAGCAGCCAAAACGTATGATATATGTCATACAGCTAATGATAAAACCTATGTGAAACTGACATGGCTGTAAAATGGGAAGAGGATCTGCAACTTCACTTATCATTGGATACTGGGATCTAATTCTGGTTACAATGGTTGCTACTAATTTGACACAAACCATGTACTTTTTCTTAAACCATGCTTAATTTAAACCCTGACCCGTATGAATTTCTAGATTCTCCTCTAATAATTCAAATCGGTGCTGGCCATCTCATTCTCCAAATGCTGATTTTATGAATATCATTTTTAAGTGCAAATATACTCAGGCATTTTGGGAAAATATGTGGTTACCCTTGCAAGCAATATTCAAGTTTAAGCACTGCTCCCTTGGTAATCTGATTATTGGACCTTTAGGTAGTACAGACATTGCAGAAATAAAATCCCTTAAACTTTTTATGCTTTTTGTTGCTATTGGTCTTTATTTAATATCCCCTAACTGGAAGGTACTGAAAAGCAATCTTATTTGGTGGAATTATATTTGTCTCATACATAGAATTGAAAAATGTTCTGCTCAAAGTATAGATGAATTATCAAAATATAATAAGAAATTGTTTATTTTTACTAATGCGTGTGTTTTTCATAAACTTTTAAGCACTAAACTTAAAATATATACATATCATAATACTTAGCACGATGTTATAAGATGTATTACTCCTGTAACCCTAATGTGTATGTGTCCGTTTAGTCCTTGACCCTGTCTCATCTATAACGATTTGCTATTATATTAAATAGTACATTTTATAAAGTACTCTGTGTTCATTGTTTCTAGATACTCTTTATTCCTCCTTTCAATATTTCCAATGATTTAGGTATCTCAAATATCTATAGTATTGCTATTTACATTGAAATCTTTCAATATAATTATTTAACGTAAAAAAAAGACTGCACGCATAATAGTGTGCTGCAAATCGAACTTCCATATGAAAATCCAACTACACGTCTTTTGTCTATTTTATATGGACCCTTATACAGTAGACGACTTCTATAGATTTCCTAATGCACGTTGGTGCATGCGTGTACGCGTACACATACACAGTCTCTCAAATGTATATTTGCCTGGCACCATAGATGGTGTGCTGGGTAATAGGTGGATGTTGGTGTCAAGCCAAGTAGGCTACTCTAGGCCAGAACCAGGAGCCACATGCCTCCCAGAAATTCAGATCCCGGATCACCTTACACTTTCCAGCAGTAACGCATCTCCTCCTCTCCTTGTCTCTGATTTGTATGTGCTAGGATACATTTTTAATTTTGTTTATTATCACCACCTATAAATCAAAATTATTGGCATAGCAGTTCAGATACGTGTGGGGATAGGATGTGAGGAGACACACGCAGCCTGCAGATGTTACCTGGATTTGTATCCATCCATTGACCACACAAGGCCATGATATTCCCTATCCCACTCTCACTCTCTACCCATCCCTCGCAGCTCAAAAGTATCTCTTTGAGCAAGCTCAACCCGCAGTAACATACAACTACTGGGTTTATGGGGCTACCATTATTTAAAATAAGTGTTTTGAAAGGTAATGTTTTAAATGCAGCTGTGAACCAACACAAATGTCTTAACGAAGTGCCCCTTCAGCTACTTGACTTTTAAGCAACAAGTGTGCCCTTGAATGTATTCCTTGCACTGAATTCCTGTTAAATTGAGTACTGATAAAACCAACAATTGCGTCTCTTTTATACAGATTAGATAGGCATTTACTAGAACTCGGAATAGGGCGGTAAGGGTTTAACGGCACCGGTCCCGTTACCGGTGACCGTTAACCCTTACCACCCTACTCGGAATGACCCCCAGTGCATGTTTTTGGGTGTCTCAGCGCCACCGTTTTTAGTTATCTTCCTGTGTCCTAGCTATGTGAGTACAGGGTAAGTAAAAGTTATGTTGGTTGTAACCCTGTCCTTCATTCGTTTTGTATGCAAAGGCCTGTGTTGACAGGACCAACAGATGTGGGCCTGTCCCTTTTGTATATACTGACTAGTCAATGCTATCATATCCCCCATTTTCTCTGTTCAGGTGCGATCCTTTACCAGATTGCATCAGAATGATTCTGGAACTACCAACATTTTTTTTTAAAAAGCATCACAAATCGATTTTCTTATTTTTCCAAGTAGTTTGTGTACATCTCTTTTCTTAATTTACTGCAAGAGCTCTGACAGCTCAGGTTTTGGGCGCGATATACCCAACCAATGACAATCACAACAATGGCGGCAGGGACTGTCAAATGTCTAGCCCATGCCTACCCAAATGCCAAACCTGTTGCCTTTGCCAGTGCTTGGCCTGAATTCCTACAGGGATGCTTAAAGGTTTATAAATAGTTCTGCTTACCATCTGGTCAACATCACCATTCTCAGTTTTGTAGTATTTTCTTGTATGGTCTGAAAGGTTTTTTGTTACTGATAATTGATTTGCATATAGGGCCTTCTTGAATTCACTTGTGGATCCAAGATGTCTGTTTTGGGGTTTGGCATATTGGGGCTCATTACGAGTTTGGCTGTGCAGAAAAAAAGTGAAGGTAATTCCGTTTACCTCAATTTTTCCCACACCGCAAAACTACAAGATTGCCGGTATGGCAATACCGCTGATTTTTGGATGTAAACGAGGAGGAGTTACTTCCAGCTTCAAGCTGTAGGTAACTTTCACTTTACCTAAAAGAATCGGTGTTATTACCATCTGGTATTTACCGCAGCAGGTAATACTGGCAAAAATCCCAAGTTAAGTCCTGGGGATTTACACCAGCGGAACCACCACTGTAAAGACTGGAGGGGGTGTCTGTACATCTGCTCTCTATATGGTAGAGGAGAGGCACAGAGGACCCCAGCCAAGATTCTCTAGTATTGGTACGTGGTCGAGCAATCAAGGCCTAGCTTCTCAGGAGGTGATGCAGGCTGGTTCTTAAAGGAGAGTTCCGGGACTTTTTTTTTATTGTCCCTACGGGTCGGCCATGTGTTTGTAAGCATAAATCGGTAGATCGTAGGAAACTTTCCTATGGACCTTACCCGACTTTTCGCCCATTATCGCACTCGAAATCAGCCTCCATTTTGTGATAATCCTATCATTCCGCCGCATCGACCTGGCTCACCTGCCTTTGCGGCACTAAATCAAATCCCCCGCCCCTGAAACAGACTTTATCAAAACATTCATATTCCCCGCCTCTATCCGTGACGTGACTGAGCTGCGTAGGCAAACGCGCCCAGGCGTCTTCTACGCGACTCCACACAGACCCCGGAAATCAACACAGATCAGCTCACAATACAGCGCGCCACAATTCGGAATATGAAACTGTACTTTGAAATCAAACCGCAAGATTGTAAATGTGGTAAAGTACATTTATTTGACATCAAATGTTTAGAGAATATTCAGCGATTTACATTTTTATTTGCTCACGTTCCAAAAAGTTCGTATTGAGGAACGCGATGGTCCTTTGCTGTACACAGGGTCTTAGAGCATCTCACAATACAGCGCCACAATTCGGAATGTGAAACCGTGGTTTAAAAGCAAACGGCAAGATTGTACATTTGGCAAAGTACGTTTATTGGACATCAAATGTTTAGAGAATATTCAGCGATTTGCATTTTTCTTTGCTCTCGATCCAAATTAGTTCGTCTTGAGGGAAGCGATGTTCGTGTGCAGTACACAGGGTGTTGGTTTACGATAAAAATAAGCTCTTCGGTCGCACTGATAATCGCATGGCTGTTCCAACAACCAGGCACTAGGCCACCACAACGGTAGGTATGTTGCATCTAACCGTTAGTACCGCGTAAGGGCATACTTGTACTTGGCGATCGTCCCATAAAATGGTCAGGGTGGTAACGTTGTTCACGCGGAGAAGCAACTGGCGGCTGTAGAACCCGTCCGCAGGTGTCTGGTACTCGTGACACAGACAGTAGTGAATGATGTACCTAAAAACATAAAAAATGAAATTAGTCTCACCATCAGATCCTTATTAAAATTATTCATTTCATAGCGAGGACAGCGCTACTGGGTGTACACAAGTGTTTAAAGGCGTGGCGAGGCATGGAGGGGGGGGGGAGTGGAGTACAAGGTAAGTAGCATAAAATAATAAATAAATAGGGCCAGCTGGTGGCAAGTGCAAGGTAAGTGCAGAACAAGTGCTGGGAAGGGGGGGCTGTAGGATACTGAGACAGTCCCCCAGTGCAGGGGTTGACAGGGAGGCAGTGCAGGTGGAGAGTGGAAGGGCCCAGGACCGAGGTCGCAGACAGTGGACCAGTTGTAGGAGGGGAGAGGGAGAGAGAAAGCAGAAGCAAAGAGGAAGGTTTTGAGGTGCTTCAGTAAAAGCAGATGTTTCTCCTCAAGATAGTGCGCGGTAGAAAACAATATGCCACATAGAACGAACAAGTACAACTGAACCCGTCTTTAAAGCCACTGTATAGTAATGAAATTGCGGTATAAACTCATCAAAAGTTACTTACATTATATTTGCATTTTCCATTGTGTCTCTGTGTAGGGCAGACCCGAAACACCACTCCTTCTTTGCCGACGTTACTTCTTCTAATTAACGTGGCTCATCGTTTCGTTTCTGAATTTTTATTCATTATCTTTTCTTAGTCTTTCAGGATGGTCCCGGCCTGTCAAGGTCAAATCACAATAGAACCTTATATTGGGTCGTGGGCCGTTCCGCCACCCGAGCAAAACATCAAAGCAGCTGACCTTCACTTTGAGCGAGCACACATTTCTAGTTAGCTGCAGTTAGTTTTAGGGACATCTTGTCTGCGTGCCTTTTTTTTTATTGTCCCTATGGGTCGGCCATGTTTTTGCAATACGGAAACATTCTATAATTTTTGTAAAAATGATTTATATTACTGTTTGGTTTAATTGCAATGGGCCTGCAACATGAGGAGACTCGAGAGAACAGACAATCAAATTACAATCATTTAAACCGTGATGTGTATTTCTCAATGAGCTCTGCTTTAGGTGGACATGGAACAGAGGCAATGTTGGGTGGCAATGCAGTTGTCCCCTGCATAGGTTCGTTCACCACTCCATGTATGTGCCTATCGAGGACATCTACGATAAGTCTCTCAATAAACTCATATTGCATATCCTCAAACACTGGTTTGATCACCCATTGTTTACTTCTTTTAGTGAAGGCCTTATTGTAGCGAAGCGTCCCTAAAGTTCCGGTCGTCCTACTTTGTTGACGGCCAACATTATGGTTATGTGCCAAGACCGCTAAAAGAGTCCGATTTATCATGCCTTCCATGCCAAAATGCAATCTTTTGGGCCTGTACTTGAGGCACATATTGTGGAACACCTCCAAATCTCCTGTGTGGCAGAATTCCGTGAGTCCCCTCAAAGCTTTTGTTATAGTTTTATCAAATACAATCTTTTCAATGGCTTTGTGAGTGGGTGATGAAGGAATCAACCACTTCTTCTTCCGTGCCTCCTCTGTGGACAAATGGCCATGTTCACATTTGTGCAAATGCTCATTTGTCGACCATCGATGTACGTTGCTACAGTGCAACATTACTGACCGCCATTTTTCCAGTAGAATTTCCAACGACCCTTCACATGTTTTTGAGCTCCACCAAAGATGGTTGCTGATTGACTTGGACCACTGTGAAATACCTTGCAATTCTTTTTTTTTACCTGCAGCAGACAATTTTTTATTGATTGATTTTGCAAGATGCCAAACGTCAAATTGGTGATTTATATTTTTGTACTGTTCTCTCATTGTCTTGGCAATTGAAACGTGCCTGTCCGTGGCTATCAGGTCGATCACCATTCCCCGCGATTGTAGTTCTTGCAATGATGCTACAAAGCCAACTTTCTCCATGGCCACTGAGGATGTACTTTGTGACACCTGCACGACCACCGAACTCACAATTTTCTTACTTTCCATGTCCTGAAAGTGGTAGGTGCAGTACTTGGCTGAAAATCCTGGGCTGTCGCACTGTCCATCACCGGCTAGCCTGAAGCGTTTGCCCGCGAATGTACTTTCCATTGACATTTTTTCCATTCTCCAAGCTTCGCTGATGGCTGGAAATAGATAATCGGTTTGGTATTTGTAGAACTGACTTTTCGCAATGAAATGGATTCCCACAAACTGAAAGAAATACTGTAACTTTTTAAAACTTGAACCACTAAAAAGTGCGGCCGCTGCACAAAGTAGATTGCCTGCTGGCAGTTGCCCCAGCATGGGTTGTGCAGACCATGCGAACGGATGATATTGTGTACAGGTGGCATGTATTTTAAGGTTAGTGCCTCGAATTGCACGAGTCACATTAATCAATGGCTCCCCACATACTTCCCCACCAACCGAATGCCCACATTTCATCATCATAATAATATCCATCAAACAGCTATCGAATACAATGAATTTGGCCTCTTTCCTTATACTGTCACTCTGCATCCCAGCTGGTTCGGCCTGTAACGTTGAGGACATGTCACTCGCATGAAAGGTACAATCTCTGATATCGTCTTCCGCTATGCTGAGTGATATTGATGGTGTTTCATTGTCGTCCACGTCAATCTCTTCCATTGCAACATCTGTTCCTTGTCCGGAGATGGGAGAAAAAAACAATGTCTTCAACTTTCGCGCGCTCTTATTTTTTGCGGGTGTGGATTCTGTGAATTGATCTCCGACTGCATCCAAACTACCAGGAGGACATTCACTATCAATGGCTGGTGGTGGTATAGCTCCGTTGTCAATCACTTCATATTCTTCCCATTGGCACGATGCATCTCCAGTCTCAAGTCCCTGCCAAAAGGTTTGACAAGCAACATCTCTCGTTCGCTTCACTGTCTGTGTAGATCTAGTTCTTACACCCACTCGCAACTAGAGGACAGATTAGAAAAGGGATGTTCAGTTTAAACACAACTTACAGTATTGAACTATTGACAGTGAAAGACAACATAATATAGTGAACAGGACACTAACCTTCTTTTGCTTTCTTTTCTTTGAAACTTTCTTGCCTCGAACTTCAACATCTGGACGCTGTTGCTCCGACTCGTGTGTGCATGTCTCCACTTCCTCTCGCGCTGCAACGACTATATTTTCATGATAAGCACATCCATCACTCACTGAGGCTCCATCGACTCCCTGAAACATAGAACTTTCATTAGTATGTATAATAATATTGAAAACACAAAATGTACTTGGGGACCAATACCCATACGTACATCTCAATAGCAAAACACGAATGAACGCATTGTGTAGAACATTCAAACGACAATAGTTCACGCATTGTTGATCTAGTTAGATTGAACTGTCAAGATCCATACCTCGGGCTCCGCATAGACTTCCATTGATGATATTATTGAAGATGACGCTTCAGCAACTCCCTGAAACACAGTAATTGCATTAGTATGCTTTTCTATTTTGTTAAAAAGAACATAAACTTTGAGCAGGCGTCAACGGCTCATCTAAATAGACCTGCACAAATGATCAGTTGTCTAAAATAAATAATGGATATGTAAATATGATTCGATTTGCTCGATCGTTGGAAGTGTCACCACCCAGAGATCTGCATCAACTACTAGGGGTGATGTTCTTGTAGAAGAAGCTCCGTCATCTCCCTGAAACATAGTACTTGCGTTAATAAAGAAGGAAGTATAGCGGATGTAATCACGTCATATGATTTCGCTTGATCGAACTGTCAGTATCCATACCTCGAAATGCATAAGAACATCAAGGGACGATGTAACTGCGGTGCACACTTCTGCAAGCTGTTGCGCCGACCCGTAACTGCATGCTCCCCCTTCTACTTGGACTAATGCTCCATCGACTCCCTGAAACATAGGACTTTCATTAGTAATGAACACAATATTGAAAAAAGAAGACAAATAGGAGGGCGACGACAGAAGGACATATCAATGGCTAAAAACGAAAGAAACATTGTGTGTAACAATCACGCTACAAGAATGCAAGATCTGATGATCTCCATCGATGGAACTGTCCGGAAACGTACCTCGAGCATCTGAGTGACATCTACGGTTGTCGTCAATGCGTTGGACTCCTCAGCATCTCCCTGAAAGACAGTACTTGCATTATTTTGGATAACAATAATTATAACTGAAAACAAAGACTAGAGGACGAGTACAAGGGTGTACCATTAGGTAAAATAATTACACGATCAATTAAAACTATTGATTTACATGCCTAAAACAAGTCAGTGTCAGAATAGCTAAGTAAGATTACCCGATAGGCGCTTGAAGTGGCTGATGACTGCAATAACGACACGGATGGAGAATCTTCCGCCTTCATATTGAGTGGATACATAAATGGGGAAATTATTGTTAGCTAATGCTACACACTACCGCAAGGCCGAGAGATAAATACGTAAACTTGACTCACCAGTGGAGGGATGTGGACGAATAGAGTGGGAATAGCGGTTGAGAGCAATTTTCGCCTCGCTCGCGGTGTTTTCTTCTTTATTAGCAATGATGTGGAGTACATGTCTGGGCTAAAGTGCCTGCTGCAGATGCGGTATCGATCACCCCTCTTGTCCGCAAAGACTTCTAGGACTCTACTTTCTAGCTCAGAGGCTGGATATCCGCAATATCGGACCCATTCTCTTATCTGATCTATTGTCTTAGGGAAAACATGCATTATAGTACCTTCAGATTTGTTATGGGTCTTCGAAGGGCAACCGCCAATGGAACAGGCAGGCATTATGGAAAGTTCTGAAAAGTAAAGATCAACAATTCTCTATGAATACCAATGTGTTAAAACAGTAAATGACACATAAAAGGTTCAATGCAAGGTCCGTTTTGGTTCTTGGAACTATACACGTTATTCACATGCGGATAAGTATTTCAATAACTTTCAAAAAATAGAAAAAGTAATTTGACTAAACTCAGAACATGTGACTAGTTCCTTGCATGTACTGTCGTGAACGAAAAGAAAACATGGATGCAATTTGATGACTACTAGCAAATAGATATAAATTAAAAAATTGGACGCAAAATGATTATGGTACATGGACTTACCTTGACGAACAAACAGTTAGATGCAGGGATCAGAGTAGTTTCTTGTCGTAGAACAGGGAGCAGTTCACAGGTTGCAAACTGACGAGTTTGCTCAAAGTGGTCACGGAAGTTCACAGAGACGAAGAGCAGATAACCAGCACCTTCACGGGTTGACTAGCAAAGCGCAAAGAAGTTCTCATTAGAAATATGAAGTGGGTTATAAAGAATTCGAACCAGGGGTGTGTTTGTGAATGAATGACGTGTATATGTCGTGGCATTATGTGGATTGCAGGGGGCCGTCCAGCGTGAGGGGGATGCTTGGCAGGAGACACGGGGTCTGGAGGTAGACATGGGAACAACAAACCCATGCTCTATAGACCACTTTGAAGTGTACATGGTCTTTGGCACCTCTTGGCCTTTATCGCTCCCTGACAGCTCCACTTGCCAGCAGCGCAAGTACCCCGGTGCGAACTGCCTTTGATAGGGCGGGGGGTGGATCGGGGCGGTGGTCGTGCAGACAAGACACAGGAAGACTCGTGAATGGAGACACACTTATGTGGATTGCAGGGGGCCGTCCAGCGTGAGGGGGATGCTTGGCAGGAGACACGGGGTCTGGAGGTAGACATGGGAACAACAAACCCATGCTCTATAGACCACTTTGAAGTGTACATGGTCTTTGGCACCTCTTGGCCTTTATCGCTCCCTGACAGCTCCACTTGCCAGCAGCGCAAGTACCCCGGTGCGAACTGCCTTTGATAGGGCGGGGGGTGGATCGGGGCGGTGGTCGTGCAGACAAGACACAGGAAGACTCGTGAATGGAGACACACTTATGTGGATTGCAGGGGGCCGTCCAGCGTGAGGGGGATGCTTGGCAGGAGACACGGGGTCTGGAGGTAGACATGGGAACAACAAACCCATGCTCTATAGACCACTTTGAAGTGTACATGGTCTTTGGCACCTCTTGGCCTTTATCGCTCCCTGACAGCTCCACTTGCCAGCAGCGCAAGTACCCCGGTGCAAACTGCCTTTGATAGGGCGGGGGGTGGATCGGGGCGGTGGTCGTGCAGACAAGACACAGGAAGACTCGTGAATGGAGACACACTTATGTGGATTGCAGGGGGCCGTCCAGCGTGAGGGGGATGCTTGGCAGGAGACACGGGGTCTGGAGGTAGACATGGGAACAACAAACCCATGCTCTATAGACCACTTTGAAGTGTACATGGTCTTTGGCACCTCTTGGCCTTTATCGCTCCCTGACAGCTCCACTTGCCAGCAGCTCAAGTACCCCGGTGCGAACTGCCTTTGATAAGGCGGGGGGTGGATCGGGGCGGTGGTCGTGCAGACAAGACCCGTTTGCCGCAGGGCCTCACCAAGGAGAGGCCATCTAACTGAATGTAAGAGGATGGCTGCAGGATCTACTACATGGAAGGCAGGGGGGTGAGTTTATAAATACCTCACCCTCCCAGGAGAATATACACTAGATTCATTTAAAAAATCAAAACAACCATTGTTAAAATATATGTTGGGCTTTATTTTAGATTTTAATTAAACATAAATAATAAACATTACACATTGTAAAGTTGAGGTTGCAGCACATCGAGGGAAAATCCGCGGTATTGTCCACTGTCACTGGGGAAATGTTGTCTAATGGCAAGTACCGCACAGGCAGGTATTACTCTCCGAACGCGGTGTCCGAGCCTCCCGTGAAGCCACCAAGTGAAGCAACGATAGGCCACCAGCCTGTACCACCTGTGAAAAAAAAAGATGCAAACTGTATTAAACTGACCAAACTTTCTTATCAATGTCGATTCAGGTAACACATGTCATTTTCCTTAGAAAAAAATTATATCTAGAAAATGCACTATATGGAACCAATTTACATGCGTTCCAATGATATGTAAATGTAATTTTATATGTGGGAGACGACCATGAAATAGTGGTGGCATCACTGACATCACAAACAGAGTATACTTACTCGTTACTCGGATTACGCGGACGAACAGTGCCACGAAGTTCGTGCATAAGCACCATCATCATCCTCAACACTGTCCGTGAGAGGGAGGCTTCCCTGAACTCTGGCAGCTCGGTGATGCATTGCGGACTTTGCTCGCCTTCCTGCTGACTTTGCTCGCTTTCCGAAATGTAGGCCAAGCACCCGGAATTTTCACGGCAGCAGCAGTTCTCCTCCTCAGTTGGCATTAGCTCGCACCGATTGCACGTGCACCAGGTGGAGACGCCGTCCATGCGACATGGTCCAGGCTCTTCATCCGTTGACTGGTCCTCCCAACTGCCGTCCGAATCCCCATCGTTTTCGCGTGCTTGCCTTTCCAGTAGTTCTTCCTCGGTGTACTCGGGCTCGTACATATACGGCATTATTGTGGCCATTGTGCGGTAAAGATAGTAAAATAATTTATAGCGGTGGTACTGGTATCTGTTCACACGGGCTACAAGCGGCGAAGGTAGCTGACCAGAGCACTGAAACGAGTCACAGAATACTCAAAGTAACACAGAGAGAGGAATGGAATCGAAAATCTGCTGCTGTATGTTGTGAAACGGTCTGTTTATACTTATTGGGGAAAGAGGCGTCCTGCCATTTCCATGGCAACACGTCAATAGCTGAGGCGCAGCGATTGTTGACACGAGACGTGCTTGAAATGGGCAGTACGCGTCTGCTGATGTCAGGCTCAGGGGCGGGGGATTTGATTTAGTGCCGCAAAGGCAGGTGAGCCAGGTCGATGCGGCGGAATGATAGGATTATCACAAAATGGAGGCTGATTTCGAGTGCGATAAGGGGCGAAAAGTCGGGTAAGGTCCATAGGAAAGTTTCCTACGATCTACCGATTTATGCTTACAAACACATGGCCGACCCGTAGGGACAATAAAAAAAAAGTCCCGGAACTCTCCTTTAAGTACAGTGTAGTCCCCAAGCCCCGACAAAGGAATGTCCACACACTGTATCGGTTAAAACACAGTCTTTATATAATTAATATTCACAGTTATTTACAATATCACGATAACTCACTTTGTACTCGGTTATCTATAATGGAAAATATACAGTTCTATGTGGTACCACAATTACTATTAGATCTCTTTAAAGTGCATCAACTGTACGGTTAAATGACACACAAATCAGTTTGTAAAGGAAACCAACAATAGATATAAGAGGAAAGCAGTTGGTGAGAACAATTGGCAGAATACTGGTCACTACCATTAAACACAGTTCTGTGTGGAGATCCCCCCACCTGGGCAACCTGTAGAATAAAGATATCACAAGCCCAGTCCATATATTGTTCACTAGAGACTTTCCAATAGTTCTGCAACCCCAAAGTACCTGGCGTTGTAGCGTTCCTCGTCGGGGAATCGACAGCCCTTCTTGAGTGTTCTCCCTTTAAGGCAGGAGTCACGGGTCATCGAACGTCCGACAGATAAGAGGGTGAGCTACGACTGTGAAGTGGCCGCTTCGTTCCTAGCAGTGTTCATTGACGGGGAAGCGTAAACGTTCTACAAGGAAGAGGTGTGCGGGGCACCTCGGTGTCGATAGTTCTGGACCACAAAGAGTTTGAAGAACTGTGGCCCAGCAAGGGCGTCGAGTCATCAGCGTCTCTGTGGTCTTCGGGTGGCGGGAAACCCTCGGGCGGATGGTTCTCGGCACGTCGACGGTCAGGCCTTCTCCAGCGGGATAAAGCGGCGGCGATACGGATGAGATCGTCCTTGGATCTGAAAGTTCTTAGGCAAATGGGAGCACGGCGGACAACAGTCCGGTCGCTTCTCCTTGGGATTCTGCGGCAGTCCCCGTCTCGGGTCGGCAGCCTGTCGAAGGTCTGTGTACCAGGAAGCTTTGGCAAAGATCAGCTGGTGCACGATGGTCCCTCGTAGCTCGGGAAGAGGGCGCCTTACTAGGTCCTCTCTGGGTCAGTCCTTGGAGGCACAGCAGCTTTCTGATTGATGAAGAAGGGCAACAGCAATTCTTCTCTTCCAGCAGGGCTTCAAGGTCAAGCTTCAGTTTCATTCCAGTTACTCTTCAGCTTCTGAACACGAATTCTAGCAGTGAGAGGCCCCCAGATATACTAGTTGGTCTCCCATTCATTCTGCTGCATCACACTCAGGCAACCAATCGGTCAGAAGGGCATTCATACAGGCAGGCAGCCAATCAGGTGCATAGTGCATTCAGGCCATTCACTTCTCTCCAGACACTAACAAGAAGTTATGCGAATTGGGACAAGTACCCAGCCATTCAACACTCCACACTGCATTCATGCCAGTTTCGGGCAGGGCTGTCTCAGTCATTGTGTCAAACACCAGATACTAGACACCCACAACACAGAATGCGTATTCCTCACACACTCCATTCACCCAGGTCCCACCCACAGGCGTACCCACAACATAGAGTCGTTGGGAAGGCTCCAGCCAGTCTGGTCAGCACTTTCCCACACTACCATATATGGGACTTCCGCCCAACAGCTAGTCAGGAGGAACGGACAGAGTCAGGGCTTCCCGGGACTTCAGGAAGATCAAGATAACAAGCAATGGAAGGCAAGAGGCCACGGGGGCCATCTTGTTTCCATCAGGAATCTACCATTTCCAATGACAGGGCATAGGCATCCCAAAATGGAGGACGCTCAGGGCACCAGTCAATTCAGCACGGAGCTGCCACCAGCCCATACCCTGCTCTGTGGGCCACACACAGGTGTCCAAAAACATACACTAGGGGCACAGGGTTGTTCCCCCACCGAGGGGTGCCATAAGGGTATCCCCTGGGTCTGTTCGCCAAAACCAAAAGAGAGAGCTGCACCGACCTGGAGTCCCACATGAACTCCTGTGCGGAAAACACGACAGAACACATGATAAAAAGGAGTAAAGGACAAGGACACGGAAGCCCTGTCCCTCCGATGCATTTCCAGCATCACAACCACCTGCAATCTGGTGGTATTACCAACGGTGGTAATACCTCCAGTGGTAATACTGCCTGAACAAGTGGCAGTATCAGTAATTCCATTTGCCGGTATTCCAGTGGATTTACCGCTGGAATACCGGGAAACTCGTAATGAGCCCCATTGTGTTGCCTTCCGCTTTTCCACCACAGACTGATGTTATTATATTACCAAGCAGGGTATTTAAGGGCCATGTTAAGAGTTTTGCGTTATTCCCATTAGGAATAGTAACGCATGTGGTACCCTGAGGGGTCCACACTCATCACACCTTTACCAAAGTGACAGCTAGGGCAGTATGCCGGTATTGCCAGACAGGCAGTATTTGGTAAATGCATAATTTGGCGTGTTCTTAAAAAATTAAAAATACATTCCACTCTGTTAATGTCCCACTGGGAGAAAAAGCCTGTCTGCTCATTATGCAATGCATCTCCATGGACAAAGGCGGTGCTAACATTCTTACGCCCAAAACAGCTCCCGTGCAACTTTTTGACTCATAAGTGAAGGGAATGCCTTATTCCACCCCTTCACTTACGGGATAAACCTTTTATACTGCCAGTGGTCAGAAAAACACCTTTCGGGTGAAGGTACATTTATAGGGATGTACCTGTTGTAATGTGTACTTCATGTTGTATGGTGAGCACTTCCTTGTTGTGGAATCCTGGGGCTGTGGTCTCTGGGGGTAGAATGTTTACCTGACAATCCAGTCAGTTGGTGGTTGGAGTTGAACTTGGGGGTTGCTTTGTTGGCATTCATCCCCGTTCCAGGGGCTGGAACGGGGGATAACTGCCTGGCAGGCCCTAGTTATCGGGCTCAAGCGAAGTGAGGGTGGACAAGGTGGGCCCCGGGCCGTTATGCCCGTTCCAGCCCCTGGAACGGGGGATGAAGGCCATTAATTAGCACCACGGGTTATCAAAGCAGTAACCCAGGGTGCTAATTAAGGAGGGCTCCGGGCAGTTATCCCCCATTCCAGCCCCTGGAACGGGGGATGAAGGCCATTAATTAGCATCCGTGATTATCAAAGCGGTAACCCAGGGTGCTAAAAAAAAATATTTTCTTTCCTACGACACAGTCACCCGCTGTAGGAAGGAAAATCCTTTTCCAAGATGGCCACCATGGAAAGCGAAGGCAGGGCTCCCCCTCTTCTCTTTCCATGGGCGCTGGGGGAAGCTGAGAGGAAGGTGCGACTGCGGCGGTGAGGGCCGCTGCAGCAGAAATAAGGTAAGTGGGGGTTGGGGGTTCATAAAGCAAACAAAAAAAATAGGGTGCAGGGTGGGGGGAAGATGTCAGTGGGGCGAGAAAACCGTCACGTGGCTTGGAACGCGGGCATGTACCGGCAGTTCAAGCCTGCGTTCCTAGCCACCTGATTGGCTGGCTCCCCCGCCGAGGGTGCTAATGAGGTATCTCGTTTCATACAAATAAAGAAAAGGATCCTGAACGCCTCTTCATATCAGTACATATGAATTTCTGGACGTGTTTTAACCCTTAATCGTGAAGCAGTGGCAACATGCAGCATTTCCAACATACTGCATGAGTTAAACACCTCACTACGCGAAATTGTATTCAGAATGCTGCCATCTTCATAATGAGTCCCACAACTGTTTTTTCTGTGAGTTCAGGGCACAAGCAGTACATCCAAAGTGTGCCATTGGGTTGAAAGCGCACCTGACAAACCAACGATTCTGTTTACCTTGTGGGAGAACTGTGCTGTGCAAAGCTGTTCCAAGCAGTAAAGCCCAACCCTTTCAAGTAAATGCTGTCAGATTGCCCAGTTCATTTATTAAATACAAACATGTCCACAGGAATACACTGCCAAACGTTCAAGGTCAATATGTGAAAGCACCAAGGACGCCAATGCTCGTCATCCTGCCATCGGAGCCCAGGGCCCTGTTCTAAGCTCGGAAGAAAAGAAGTGTGGAAAGCCGACATTTTACCCTCCGGTGTTCTGCGCCACGATGCTGAGGTCAGTGGAAGGATTGGAGGGGGAACTGTTGTGCTTTCCCCACTGTCGTTGTTGGGGCAGCGTTTGCACCAGTATCACTGAAAGCATTTCTAAAATGTCTGCCACTTTCCTAAACTACGAAAGTGTTGTCGAAACTTTAGTAATCAGGAAAGTGGTGTTTCCTACAGTGAAATGCCCAATTTATGCAAGAAAAATGCGTGCAGTGGAAGTTAATGACACCTCACAGGCGCCATATTTTAACTCCTTTTTAAATATAAAAGCAGTGCTCTGTAAGGAGAATGCCCTTGCAGTGCCAGCCCAGAATCACTAGGTCACGAGGGCCATTGCTGGGCTGTAAATCAGGGTCATGCAGGAGCCGAGGCTTTGGTGTCAGTACACCACATTCTTTCTTAGGAACAGCACATTTCTAATTTCACATAGACCTCTGCATTGAGCCAGAGTGTGCGCTCAGATTCCAGTAATGGTGGATTCCGGGCACGAGCCAAAACGGCAGAAGAGTGCGCAGTCTCAGTAACATGGATTCCAGGCATAAGCTGAACGGCAGAGTGGGCGTGCGCACAGCTTCTGTAATGCTGCCTTCCAGGCAGGAGCCAAACCTATTCATTATGCATTGCAGAGCCTGGAAAAGCCGACATCCGTTCAGTGGGGGTCATGTTGGTCTACCACGTTAATTGCATAGAGGGGACCATCTTCGTATGCACTTTTGTGTAAACGGTCCTCTCTGTGCAATTGCCCTATTTTCCATCAAGTAGTTGGCAAGTGTGGAGTAAAACCAAGGTGATTGCCACCTTTTCTTTTCACTCTTCCATTATATGGTGGAAAGGTGTAAATCTGGAACCATTTACAATGGATTCCTAGAGTATCCAAATGTTTTTGACCAGGAAGCAATTTCTGGAGGATTCCATTGAAATCCATTGCATTAACGCTAGCTTGGAAATACATGCTGGCATGAATGCATCCACATTTGTATGGAGGAGGGGAAATGGAGGCAGACACATTATGTCCGCCCTGCTCCTGAACTCGGCCATGCAAATGTTCCAAAATGAGACGGATTAGGAAAATGCTGAAGGATGCTGAGAAACACGTTTACTGCTATATTTGCTTCACCTGGAACATGACCTCCAGTGGATGTTTTCCTGAGCTTGAAATGCAATACAAATCTCCAAACTGAGATCCATTCATAGGGGGTATGTTTGACCACCGCATTAATTGCAAGGCATGGACTGCATCTCTGTGCAAGATCTAAAACAAGCAGTATTGCATGACAACTCACAATTCAACACCAGTGGTTTGCTAAAAACGGGAAAAGCCTTGCTAGTGGGTTAGCCCTCTCTTTAATAAAAAGGTGAAGGGCCTTTTCCTGACATCTGGCAAACTGCTCCTGTAGTCCCAATAGTCAAAAAAGATGATCAGGCAAATCCCTTAAACTACAGACCACTCGCGTTGCTCAGAAACCTAGTAAGTTCTTTTCCTCACGTATCTTACTCAATCTTGGGCTGAAGACAGCAGGACCATGCCAAAAATTCAAACTGGTTTTACAAGTTTCCTGGGCACGATCATCAACGGATACATTTTGGCTGGGAAAACACAAAGCTATTTATATTGCTAATGTTGCCCTGAGAGCTGCCCTGGATACAGTTACCTATGCAATTATATGGCATAAACTAGAGCCATGGGGCTTCCAAATGGCCTTTTGAGCATATTAATCCACTTACACAACATTTAGGGTAAGACTGAACATGCAAAGGGCTTTAGAACGTACACTACCTACACGTAAAGGGCTCAGACAAGGCGGCGTCCTGGCCCCTTGCCTGTTCAACCTATATATCTCAGACCTGGGCGTATACCTGGCTGATATACCCATACCTTCCTCCCAGGCTTGGTAAAGTGAAGATTAGTTGGCTGGCTTAAGCCAACAACATTATGCTCTTAGACCAAACCCCTGTTGGTTTGCTGCGGTTACTGAATGGGCTCACAGCACATACACTAGCAAATACACTAGAAATAAACTACCTTAAAGCTAAGATTATTTGGTTTTCTAAAAGCGTCCTCAGGCCGACAAACTAATGGAGAATTGGAAGGAACTACTACCTTACAGATCGTACAGCAACTGATCTATCTGGGCCTTCACCTTTAACCGAACCCTATTTTAACACTTTATTGTCAACCTTACGCTCTGAAAATATGCTACTTCATTGCTCAGATGAAGTTTATCAAATTAGAATTATGTCAGATTTCATTTATCTCATTGATAAAATACCATACAGGCCAAGTAATACCTCCAGTTATTTCTGACTGCCAGACCTGGAACATAAGTGTTTGATCAAACTGGAGAGTCTTGGAGGGGATATTTTGGCCAACGGTCTTAGTCTTGCCAAATGGTGTACCATCCGTGGCAATTTGATATGAGCGTGAACTTTCATCAATCAAGGTCCATAGCCAATGGAGTGAATTGTTGTATCACAAAATCTTGGCTCTGCCATGTTCGTCTATATAAGAAACCTCGAATAGAATTGCCATAATGAGCACACACACTGAATTGAATGGGTTTGCAGTCAATGTGAAGATATATTAAAACAAATAAGGAATCTGTTTGATCACTGCGCCACCCGTAATTCCGCTGATGGAAATGTCGACTGCAATTACGGCACAGCGCAGTGATCAGATAGATCGCTTCACTTCTGGCCACCTGCGCCTGCCCCAGCCCGCAATCCCCCACCCCCCACTTACCTTTACTGAGGTGCACTCCTTTGTACGCTACCAACATCCTTGTACACCTGCAGCATCAGCTCCTCCCACTTACGTGGGGCGCTGCTGATGTCACAGGGTCCTTTTTTCTCTTTTTGTAAAAATGTCATGCCCCCGCTTGCTATAATAGTAAGCGGGCGGGAACCCCTGCAACCCCGACCCCCTGTTGCTGCATAGAAAGGAGAGGAGTGGACACCTCCACTACCCCTGCGTTGCTTGGGCGTAGTAATGGGGGTCAGGATTTTCATCCCACGCTCCGTCCCAATTTTAGTAATGTCGCCACAATCGTGGCAACATTATGGTATGATTCCCAAATAAGCATCACTAGAAAGGCTTTTCAGTTGAGCACAAACAGAATGAAACAAACACTATGGGAAAGTGATTTGCACCAATGATCTCCTGAGCAAATATCGACTATTCAACTAATTGGAATCTATTGAAAAGAAACTAAACACACTCCCGAGTTATGTTATAAAATTCCCTAATAAGAGTTTTAGGAAAATGTGCATGCGATTTCATTATCTACTTCCAGCAGGAGAAATAAGAAATGTACGAAATAGACTCCCCCTGGAAAGTCGTATTTGTAGATTTTGCAGCGTTCCCCTGAATGAGACCTGGGGTCACTTATTGTTGGAATGCACCGGAGTCAACCACTCAAGACGTTGTCACTTCAGTTCATTCATTCCCAGTGAGGGCGCCTGCCACCTTCTGGAATAGACTATTCGGGAGTAACTACCAACCACTGCTACTTGCAGCAAGATGCCCCAATGCAGTTCTGGCACATTCACACCCTTTCATCCAAGATGGAACGATTAACTCACAAATTGCAATTCATTTTTATGAAGGACTGGTAGGGAATGATTTGGATTATGCACCAAGACACTTGGACTCATCGAGATGCCTTTTTACAGACTAGTTTTGTGCTTGTCTTCTTGAATGAAGATAGATGAATTTACAAGGATTCATTTTGAAAAGTTCAATTCTCATGATATAATGTACATCAACTATAAAGGTTTTTTCCAAACCATTAATAATCATAAATACAATAATAATTAAAGGAAAGGCGCAGAGCTGGAGAACCTTTTGTCTCATCGTTTGCCAGGGCTTTCCTGCAGCCATACTTTTGTCTCAGCAAATACAGAGGGGCCTCTTCAAAATGCAGCAGAAGCTTCTATTACTCATCTGCTTGGCCAGACACACAGCATCTCTACCGTTTAGATTACATTACTTCATGACATCCAGGTCCCAGCACAGCCAATAGGTCTGGCTTTGTAAATGTGGATAGGGCACAATCTTGTTAAAGCCTTCATAGGACACAAACATATAATCCTTTATGTTGGCGACACCTTACCTGTTGGGATTCCCAATGTGGTTGATATATCAACCTGGCAATCCACAGGTGGCTAGGGCAGGGGCTGCCACAGGCATTATAGCAAGCCAACATTTCCTATGCCAGTCCTTGTTTTTATTTGCATCCTTGGACGTGTCGTTTTGCTTTTTCTAGGAGCCTCATAAGTCCCGCAATGAAAACATGGCTGGATGAGCTGAGGTGGAAAAGCTACAGTTCATCATCATTGTCATCATGCATCCCAAGTTGAGAAATATACATGATTTCTCTGCTAAATTGCTGTTTCTTTGAAACATGAATGAATACATGCATTTTTTCATGATCGCTCTAATGCATGCACCTATACAGGTATACACATAAGGAGAGCAGAGCAGATGAATGGTTCATAGTTGATTCCCGTGTTAATTGCTATGTAAGGGAAGGCACGCATGATAAAACAGATGACTTTACAATAACTGCATTAGAAAGCAACTCTAATGATATCTTTAAAGATGGCACATTACTGCTTTTTATGATGACTCACCACTACAAACATATATAGACACCAAAATATTGCTTTCATAGGAGGCCTAATACCTTCTATTGCTTTGAAATAAACACGTAACTAAGGCAAAAGCGGATGGTTTCACAGAACGTACTTGTGTGAATAATTGCTGATTTTTCATAGATGACATAAAAGCCGCAAGCTAAATTCCTGTTTTTTATTCAGGTTAGTGTCCCGAAAACAAAATGCGATATCATAACTTTATTTTGGCTTAATGCCATAAAGGAGTTCACAACAAAGCATACATTTCAAATAATACCTAACCAACCCCTTATAGACACGGACAGGGTAAGATGACATGGAACAAGATGCTCTTAGCAGTCGAATAGCTTCTTTACACAATGTGCTGAATTCTTAAGACTAAACCGAGCCCTGTCCACCGCTATGGAACATGGGTGGAAAAGACTCAATAGACCTTGATCCCAGTGGGGCTGCATTTGCTTCAGTCAATCTGGGGATGCAGATTGTAATTTCCAAACCCTTTCAACTTTATTTTAATGGTCAGGTTGAGAGGGCAAATGGAACTATCGAACCATCAAACCAAGCCTGACAAAATGCATCCTTTACCGGAGGGTGGGGGTAACGGCTGGTTTCAATGCATGACTCACCAGAAACAATGTGCTGGAAAGTCTCTGAATAAACTGTTGAATGGCATCCCAATGTACATCACTGATATGCACAATCCCTCCAGTTTACACTCATGACCAGGTCAATACCTACTAACATTGCTGCAAAGATGCTTGCTACAGGTGCCAACTGCAAACCTGGATGCCAATCTTGAAGGCAGCTGGCTTGGTGCTGGACATGATTACTGGGAAGATGGTGTCTTTTGGTTCTTTCTGCAGACCAGCAGATCAAGAGATTCGGCTTGTGAGTACTAGAACTGCAATAATGCCAGCAATACCCAGCAAGAAAGGAACAAGATAGGCATTGGTGGGTCATCAAAAACCCAGTTCTGATGGGCACTGTTTTGTTCCCAAGTGATGGCCCAATTAGGCTTGAAGAGCCAGAAGAGCAGGAACTGATAGTAATTAATTGAATATGCTGCAAATAAAGATAATGGGCTTCATTATGAGTCTGGTGGTAACCCTGCAGGTGCTACCGGCAGGTTGTGGCCGGACTCGTAATAATTTATCGGCGCCTGACTTCCCAGTGCCATTGGCTCATTACGAGTCTGGCGGCCCGGGAAGTCAGGCACCGGTAAATTGTAAGTGCCCATTCCCATAGAGTCCCATAGCACCGGGTAACATTCTTTTTTATTTGTTTTTTATTCTTTTATTGTGCAGTAGCCAAAAATAAACAAAATTGACTTTTAACACATTTCATTAGAATGACATAAATAATTCATATCCACAACATTTAACTACAATTGAATAAAATACCATAAACATTTTTTTGAAAAGAAAAAAAGGAAAAAAGAGAAGACCAGAAAACAGGTAAAAGGGACAGAAATAAAATCTCCCAAAATGTTCAGATAGCACTTATAACATTATCCATTAACCCAGTTAGGTTCAGATCTTTGAGTAACCGAACCACCTAAATCATCAGGAAAAACTTCATTTCCCGCAGAGAGTCTTTGCCAGAACATAAATGAGTCAAGAAAACGTTCAACGTGTATAAATCTCGACAATCTTTGGGCTCTCTGATTTAGGGTACCTTTACAATTCGATAAGCACACTTATCACATATATTTGTTGGATTTAACTCTTTGTCCCTAGTGTACAAGATTTCCAATGTTGGTAGAATGTTGAGTCTAAATCTTAGAAAATCCCATCTTACACGCGGATCAGAAAATTTCTTTAAGTACACCGGGAGAAAGGACCTTGGTTTGTCCGTTAGGGTATTAGACACCAATAGCTTTGCCTTTCTCATTTGAGCAATTGTCCTTATCTAACCCCTGTGCTTCATACTTACCTTTAAAGGATTTTGCAGTAAGATGTCAATAAAACTGTCCAAACTGAGCAGTATCTCATTACACTTGGATCGCAGCTGATTGAGGAATATGTTATTCGAATTAACCATAGAGATTTTAATCTTCTGATATAAAGATGATTCCGGAGGATCCAGAATCATCCTACAGCGAGACCCATTTCCACGCGATCCATGAAAGCAGGGAGGAGAGACCCAATTTAAATCTTATATATGCAATAGGTAAGCAATTAGGTAGCATCAGAGTCCTTATCCAGATTTTGCCTTCCACTCTATCCCAATCTAAGCCAAAAGCTTGGGGATTGGATTCCACGCCATAGAGAATAATCAGGATCACCTGTCCACAATAGAATTTCAGGACGGGAAGTACCAAAAACGTACAGAATTATGAATACATTTCTTTCATATGGGAACCCAAGTTCAAAACTTTTTGATCAATGATTGAGAGAAGGTGAGCTCTAGTTGGGAACCCCACAATTTGAGTACCTAGATAGGTAACTTCTTTAGAGATAGAAATTGGAAGGTCATCCAAATGCCAGCAATAAGATTTTAAAATTTTTAGTGGATGTTTAAAAATTAGTATTTTGGATTATGTTGGATTTATTTTCAAATCATTAATAAATGCATACTCAGCTAATGCAGTTAGTAAACGCTGCAGTCCGACCTGTGAGTAGTCTAAGACTACAATGTCATCTGCATACGCTAGGCAATTTATCTTCAGAGGACCAATTGTGGGACTAGCCAAACCAGAGTCTCTCAACCATTGAAACAAATCAGAGGGATAGAGAATAAACAGAAGAGGGACAATCAGGCATCCCTGACACACTCCTCTTTCAATATCAATAGATTCAGTCAGGGACCCACATTTCGACACTCTCACTCTAAGAGAAGATCTTTGATGGAGTTCTATTAGAATCGATAACAGACTGTCTGGGAAACCCCAATCTCTCAGCTTGGTCCACAACCGATTCCTATTAACAGTGTTGAGAGCCTGGGAAAGATCGACCCAGGCTCCGAACAGAGGTGAGCCCCCCCTTGACCAAACTATCAGCTAACAGGCAACTAAGAACAAGAGTATTCAGAGAGGTGGATAATCTTCTGAAACCGGTCTGCAGTCTGGGAATTATTCCCTTGCCCTCCGCCCAGATCTCTAAATCAGCCAAGATTAGGCCAACAAAAATGTTGCCGTCGGCGTCTAAGAGCGAGATGGTTCTATAATTTGAGGGAGCCAACCGGTCCCCTTTTTTATAAATGGGAATTATAACTGATTGCCGCCAAGACTTAGGAATTTTTATTGAGGCAATAACATTATCAAAGAGCAGTTTTAAGACTTTCGCCCACAAGGACGGATTCAGCTGAAGGACTGAATTACTCAGAACACTCGGTCCCACAGCTCTCGAACTTGATGATTTAATTATTAGAGTCTCAATGTCTTTAGTAGTAAAATTCAGAGACCAGTTGGAATTGATTACTATCTTAGATTCTTGCAAATTAGAGGACCATACATTTTAGTAAAATACTCTATCCAGGCCTCCTCTTGAATTAAAGAATCTTGTAGCTGTTTACTAGAAGTGTTGTTCATAGACCCAACAATCAACCAAATATTTCTGGAATTCCTCAGATATACTGCTTTTAACATCTCTTCCCCCGTCTCTGTTTTATCATGTATCTGTGGAACCTCATCCAGTTTTTGTGGGCAATGCTTATTGCTCTCATCCCATCATCATATTGTTTAGAATCTTTGGAGAGACCTTTCAATAGAGAGATCTGACTTCTCTTATACCTCTTCCTTTCCTGAAGTAACACATCAAAAAAATGCGTATGCTTCCTAAACTGCTTTCGGGGCCTACTGGAGGGTTTAAGTCCTACAAGAAGTGTATGAAATCACTGAGTTCACAATTAATGGATAACTGATTTACAGATACATCTTTAACAGAAATATCCAAATTATCTGTGGGTATTTGACTCCCCCTGTCAAAGCTCATCACACGATTTCCGGGCATTATTTACAGAAAGGTGTTGGTTATAAGAGGGAAACTGGATACATTGGGACGCACACAGTGTAGCCTCCAAAATAGAGTGGTCATTTAAATTTCCCTCAGTTATACCAAAGTGGTTGCAGATCTCAAAAATTGCTTTCGATGAGAACATATAATCAATAGTAGAGAAGGACTCCCGTCTTTGCCAAGTTGGCATACTGGGGTCATCACCCCTTATAGTGACATTAAACATCTTGAGATCCCTTTGAAGCATAATATTATACCAAGCCTGCCCATTTTTATTTTTGGATTTACATTGAGAAAGAGCTAGTTGGGTACTAATGCATTGAGAATTAAAATCACCCATTATGATTACGTCATCCTGTGGGTAAAGACAAGAAAAAACTTCACCAACAAATGTGATAGACTTTGAAGAAAATCCAATTGTTTCACACTCAAGGGGTTCCAGTATTGATTCACTACAATCCAATGTGAACCAGTCATATTGAGTCTACTTTGGAGTGTAATGGCTAGAATACCGTCAATCTCATTAGATAGTGTAGATGACATTGGGAAAGTATCCTTTACATGCAGTCAAAATGCCTCCCCTTGGGCGGCCCCTTTTCACCACTAACGGCGATCTGCTGATATATAGTGAAGGCATCTAACCCCAGAGACCCCAAAAGCAGAGTTTCTTGGAACGCTATTACATCAAAATTTTGAAAGATATATGATTTCTTCGTGCCCTCACAAAAGGAGTTATACCCTCTTGTGTTCCAAGATAGGAGTCTTACCACCTTACCAGCTAAAGCTTTTGATCATGAATGCCCAATTTAAGAAAGACTTGAGAAATAATTTCAGGAACCATTTCCCAAGCATTTGGCAATGCTCCTTGTCGTCGTCCTATATTCGTTGTGAGGAAGATTGGGCTTAAGAGATCTCCAGGATTTTCCTCTAACTGTGGACAGGTACTTGATATCAGGAAACCTTTTCTGAGCCATTCTTCCTTAGCCCCCATTATCGTTTCCAGAGCCAATTTAGAATTCATTACCAGTTTCGTATTCTTGGTATTACGACAATCAGGAAAACTTAACTGATCAATATCTGCGCAGGAAAGATATTTTAGAGCTAAAATAAATTTCATTTCGGTCAGAATTCTTGACTGATTTAATGGGCCTTTAAAAGTCTTATCTGTTTTTCTTGATAGAAAGACATTCCAACTTGAGATTTTCTCCTGGCCCTTCTTATTGAAGCAGATCAAACCATTATCCTTAGTGCTTACAGGAGTTCTTATAGCGAAGGTTTGTTTTTGAAATCCTGCTCTTCTTTCTGATGGTTGGAACTTTGGTCCTGCTGATTTATACTAGCCATTCCTTTTTCTAAGCTGAGATCCACTTTATTGCTAACATCTGATTGTGCAGATTTAGTTTTATTCTGATCTCCCACAACCGGGACCCCAGACAGAGCAGCTGTAGGCTTTGTTTTCAAAAAAAGTGGGGCAATTTTTCCGGCAGGAGACCTTGACTTCAGATTTTGCTTATGGAGCAAGAAAATTGGAGCTATCTTCCTTGGAGGTTGTAGTGGCCTCATCTGGCTCCCCAACGTTGCCTTTATGGCTTCAGGAATGTTTCCCTGAGAATCAGGGGTTCCAGTTTTCCCTTCTGATTTTTTCTTCTTACTTGCACCAACTTGGATTAAGATCTTAAGTCTCCTCCTTCTCCATTTTATCAGCATTCACAACTTTTACATTTTCTATGAGCTGGTTGGTACTATTCACTTGTTTCTTTTTTTTTATATTCGAATGGAGTGTTCAGAAATGTGTTGTACTACTAGTTCCTTTTGAATTCTGTTGAATTTCTTCCTCTGCTTTCTAGTTTTACCATTGGGTTTCCTGGGTCATTTCCGGCCCTGCTCCATTGAGCTTGGTACAGCATTTGGAGTATAATTTTCCTCTATGACTAAAGGTGACTCCTCTTGCTCTACAATTTGAGCCAACCGTATGAATTTCTCCATTACGGAGGCAGATAAGGGTGTTTCTTCCATGACGCCATCCTGTGAATTGGAGAACATAGGTTGTATACCCTGTTTACAGTTGTTTTGTGCACACTGACAGGTGCCGTTACGAACTTTCAAATTCAGGCGGGAAAGATCCTCTTTTGCCCCGACCCATTGATTCGAAAGCAAAGACAACTTTTCCATTATAGACGAGGATGAGTTAGTAGAGTTTTTTAAATCATTCACAGCTGATTGTCGGGCTACCATTGATAGCTCATTTGATTCCAGATCCTTTGTTATTTCTAGAAGAATCCCTGCGTGCTGCTGAACCTCTGATTTCAGATTCTCAAAAAATTTAACAAGGTAGCTTAACGCAAAGTTTAGGGCCACAATCATAGGGGACCCCAGAGCCTGTGCTCCCCTGACAGCAGGGGAGTCCAACCTTAAGGGTACATCAGAGATACCAGGGTGGGGCGTTGATAGCAGATCGTTAGCAGGCTCCAAACCCTCCCAGAGAGCAGGGGTAACATTTAGTTCATATGAGGAATCCACCACTAGAGGTATCGAGGATCTGGGGATATTACTACCGGGCTCGGCGTTCCAAGCACATTGTGTTGGTGATGTGATCCTTAAAAGCTTCCACCATCTCCCCACCAGCCCCCATTGAGAAATGTTCACAAATAGCAGTTTTCATAGACGTTGCAGTGAGTGTGTAATTGAGATTTGAGGAAAGAGTGTCTCTTAGAAGTTGATTAACCGGACTAGATTCACTAACAACTTTTAACAATACCAGAGGAGTTTCTTCCAACTCGGAGCAAGTAGCTCTTTGTAAGTCTTTTGGAAAAATACTCTAGGTGGATAAAATCTTCCTCCCGCAGATTTATAGGGTGAAAAGGAAGATCTTCCCAACCTATTCGGGGCAGCATCAAGTGTTGTTACTGCATTTATGTCCATAGAGCAAAGCGCCTCTCCAGAGGCTGTACTTCTTAGATTTTAAGCTTTGGACATAATTCACAGACGTAGATTCTACTAAGCACCAAATTAATAGTAGAAGCTTCTGTGTCAGCAGTAAGTATCGAATTATTTCCAACACTGTTTTGGGAGATGTGACAATGCGCTGCGCGAGTCAAAGGCACACGGGCCCGCAGTCCATGCTCCACCGCCGCTTCTTTTTCACTTTCTCGTTCGTGTCATATACGATACGAGTTTTCCTACGTCAGACGCCATCTGACTGCTCGCTCAGATTGCTTCAACTGCGATAACAGTCTGCAGCTCCACTCCGCGGCTGAGGTCAAAAGAGAGAGGGGGAAAGCATTTGAGTATTTAAGTATTTTGCTGCAGCAGTGTGTCGACACAGACTGGGCGAGTTGATACCGGCTAGCAACTGGCAGCCACAGCACTCCGCCGCCACTCGCACTAACCCTTCCCAACCCCTCAGGTACCCCCAGGCAACCTAACGGCAACCTGAGCAGCGTACAGATGGGCGGGCAGGGCGGGCTTACAGCAGGCTTGCAGCTTCTCCTCGTCTGCGCCTCTCACTTTTCACCCCTTCCGGATCACCGAATCGGGGCAGCACTTACAATAGGCTTGCCCACGAATCACAAATCACTCCCAGTCTCCTGTCTCCGTCTCTCAGTTCAGGAGAGCTCGGCAGCCCCTGTCAAGGGCTCCGGTCACAGGACACAGAGCAACGCTGAACATATAACAGACTAGAGGAAAGAACCCTCTGAATGCCGTCAAGCCGCACCAGCTCAATCTCTCTGATTCTCTGTACTGCCCGCTTCAGACAGCTTCCTCCTAACATTCTGTATTTATGTAATATTCTCCATCCAGGTTTCCATTCTTTCCTTTTATTCTTCAGGTGGCTCCTGTGCTCTACACTCACTGGACACCTCAATCGGTCGTAAAGCCTGTCTAGGGTGAAAGCTCTTCAACTGATTTATAGGGACCCATTTCCCTTCTGTATGGTCTCCTTTATGGATGAAGTATTTCTGTGGAGGAAATTAATGGAAGAAAAGGAGGTGGCATAGAGCAGAAAGACCTACAGAAGGCATCCCCAATATACAGTGCTGCTTTGATTCCCAAATAGGTTTCAGTATTATAAATCCCATACATACTTACAGAAGGGAAGAGATTGAAAGATTTTAAGAAAGACCTGAGCACAAATCTAGGAGTAGGCCAAAAATAGAAGGACATATGCCAGAGTGAACAGCCTAAATCATCCCGGGAAGGAAAATAGAATCTAGGAGGAGCTGTGAATTTGGCCCAATCATTACAGGGCATTGAGGAGGAAAAGAACTGAGATAGTTAGAAAACATGGCCATGGAGTTGTGAGGGGGAATTGTCATGCGCCGCCGAGCCGATTGGCGGTTACTTCCGCGATGGAAGCTCCGGCGCCGACCGTAGTGTCCAGCACGTTGTGTTGTTTGCGTGCAGTCACGGTCTAGTCTTCCTATAGCTTGGCGATCGCTGGGAGGTACTTAAGTCTTCCTCTCCCAGCGATCATTGCGTTGCAACCCTCAGTAGTTTCCGCTTCTGACTTTTGGGTGAGACGCTAGTTTTCAGCTTGCGGCTTTGCCGCCCTGTCTTTTCATTTTTATCGCTCCTCGCGATACCTCTTGTTCTACCGCCATTTTCCCCCTCTCTTTCGCTTTCCCTTCCTGGTCTTGGGTCTGCTCCTCTCTCTGTTCCGGCAGCTCGCCCATGCTCCTTGCGGACTCTCTCTCTCTCTCTCTCTCTCTCTCTTTCCCTCTCTTGCTCCTGGGTACAGTGACCGCTCGAGTATTCCTACTTGAGTCGCCCTTAGGCGCTCCCCTTTGTTGTGAGAGCGTTCTCTGGTCGCCTTCGCCTGCGGCTCTGCTCCGCCACCTCAGCCCGTAGTGACAAGCACCCATCACTTCGTCTATTGCTGGACCATCATTCTTCTCAAGAAAGACTTCGGCTCGACTTCCTGTCTCGCAAGGGTTTTTTGTGCCAAGAAGGCTTTTTCCCTTGTCGTCTACTACGGGAGAGGAGTCCCAGGACTGCTTGTTTTCAAGCATTCACTGTGGCTTCCTCTCGTGGTAGGCAAGTTTCTTCATCCTCAAGGAGAGATCTCTGCGCCCGTCGGCGTCTCAATACAGACGAATTGGAGGATTACCATTCAGGTGAGGAGGGGAAAGGAAAGGAATTGGACAGATTGCAACGCCTAGAAACTAAGATGTCGGCAGAGGAACAGATTCAGGAACTCTGGAAGGCGGTTCAGGGTTTATCCCAAGAGTTGCAGACCGTCAAGACTGAAAACGTAGTCCTACGACAGCTTGCCACTACCCGAGAGGTTCCGCCTGCCGAACTACCTCCCATGACGCTCCCTTCAGGGAAGTTTGACGGTTCACCAAAGAAGATAAAAGAATTCTTGGAAGCGTGTGTGGTGTACTTTACCTTTAGGCCTCGTGCTTTTGCCACCGATCAATCCAAAGTTGGGTTTTTGATCTCAAACATGACGGGCAATGCCCTTGCTTGGGCCACACCGTTGGTCACCAGTGCCAATCCTATACTTCATGACTTTACCGGGTTCCAGGGTCTACTAAAACAGACATTTGAGCGACCGGAACTAACATTTACTGCCAGCGAGGATTTGTTGGATGTAAGACAAGAGGCCTCAGATGTTCTTACCTACATATCACGATTCAAGGCTCTGGCTGCAGAAGCAGGGTGGCCGGAACAAGCCCAGTACGCCATATTCAGAAGGGGCCTTCGAGAAGAGATTAAAGACGAGCTAGCTAGGTCCTCCCGACCACCAACTTTCTCTGATTTGCTATCTTCCACATTACAGATTGAGTACCGCCTTCAGGAACGCCGAGCTGAACGCCGCAAGCACCGTCTCGCAACGGGTTCACCAGCTTTCACTCCGTCTACGTCCTCTTCCTACTCCTCCTCCCATTCCTGCGAAGAACCAATGCAGATTGGGGCTACCAGAGGTCCTCTTCCGTTTGCTGAGCGAAGACGGAGAAAAGAAAAAGGACTGTGTGCCTATTGCGGATCAGAGCAACACCTAATTAAGGAGTGCCCGGTGGTACCGACTAAGTCACAGGGAAACGAAAATCCTCGGCGCCAGTAGGGACATGGTTCCGAGGATCACCTTGCAATTTCCTACGTCCCTACGTTTCTCTCTCTGTATCTGCTCCTAGCACTCCTAACACTCAGGAAGATTCCAGACTAATGGTGATTCCGGTATGTATCGAATCCCGGGGGAAATCCCTAGATGCTCTCGCCCTCTTGGACTGTGGGGCTGCTGGTAACTTTGTGGACACTCTATGGGCTGAGAAGGTGGGTCTTCATAGAGTAGCCCGTAAGGAGGATCAAAAAGTAGAAGGGGTGGACGGGTCTCCCCTCTCTTCGGGTCCAATCACACATACCACGGAGGAACTAGGAGTCACCATTTTTCAACATACCGAGGTGCTCAAGTTCGACATCATCCGAGCAGCCCATTTTCCGATCATTCTAGGAATAACTTGGCTGCGCAAGCACAATCCTCAGGTAGACTGGACCAGTAACCAGTTGAGTTTCTTGTCTCACTTTTGTAGACAGCATTGTTTCTCAAAGTCATTCCTGAACACTCATCAGACCGCAACTATATTAACAAGTGACCATATGGGTATCCATGCTTTACCACATTTCTGTTTACCTTATCAGGAGGTCTTCAAGGAAACTATACCGGCGGAACTGCCTCCTCATAGACCGGAAGATTGTTCTTTGGAACTAGAACCAAATGCTTTGGTCCCTTTCAGCCGGATGTTCTCCTTAACTCAATCTGAGAGACAAGTATTAAAGGGATATTTGGATACTAATCTGCAAAACGGTCTTATTCAACCCTCCAAGTCTCCGGGAGGAGCCTCTTTGTTTTTCATAAAAAAGAAGGACTCTCCCGATTTGCGTCCTTGCATTGACTACAGAGGACTCAATAAGGTGACCATAAAAGATCGTTACCCCATGCCCCTCATATCTGAAATCATAGAGGCTGTTCAAGGGGCTTGCGTTTTCACCAAACTGGACTTACGTAATGCATACCATCTGCTTCGCATTGCCAAGGGTGATGAATGGAAGACGGCGTTTCGCACCCCGTTCGGCCTTTACGAATACAAAGTTATGCCATTCGGATTGGTGAATGCCCCGGCTATTTTTCAGCGGTTCATGGACCGAATATTTTCCGATTTACTCTTGGTCACGGTCATCGTCTATCTGGATGACATTTTGGTTTATTCATCAGATCTGGATTCCCATATCCTTCATGTGTCTCAAGTACTAGAGCGTCTTCAGCAATACAAACTTCTGGTTAAACCAGAGAAGTGCGTGTTTGCAGCCTCCTCAGTGCACTATCTGGGATATGTTCTCTCCAAGGATGGTATTTCAATGGATGCAAGCAAAGTTAAGGCCATACTGGGTTGGTCCTCCCCTGGTAACGTTAAGGAAGTACAAAGGTTTCTTGGACTCTTGAACTTTTACAGAAGATTCATACCGAACTTTTCTGAGGTAGTTCTTCCCATCACAAGTCTCTTGAGGAAAGAGTCAGGACCTTTCTTGTGGTCACCTAAAGCTGAACAGGCCTTTAGTGATCTAAAGAGATTGTTCTGTTCAGCTCCGGTTCTTCGTCATCCAGACCAAAACCTACAGTTCATCGTGGAAACGGATGCATCTGCCTTGGCTATAGGGGCAGTACTATTGCAAACCTACAATACTGAAGAACATCCAGTCGCATATCTCTCCAAAACATTGTCCCCCAGCCAACTCAATTATTCCGTTCTCGAGAAGGAACTGCTCGCAATGAAATTGGCTTGTGAAGAGTGGCGACATCTACTGATGGGAGCACGCCATCCCTTTATCATTAGGACCGATCATAAGAATCTCAAGGTCTTACAAAACATGGAGTGCGTAAATTCTAGGCAGGCCAGATGGGCTTATTTCTTTGCCCAATACGACTTCCATATCACTTATGTACCTGGCACCTCTAATAAGGTGGCAGATGCCTTGTCCAGGAAAGAGATTCCCGGGGAGAGTGCCCTTCATCATCGGGAGACCATGTTCAGAAGGAATAAGATCCTGGGGTTTACCAATGTGTTCTTTCAAGAAATTGACCGCTATAACTTCAGAAAGATCGACATCTCCGAGACCACAAGGAAAGGCATATACGGAGAGGGAAGGTTTCGTGTTTTTTGGGAACAGACTGTACATTCCAGAGGGTCCTTGGCGCAAGAAGATCATTCGGTGGTGCCATGATTCACTGACGGCGGGTCATAGAGGAGTGCTTAACACAACCGAACTCATCGCAAGAAGGTTTTTCTGGCCAAAGTTAAAAGGAGATACTAAAGACTACGTCAAGGCTTGCCCGATATGTGCTAGAGCCAAATACCCTTCTGGGAGACCCTTAGGCTTACTTACTCAAGCAGAATTGCCAACACGCCCATGGGGTCTCATATCAACCGATTTCATTGTGGATCTCCCAATGTCCGATTCCTGTACATGCATCATGGTGACGATTGACACTTTCACCAAGTTGGCACATTTTTCTCCGCTACCTGGACTACCTACCGCCACTCAAATGGCGGAGACCTTTACTAGAGACGTCTTTAGACTGCATGGCCTACCGGATAAGATCATTTCCGACAGAGGCAGTCAGTACGTCTCAAACTTCTGGAAAGCATTGTGCTCTAGGGTCGGCATAGAAAGGGCTCTTTCTTCTGGTTTTCACCCTCAGTCGAACGGCCAGACGGAACGACTGAATGCCACCCTAGATCAATATTTGAGATGCTATATTAACCAACATCAGGATAACTGGGTATCTCTATTACCCACAGCGGAATTTGTGTATAACAATTCCACCCATTCCGCTATAGGTCTCACTCCTTTTTTTTTGCACGTACGGAGTGCATCCTCGATCCATTTTTCCTCTGATTCCGGTGCCCACCAATTCACCCACTACGGAATCGGTTCTCCAGTCCATTGGGGAAGCGCATAAAACGGCTAAGTGCAGTCTACAAAGGAGCAGAATCCGTAACAAGGAACAGGCTGACAAACACCGGCAGGTTTGCCCCGATTGGCAACCGGGGGACAAGGTGTGGCTCTCTACCAAGTTCCTACCTCGATGGGTTCACCCTTCCAAACTTTCTCCTCGCTTTCTAGGCCCTTTTTCCATTCTATCTAAAATCAATCCTGTTTCTTTCAAATTGAAGCTGCCTCCTCCTCTCAATCGCATTCACCCTGTTTTTCACTCTTCTCTACTCAAACCCTTCACTCAAAATCCTCACCAACGATTCCCTCCTCGTTTTCATATTCAGGGTTCTGGGGGTGCTAAGGAGTACGAAGTTGCAGCTATCCGTGACTCCAGATTCTACAGAGGTCGATTAGAATATCTAGTCTCGTGGAAGGGTTACCCGGTGTCAGAGGACTCCTGGGAGCCGGTCTCCAACATCCATGCCCCCCGATTGCTGAGAGGTTTCCATCAGTGTTTTCCAGGTAAACCTGGGGGATTTCGTCCTGGAAGGGGGCATACTGTCATGCGCCGCCGAGCCGATTGGCGGTTACTTCCGCGATGGAAGCTCCGGCGCCGACCGTAGTGTCCAGCACGTTGTGTTGTTTGCGTGCAGTCACGGTCTATTCTTCCTATAGCTTGGCGATCGCTGGGAGGTACTTAAGTCTTCCTCTCCCAGCGATCATTGCGTTGCAACCCTCAGTAGTTTCCGCTTCTGACTTTTGGGTGAGACGCTAGTTTTCAGCTTGCGGCTTTGCCGCCCTGTCTTTTCATTTTTATCGCTCCTCGCGATACCTCTTGTTCTACCGCCATTTTCCCCCTCTCTTTCGCTTTCCCTTCCTGGTCTTGGGTCTGCTCCTCTCTCTGTTCCGGCAGCTCGCCCATGCTCCTTGCGGACTCTCTCTCTCTCTCTCTCTCTCTCTTTCCCTCTCTTGCTCCTGGGTACAGTGACCGCTCGAGTATTCCTACTTGAGTCGCCCTTAGGCGCTCCCCTTTGTTGTGAGAGCGTTCTCTGGTCGCCTTCGCCTGCGGCTCTGCTCCGCCACCTCAGCCCGTAGTGACAAGCACCCATCACTTCGTCTATTGCTGGACCATCATTCTTCTCAAGAAAGACTTCGGCTCGACTTCCTGTCTCGCAAGGGTTTTTTGTGCCAAGAAGGCTTTTTCCCTTGTCGTCTACTACGGGAGAGGAGTCCCAGGACTGCTTGTTTTCAAGCATTCACTGTGGCTTCCTCTCGTGGTAGGCAAGTTTCTTCATCCTCAAGGAGAGATCTCTGCGCCCGTCGGCGTCTCAATACAGACGAATTGGAGGATTACCATTCAGGTGAGGAGGGGAAAGGAAAGGAATTGGACAGGAATAGAGAGATCCTGCAGAACGAGAACCTGCTCAACATCTGTTGGCAAAGACAGTGGCATAGTCCCTTGCCAGTATTTCAGAGCGTAGCCCTAAAGCTCCCTGGCCTAGCAAGATCTTGCGGAAAATCACACAAGTGGAGAGACCTGGAGGAAGCCCAGGCAACACCTGTCCAGCAGATGGGGAGGACCATCTAAATAGACTGAAGCGTTTTGACTACAGGGTCGACAGCAGAAAGTTGCAAGCGACCTACAGAAAAAGTGCAGGGAACAATTAAACCCTATTGATTGTGGGTGACTTTTGTTTAGCCACCAGGAGGCGGAGCACAAGGAAAGTGAGAGTGTGACTGATAGACAACAGTCCTTAAGCAGTGTGTACTTGCGCATGTTCTTTGATTGTTTGAAACCCCATGTAGGACAGTGGGCATTTCGGTACTTTGGAGGTAATGAGTGGTGAACGCTGATATGCTCGCTTTTCAACTTACGTCAGATTTCCTTTGCTGTGCACGTTTTGCGTGAGAGGATGAGTGAGAAAACATTTGTTTTTTTTTCATGGGACACTGTGCGAATCATATGTTTCAGTGATGGATTTGTCTGTCCCAAGGCTGCTTTGGTTAATAACCCATGGAGCCATTCATCGGGCCAGAGGCAGGTACATTTCAGTGCATTGGGAGCAAGGGAAGAGTCTTGAACAGTTACGTATTGACTGATGTCATCTTAATCTATACATTTGTGTACACCTTGGAAATGGCTGGAGAAGACCCTGGCAGAGGGCACATTGCCTGTTCTCAGAAGCCTACGCCTGGACTTGTGATTGCCCTAAACTGTCTGTAGTCTCAGCATGGTTCTCTGCCAGGGCGGCAACCGTACACAAGGGAGGTATGGTTATCGTCCTCATCATTTCATGCATTTTTCTCTTTTTATGTCTCAATAATTGATGGCTATTTTGAAAGAGTGTAATTGTCTCAGTGTATGTGTGCGTGTGTGTGTGTTTTCAGCATATTGTCACACTGAGATTATCAAAAATATCAAAACAACCCCTCAATCTTCTATTCAGTTAATCCCAAACCAGTGTATTTGATTTGTGCAATGCACTTTTTCAAACAGCAGATTCCTCATAATAGCTTTTCTTCTCAGTAGTGGGCTGGGGTGCATTTGGCCGATGGGGTTAATTTAAGTTATATTTTTTCGTTTTGCGAATGTGCGAATGAGACAGTGGGATATGAAATTGAAGACAGATTTTGTAGTTGGGTGTTTTGGTCATTTGAGCTGGAGGGTTGGAGTGGGCAACTCCCAGAAAGTGTTCAGCTTTAAGCTGGGGATGGAGCAAGCAGGTGAGGTGTTGGGAGAATGTTGCTAAACTCTGCGTTGGGGGAAGGTGCATCAAGTGTAGGGTATCACTGGGGTAGCCCATGTTTGCAGGAACGGAAAGTGGGATTCAGTGGGGAATGCATTGCCCTGTAAATATTGCATTCTCTGTATGGTATGATTGTGTGGTACAGTTTGCTTTCAGCATTGACTGCCATCTTCCTTTGTCAGTTTGCTTTGTGTTTTTGTGTTTGCTTTTCCAATGGAAAGCAGTTGGACACTCTTTTATTCCTGAGACTGTTCTCTCAGTAAGGGTTTCAGAAAGCCTCAGGCTAACAGATTGATGGCTGGGAACAAAATGTCAGCCTTCCCTTTTTTGTATAATCTGAGTCGTCATTGAAATACCTTTATTTTTTGTTTCTATCAGGCAGCGGGAATCGCTCAGAGTCAGGATGAGTGCCATTGGGGTGGTTGTACAGGGGTTATCCGATCTGTTCAGTTGGAAAAGAGGGGTGGTGGATGATCAGTGTGGGTTCCTGCTTCAGGTTGTGCGGGAGACGGGGAAGTGGGACGAGATCTAGTGGGGATGGTTGGCTTATTTTGGTGAACATCATCTAACCAGATGGAAATCGCCAGCTCTGGGTTTCTGGAGTCACCCTAAGAAGAAGAAGAAGAAGAAGGAGAACTTTCTCCAGTAAACAATTAACACAGATTTTCTTGGTGTTACTCCTTATCACTTTTTCATTAAATTTCATCACAAAACAAGGTAATAAGCGGCACAATAATAGCAACAGGAAAACATAAAATTTGATATAATTAACAGTCAAATACATACTTTTCATCACATCAAAGTAACACACCACCTATGTCGAAAGATAAACATAGCGCTCTGCGTCAATCTGGCAAATCCACTCGTTATCAATTGTTAACAACTGGCATTTTGGATATAAAGACGTGGAGGATAGGGAGCATATAGACAACAGGCACCCTAAACAAACGGGAACACTATAATTTAGGCATATTAACCAAAACTGTTAAACATTTCTCACCACATGGCTGTCTAGCGTAAATTATCTTCTCAAATCTAGGAAGAGTGGCCAGGTCCTGAATCCAGTTGCCCATGATCCGCTTCACCCTGGTTGACCAGAGTCTCAGGATCTCTTTTTACCGATTTGCAAGGTGCAGTGTAACCACAAAATGTGGTGATGTTTCGGTCAAAGCATTAAAGAGAGACCATGAAGTAAAGTAACTCGGGGACTCTTCGAGATGTTGATGTCCAGAACTAGGTCCATTCTACAGAGTGCCTATCTCCAAAACGGGATGTGTCTGCGTCAGTCCTGCAGCATGTCATGTACTTGAATATTGATTGCATCCTCAAAAACAATAACTGCCTTGCCTCATTGGTGTCCAGCAAAGTCTCAGCATGGTCTTCTGCATACTCAGCCCCAGAAAAAAAAATTGCTGCAAAAATGCAGTGGTTTGACCCGGTAAAGGTGTACCCCATTATACCATTTAAGGGTAGCGGGAGTTGCGGGGGTGTCCTGTGCTCCCCTTAAATGGTATAATGGGTCCGGGGCTTGCGTGGTGTCCCCTGCACCCCAAAAGCACAGCATTTTTATCGCAATAATTTCGTAATTGTTTTTATTGTATTTAGTTAAATTAACTTTTACAATCTTATTTATTACAAAAAATAATTCATATGATCATTTTCTCAACATGAGTTAAAAGAAAATAAAACACACTTTCAGATTACAAGAAAAATATAAAATTACAAAATTACAAATTTACAGAATTGCAAAACACTAAATGATTAAAACACAATTTAGTACATGATTGATTGTTACTTCATTTCATATCATTTCTTAATTATCTACTTGGACTCACTCACATGAGTATTATAAATTCAGAGCATTCAAAAAATTGGCAGTTGCAATTCTGATTCTCACTAAACGGGCTGAGAAGATTATTTTCCATCGTAATTCTTGATTTACATCAGCCAAAAAACAGTACAGATTTGTAAAGTGTGTAATTCTCAATGAGACCAGCTGAGAGCATTCAATAATGAGAGGTTTCAGAGTTTCCCTCTCGTTAATCAACTGACAAAATCTACAAATATTTCCTGATTCTTGAATTATACTTCTTTCAGCTAGAACCGCCCTTGTGGGCCATAGATTAAATCTTAAACGCATAATTGCTGATCTAACAACCAAAGATGGACTTCTTACTAAGTAAGGTGTCATGGTTCGAAATGTATTGTCTATCATACAGTTACCATCAAAATGTTTATATGTCAAACAACGCTCTCCTGTTTGGATCCAGTCATTGGTGAAAATCTGCAATTTGACTTCAACCGGGTTACTTACAAGGAGTCCAATTGTTACATTTGCAGTGGCTAATATATGGTATATGCTTTGCAACCATTTTTTGGCGAAACCATGATCAGAAAAGAGCAGGTAAGACAGTGCCTTCAAGAGGGTTCTAGTGTCATTATACATGAGACATTTCCTAAATAAGGTGCACAAGCGCCACTGATATTGCGCTGCCAAAGAAATCAGACCCAACTCATAACGGATCCACACTATTAGGACCCCTTGTGGTAAATGTAGTATCTGCCTCCAAAATGAGGCTTCTATTTATCAAAGAAATATTCCTCAATTGGTTCCAATGCTTCCATACCATAAAGCAACACAGGGGTGCATTTTTGGGTGTAATATGTCCAGGCTGGCAAGATGGAAAATTTGCCGTACTTCCTCATCATGATTTTAGTTTGGGATATTGATGTTTGCAATTTCTGTTGCAATATTTGTAGATGACTATGATTGTGTTGGCTCATATCCATGGTAATGCCCAGATAAACATATTGACTTACAACATTGATTTTGGTGTTCTGTATGGTCCAAATCATTGTGTTGCAAGTTATTTTCGGGGCATACATGACAATTTTGGTTTTCCCTAGATTTATGCTCAGCAAGTTGATCTGTATGTACTGAGTCAAAAGAGTTAGTAGGATCTGTAAACCCAAGGGACTCTTAGAACAGAGGACTAGATCATCTGCGTATAACAATGCTGCTATAGGCATACCACCTAATTTTGGTGCATCTGTTGGTTGATCTGCAAATACCTCTTTGATATCATGAATGAAGAAGCTGAATAACGCAGACCCCATTATGCATCCCTGTTTCAGGCCCCGGGCAGTTTCAATTGCTGAAGAGAGAAGCCCTTCTGCGTTGAGTCTTATTCGTATGGAGGTATGTGAGTGGAGTGCATAGATGATATCTTTCAGTGTTTCAGGGCAATTTGCTGTTGATAATTTGGCCATTAGTAATGGTCGTGAGACCGAATCGAAGGCTGCATTAAAATCAACAAAGGCCAGATAAATAGGCTGTTTGGTCATTTGTGCTTGGCTTTTGATAGCATTTATACATGCCAAATTAATGCTAGTGCCCATGCCTGGTACAAAGCCCGTCTGATTTGGATTCCGTTTTTTGCAAAATTTAGTCCAGGAGTTAAACTCCTGCAGCACAATTCTTGCAAAGATCTTACCCGATGCATCGAGCAATGCAATCGGTCTATAAATGCACGGTTTGGATCTATCACCCTTCTTAAATATAGGTACAACAATCGAGGTGCGCCAAGAATCAGGTATGCTTCTTTTGTGTACAACAGCTCTAAAAATGTTATCAAGGATGATAGCCCAAGCAGTTGGATTTGCCTTAAACATTGCATTGCTCAGACCATCAGGTCCTGCAGCTCTGGAACTACTTGATCGCCTTATCAGCTCTTGTATTGATGTTAATGAGAACTCTAGTTTCCATGGGTGGCTCTGGGGAATTCATGATTTGAGTCTGAGTTGGTTGTATCTCTGTAATGTATTGCCATTCTAGGACACCGTTAATCTGGCTATGATTTTGTTTGTCATATTGTGCATTGTTTAGTAGAGCCCATATTTCTGCAGTGCTTTTGTTTTCAATACTGCGCAGCATGCATTCACTATCCGCCTGAAGCATAAGGGCCGCTCTTCCACAAGTCCAATTTCTGAATTTGGTCTTAGCTCTTCTGATGGCTTGCGCTTGATGTTCACGTGGTAGTGACTGAATTGCTTGTTTTTCTCTTCTCCATGCAACTTTCCGATCTTTGACCTCCTGGTCGAATTGATGTTTGTGGAAGAAGGCATGCTGATCATTTTTGCTAAACACCATCCTGTATCTGTTCATGGCACTGACATAGGGAATACTGATCTTTCCACACATATCTAGGTCATTTCCTAACATATATAAGTTTTTGTCAGTCCACCTAAATCTAGTTTTCGCATTGTTCACCGTCACACTTTCTGTCATTCTTCTGCTGGAATTAGAGGCTTCCTGTGGAGACCATGACCAGGTTAATGAAAGCAGATGATGGTCACTGTTAGTTTGTTCTACGATTGGAATTGAGTTGCTAGATTGAATAAATTCCCATCTACATAGATATAATCAATGATGTTACCCATTTTGCCACAATGCCAGGTGTTCTTTGGGGGCACGTCTCCTGGAAGCGATCCATTGGCCAGTTTGAAGTTCCTATCTGCCATAAACCGGATCCACCTTTCAATCTGCTCTGGTCTACTTTGCTTTTGGCTGGATATACAATTTAGATTAGTATCCCCTAGAACAATAGTAGCTGAGATATCTGACGCGGCCAGGATTAGATCCAGAAGTGATGTTAAAGCACTATAGAATGCATCATCTGTGATGCCCGCCGGATTCCTGTACAAATTGATATATACCAGCTGAAGGAAATCATTTGGAGCGGCCCATGTCTTGATAGTTAACCCACTACTTTGTTTGACTGCCACTAGCAATCCTGAGGTGGGTCTACCCTTTGACGCCTTGGCCGCTTGTCGCAAGGTAACCTCATGATTGTTCCAAAGAGGGGTGATCCTCAGCCATGTTTCCTGTAGGGCTATGATGTCATAGTCCTCCAAGTGGTTTCCTTTCTCCATCTGTAAGTGGGTATGTCCACGGGTGTTCCAGAAGGCGAGGCAGATGTTCTGTAGGCAAATGGCTGATTGTTATGCTCTGTGATACATAGTGGATTCCGGTACAGCTGTTTGATATATTTGAGGCACATGTTTGGGCGCCTGGTTGGGTTGTTGATCTAATTGCCCTTTGGCACGCGGATCTTGTGCAATGATAAATCCCAACTTAAATATCTCCATCTTTGCTTTCCACAGGGCATTCAGCACAACTCTCGATGTTAACCATAATCGTACGATCGAAAGATCCTCATTGTTTAAGAATTCTTTTTTTTTTTAATTTAATTTGATTTAGTTGATACACAACTTTTCAAATATATGCAAAATTACACAATAATACAAAAGCAACAAAAAAGAGAAAAAGAGTATAAAATACCAAGGGTACAAAAGATAACCATATTAGACAAAAGCAGTAGATAAAAACAAAGTACTTTACATTTCATATACCTTCCAGATAATTTGAATACAATAACAAAAGATAAAAGATAAAATGACCAAACCAAACACATCTCATGAACCAATTAATTTGAGGTAGCTACACCAGGCAAAACCATTCTTAAATATTGAACAATAGCGATCTGTACTTTTTCTCTTGAGGTTGAAAACATAATTTGCCATTTATAGTCACTTGAAGTGCGAGTGTGAAAGGTGATAATATTCTGAAAATATATTTCTCTCACCAACATTAGTGACGTACAGTCTACTAGCAGATGTTGCAGAGTTTCTTTTTGCTGAATATCAATGCAATATCTGCAGTAGTTTTGCTCCTGAGGGATCAGTTTCCGTCTAGATAATACATCTCTCGTACCCCATAGATTAAATCTAAACCGTTGGAATTCGGATCGTATAGCTGGAGATGGACATTTCAGCAGGTACTGAGCAATGATACCATAAGGCTTGACACCAAACACCCAAACTTTAAAGTGTTCATAGTGCGAGCACTTCGCTAAAGTCCCCGCCCAATCAGCGCAATAGAATTTTACTTTAGCACGGTCAGGGTTCTGGAGTAACAGCTCTATTGTTACATTTGCCTCACACATATGGCTAAAAACACACTTCAGCCATTTCATTGGATATGTATTACCTGATTTTAACACGGCAGATGCCAAAACCTCTAGAATTGTCCCACTATTTATACACAACAGGCACTTCCGTAGCAGGGCACACTGTCTCCACCTTGCCTGTGCATACAAAGACACCAACCCCAACTCATACCGCACCATAGCGATCGGCGTTGCTTTAGGTAAGCCTAAGATCGCCTTCCAATACTTAGCCTCTAAGGCCTCCCATGGCGAGCCTTTGTCTAACACCATGCTCTCCACACCATACAATACAATCGGGACGACTTTCATTTTGTAAAAATTTACTGCATGTTTCAGGGAGAATTGACAAAATTTTGTTATGATAATTCTGGACTGTGAGGTCAATTGGAGTACCATTGTTCCCGTGTCACCCTTAGGTTGCCTATTTGAGATTTCTATCCCCAAATATTTGTATTCAGACACCTTTTCCAACTTGATGTCTTGTATCGACCATGTGTGTGTAAGGGGGGACCTCCTTTTGCTTCCTAGCTTGGGAGGACAGGCAATTACTTGTGATTTACTGACATTAATAACCAATCTGTTTTCACAGGTGTATTCTCCAAGCATTACAAGCAACCGTTGTAGACCTTGTGGGGTCTGGGACAAAAGGACGAGGTCGTCTGCGTACAACAGATATGGGATCTGCTGGGCCCTAAACCTTGGCGGATCACCATTACAATGCATAAATTCATTCCCAAGATCTAAAATGAAAAAGTTAAATAAAAATGCAGCTAACGCACAGCCCTGTTTCAAGCCACGTGATGTTTCAATTTCTGGAGACAGCTTCCCATCTAAGCTCATGTGAACCCGCATTGATGTATTAGAGTGGAACAAAATGATCAGGGACAGTACGGATATCGGGCACTCATACGCTTTCAGTTTGTTAAAAAACAGCAGATCGCGATCCACAGAATCAAATGCTGCCTTGAAATCTATAAAGCCCATATATAAGGGTTGAGATCTCTCTAGCTGCTGTGCCTGGAGGAGGTTGAGTATCATTATGTTAGGAATTGTTCCTAAACCCTTTACAAAGCCGGATTGTAATGGATCGACCAATTTTTTAGACGAGACCCAAGCTTGTAGTTCCTTCAGAATTAGCCGACAATATAGTTTTCCCGGGACATCGAGCAGCGAGATTGGCCTATAGCTGCTCGGTTCCAGTCTATCCCCCTTTTTATAAATGGGAATAGTAATCACCTCCGTCCACGAGCTTTGGGATGCTCTGCGATGCATTTATAGTCTTGAAGATTTTATAAAGGACTGTCGCCCAAATTTTAGGGAATTTTTTTAACTCAAAGTTTGACAGACCATCAGGACCACAAGCTTTTGAGTTAAAAGCAGTAACAATCAGATATATAATATCATCTAAATCAAATGCCAAATGAAAGGGCACTAAGGGCCTGGTAACTTCACAAATGGTTGCGGGGGGGGGGGGGCAGGCATAAAGAAAGGAGAAGTAATCAATCCATTTCTGAGTAGACACTTCATTCACCTGTAAGCTTATCTGAGAACCTGTGGTTGCGTGATTTATGGTTGCCCACATTTTCGCTATGTTCTTACTCGCTAAGGTTTTCAGCATACTAGCCCCATCCTCCTGATACAGGATCGCTCGATGTCTTCTGCCCCAATTTCTATACCCTGTTTTCGCTCTCGTAATCAGCGTTTTCCTGATCAGGAGAGGTGCATTACGGGCTACTCTTAGTTCATAACGGAGTCTTGATTTCATTTCTTTTACATCTTTATCAAAGACATGAAGATGTAGCGATGATTGCTTCGATTTGGTGCCTTGTTTTCGGGGCATTTGTATTATCTCTGGGTGTTCCTTCATACCGTTTTTTAACAGCGCAGTGTAATCGTGGTGGCCTTTCTCTAACAAACAGTCAAGGCTAGTTACATCATTCTCTGACCATCATAGTTTTTTTCCCCCTGCATACACTGTACAGAATGAACCCTTGTGTTTATCCACTTTTGAGCCCTTTAGCGGATCCCATCTCCATTGGGTTTCCAGTTTGTTATGATCGCTCGCCTCTGTTTTTATCACACAAAAGTTCATTACCGCAGGCCAGAGATCTGTGCTTACATAGATATTCCGATAACCGATTTACTGTCTCCTTTTTGCCATGTCGGGGCCCGGGGTATATCAGATGGGAAGGCACCATTAAGGATTATCAAACTTCTATCTTTTACGAAGGAGTCCCATCTTTTCCATCTATTTTTTTTTTTGCTACCCACCATACTCAAACAGTTTAAATTTAAATCGCCCGCCACTACAATTCCCTTTATCTTTGGGTCCAACACCACGAGATCTAGAATACTATTTAGATCTTTAAAAAAGGAGTCATCCGACATGGCAATGGGTTCCAGTATATATTCACAAGAGCATAAACCTCTATACCGGCCGTTAGTTTTGCCAACATCATATAGATATTTGAAATGGCCCAAAGCTCAGAGTTTATGCCTCTGCCCCTTTTCACGGCTATCACAAGTCCTGACATCGGGCGACCCATTTGGGTTTCACTGCAAGGTTTAGATGTAGGTCATGATTATCCCATATTGGGACATCTGTGAGCCATGTCTCCTGTAAAAATACAATGTCATATTTACACAGCTCATTCTGGTCGTTGTTTATGAGTTGGGAAAATCCTCTGGTGTTCCAGCTTACCATTGACAACAACTCCTCCCGTCCCCCCATCCTCACACTAGTTCTGTCCAGGGGCCTTAGACCTCGAGCCATGGGGAGGGCCCTCATGTGTTGTGTTCATTAGTGGCTCAACCACAAATCCCAATGCAAACAACTCATCCTTAGCCTGCCAGGTTACATTTTGTACCACTCTTGATTTGAACCACAAAATTACTGAATTCAAATTAGATCGAACAGGGAACTCCACTAATGACAAGTCCGATGAGACTATATCCTGTAGGTGGTGGATCTCTGAGAAGATAGCCATCACCGCCCTCCTATCAAGATCATACTGCATGAAAGGAGGATTTCTGCATGATAACCTCAGGGGAAACGATGTAGGCAGGTTTCTCATAGGTGGTTTAGGTTGGATATTTTTCGACTGCTTTTCCCTGGTCTGCATGGGCATTTCTTTTATATGAGCGTGATGACCCTGCAATCTCTTAAGGGCACTTTCGATCAAAGAAATGATTGGCCCCGTTATTTGTGTCAGATCCCCAATATTATATTTCTGGGCCGGGTTTCCTTGGGGTTGTTCTGCCAGGCCCAACACTTGAGGGTGATTCGCTTCCACGGCCTTGTCAGGGGCACTAAGCGGAGCTCTTGCCTGGCTTACTTTTTCTAACCTCAGATTACGCGGTTGAAATGGCTCAACACCCACAGCTCTTTCCAAGGCCAATTTACTTTGCCCACTATCGGCCTTTCTGATTGCACTCACCAAACTCGGTTTATCAGGCGGCAATAGTATAGTATGTGATGCTTTCGCCATATAGGCATCTACCGCTTTCCTGATCTCTGCCCGATGTGCGCTGAGGGCAAGATCCTTGGCTTCCAGCACTAGCAAAGGTTTAAGACGGGGATTTACTGAGTTGGCATCCCGGGAACTCAATTTTTCTTCTATACAGTTGTCTGAGAGTGCCAACCCCCCTACTAGATCGTCTAAGGGTGGATAGTCCAACGCTTGAAGGGGACGAAAATTTAGAGTCCCATTTTTTCGAACAAGGGCTCGAGCTAAGTATTTTTGTTTAATGGCCTCAGATGCAGCTATGGTAGTGCGTTTAGGCAGTGAAACTACCTTAAAAAAACGTTTGACTGACGATGTTCCTATTGTCTTAGGGGTCTGCTGGTTTTTTGGTAATTTTTTCTCGGGTATTTTTTGGGTCTGTTTTCCTCGCTTGCTTTTTTGTTTATCGAGGGGTATAACTACTTCAGGCGTTTTAGCTTTCGGCTGTTCTAACTGAATTTCCTCAGTTGAGGATTGTAGTATTTTTAAGCTATCTTCCCCTTGAGCCAACTGCCCGCCACACCCTCTCGACGATACATATATAACATCATCAAAATACGGAATCACTGATTCAACCACATTTGATTTTAAGGTCACATTTCTAGCATGATTCTCTCCCTTATTAATGTCAGCAGGCGTGTCTGTTTGAACCGCTACAGTGATCATTTGTGGTTTCAATTCCCTTGCTGCAACCGAGAAGTCCCAGATTTTGGTTAAGGCAGCCTCATTCAGGACTTGCCCTTTCATAATGCTTTCCATACATTTACTCTGGAGGGTTAATTTCTGTTCACATGCTAACAAAGAGCTTGACATTGTGGTTAGAGCAAGGTTCATAGCCTGTAAAGCGATCCCCCAACCATTTTCCGACTGCAAAACTACCACAGACGTGTTCATACTCCGATTGTGGGTTGACAGAGTTGTCACTTCTTGTTCATCATTAATGGTATTGGGTTCTCTTACAGACATTACTGACTCATTTGTCTGACCTTGTTCCTCGCTCCTGGAGTGGGCTGCACTTATAGAGCTCTCCGAAAACATTACCGGGGAGGCTGATAAATTCTCGGGGAGTAAATTGTTTGAGAATACAGAGTCATTTGCCTCCAAATCTATCTCAACCATGTCAACTTTCTGTCCCTCAGAGTTAGGGAGTTTGCAGGGACCGAGAGCCAGGGCACCAGTTTCCGGTATTGATTCCAATAGGGCTGTGTCCGATATGGAGGAATCCTTCAACGGGCACTCGTTAGGCGGCTTCATCAGTTGGACCTGTGTTTGCAAGTCGACAGGGTTGTCACTTAATTTGTTATTTGGGCCAGGTAGGTTACCACTCTCACCACAATCCTTCTCCGTAGGTTTAGGTGTTGTGGACCCAGACTGTGCCCGGAAGGCAGATAGAGACCCATTGCAGAATTTACGTATATCTGTGTTCCCCGGTGCCGGGTATCTTGAGCCTCTCCGCCTTGGGGTAGAACAAGACAAGCCAGTATCACCCCGTTTTCTGGCGCCCCCAGTATTCGCACTCCTTAAGGGGCGCCGTTCCAGCATACCCGATTTTAAGGATATGCGCATACTGGGTAACCTGTTCCAATCAGCCAAACTAATCAAATTGGGGCTAGAGCCCCCGCCCCGTCAGGGGTGAGCACGATTAAATAGCCCCTCCCAGCAGTGTGTAACAGAATGCCTGCTGGAAGTTAAGGACCGTTTGAATCGGAGAACAGCTCAAGATGGATCCGCGGGAGGGGGCCTTCCCGGGAAGATCTTTCTATTGACCTTCAGGCAAGCCAGCTATCAGGTCAAAGGCTTTGACGCCCGCAGTCCCCGATGAATAGCTGCTGACGTGCCAGACAACTGAGCCCCGAGGCTCCAATGAACCACAGGACAGGCACAGCAGAGTTCTGGCAGGCAAAGTGCGCGGGACTGTGGGAAGTAACTCCACTCCCCTCTCAGGCCCCTAAACCACAGCGGGATTGCTAGCCCCCACTCTTAGGGCAGGAGGCAGGTGGCAGGGAACTGCCCCGGCCTCGGCGCAAGGGGTTCTCTCCTCAACTCACCCGTTGCACTCACATGCTCCCCCACAGGAGACTGACCAGAGCTGTGGGTGATCACCAGTAGATCCTGGGCACTCGTATGCCCTGCGTTGCTCGTGGGCAGTCCAACACAGCACTATCTGTACTATCTCTCACCTCTCCTATATGATTACTTACAGATTTGTTAGCCTCAGCCGCGTATGCACGTGTAATCAACCTCACTCTGCCACCAGCTGTCAGCTCCCACAGCCCGCAGCCCGCAGCCCTGCCGGCTCTCACTCGCCTGGGTCTCGGGTCCTGTCCCAGGTCGCACCGCAGCTGGGTCCACCCAGCACTGCAGAGCACAGCAGAGAGGCACTGCGGAACGGAGCCGCAAGACGGCGCTGCGCAGAGGGGAGACTTCAAGAGTTCAGGTGAAATCAGTGTGCAGTATGATGCGAGGCGAGGCCAAGCGAGCTGAAAACGAATAGAGGAAAGGACGTCTCAGCGTCTCGAGCGTCAAGCCGCACCGTAGCTAGAGCAGAAGGACCATGAAGCACGTAACACTAGCAACTAGCAACGGCCGCTTCCGACACTGTTCCGCACCTGTAGAAATGTACTTGCAGACAATCCCGTAAGATTAGTGATCTTTTTTGTGGTTGAACCTGCGCTTGGGGTGTAAACCTGTGCGTTCCTTGCACCCTGATTGACGTAAGGGAAGAATTCAATTTGGTCAATGTCTGTAGTTGATATATCCTCCAACTCGGGAATGTCTCCAAATATGTTCAGAACACTCGCTCTGCAAAAGTCAAATGTTGAATACAGGGCTGCACGACATTTCATGATCAGTGAGTATCTCCTTTCAGTTGTTTTGCTTGCAGGTTCCTTTTTGTTGGCTTTATTTGGACAGTTCAAGGTCTTGTCTCGAGGTTGCTGACTCTTGGTATTCATGATCTGCGCGTAGCCCTCCTTTGAAGAAAAGGAGTGGGGCCATTCCTCGAGACCATGTTGTATTTGTCCAGAGGCATTATTTGTCACTGTTACCATTGGGTTGTTCTGATGAAGGCCTTTGAAGCCGCTATTGTGTTCCATCTTCCCAAAATAAGCATCTAAGGAAGATTTGACTGACATTTCAATACGCGTCTGTTCTTGCATCAGATCTCTTGAGGTTTGTGTTGGGAGATTGTGAATTATACCTTCAGTTGGAGCAGAAGTGAGTCCAACCATCCTCCCGTCTACTATAAAGCAGTCAGGTTGGGAACTTGTCTTGTGTAATGTGATCTTTTTTATGACTGATTCTGGGTCTCTGATCTCAAAGGCTGAGTACTGGTTCCCAGTGCTTTGCGTTGTGGATAAAGTAACACCTATGCTAGCATTACCTAGTAAATGCATTCTGGAACCCTCACTTCTTTGTTGTGCGCTTATATATGCATCAACGGCTTCCCGATTAAATACTATTTGTTGAGCAAATTGTGCTTCTTTAGACCTCGAAGACGATTCTTCATGAGTTGTTTTCATTTGATCCATTGATAGCAGCTCAGTACACGATTCACTGTGATTGAAGTTATTTTTCACATTTGTGTTACTCACTAAGGGATGCTTCCTACTCAAGTATACTTCAAGCAGAGTGTCTCTGTGCGGCTCTTGCGGCAGCTGGTTACCGGAGACGTTCTCCTTTATTTTCAATGTGTTTAGATATGGTTCAACTTCTTTTCTAATATCTAGCCTATGTTGCTCATAATGCATGTCATCATTGGGGTCATTGATTTGTTTTCTTCTCATCATGGAATCTTGCACAGTGTTTTGTTCTTCGGGTGCTTTTGGGCAAAAGCCTTTAGTTGTCATTGGGAGGCTCTTATTCTCCATGCTGGTAGATTGCTGATGTTCGTTTAATGCATTAAGTAGGTCATTTAAGGGAGGATGCGTTAGGTCATTTAAGGGAGGATGTGTTAGCGTTTGATTTCCGAGAGGTGCCGGAGGAGCAATTTCACACGCATTTTCGCAACAGTCTTTGGCTGCGTCCAATTTATTCCCCTCAGCTCCATTTATTTTGTTCTTTCGGACTGGTAGAGGTTGTTGTTGTTTTTTTCTCCCTAATCTTGATTTCCGCATAGCTTTTGTTTAGTCTGCTGTACTTTTTTGTTTTTAGCAAAAATTTCAAAATGTCCTTCATCAGTCTGTGTTTGATTTAAATCCGGGATATTTTCCTGTGAGTTACGCTCTATGCTAATCCAAGAATTCTTTTTTGTGTGCTCATTTTCTGCATGAAGGTCTGGAACAGGCTCCGGAGGTAACACAGGTAATATGATGTTTTTCAATAAATGGAACAGCTGTGAGATTTTCAAAAGCAGGTCGTGGGCAAGTTTCTGCTATTTTTACAAGGGGGATGTTATGACCTCATATATCATTATCCATTGCTTGTTTATTTTTTAATGTTAATTCTTCCGCAATCCAGTTTGTAGTGCCTTGTATTAGCTCTTTTTGCTTTGCTAGTTTTGTCTCTAGCGTTTCAAACAGTTTAAAGAGACTTGCTATGGTCAGATTTACCGCTGATAGTGTAATTTCTAACATGGTAGGGAGCACTGGAGACGCTGCATGTGGCTCGGGTCGAGGGGCTGTATTCTTACGTGGAGTCGGGTGCACGAAGGATATAGCTGGTGAATGTAAGCGTCCCCAAAAATGCACCCCCTTTGTGAGAGGCAATAACGGACACACCCCTGCAGCGAATGAGACCAAGACCAAGTGCGGGTGAGATCAAAAGGGTTTTTATCTAAACCAATATAGGGCATGCAAGGGACTCTGCAAACTCTGAGAGCGCTCTGTCTGACAATAGCAAAGACAATCCTACTTATTACAAAACTACGTCACGCATGACACAAGCTATAGGGGGCACATAGTCTTAGGGATTGGGTGGTGATGGCTAGGTTGTATACATTGTATACAGTTGCTGCTCCAGGATTGGCGGACGTCCGTGCGGTGCCACGCGGGGTGGATGGGTCAGCTGGGCTCATCGGGGTGGAGTGCTGGACATGACTTGTAGTGATGATAAGTGGCGACTCTGATACTTTGCCCTTGTGGCCAAACATTCACATTCATTCATCATGCTATACAATTTCAGTTGTCTTGTAACTCTTGTAATACATTGACCTCAGATCGAGAATGAGACAGGGACATTGATATATAATAGGAAGTACCCCAATACATCTGTTGTAAGGACACCTTAGGTTCAAACACGTTAATCCCATGAGTCCATGTGTGGGGCCAGGGGCACAGGAGGGGTTACTTGATCGTCCTGTCCTGATGGGTGCGGTGAGGGATGGTATTACGATCTGTTGGTACAGGGGTGGGTGCCCCCCTTCGAGGGCCATTAACTTGGGGTGAACGTGGATACCAATGGGCCGTGGGGGCAATTAACCGGTGCCCAGGAGATGGTGGGATTTAGGACCAGGTAGCTCGTAATTCATAGAGTCAGGCTGTGGCGGCCTCTGACATGGGGGAGGTGGATGCTTGAAGCGGGTCCAGCAAGATTGGGAAGGGAGGCGAGGCTGTGCTGTTCGAACACCAGCTATCTCCGGCGAGCCTGGGAGGAAGGAGAGGGGAGACGGCCTTGCAGCTCTGAGCCCGTCTCCCTGCACAGGGCAGTGTATCGTACCATTGGCAAGGGGCAGGTGACAACACTTGGGGGCTTCTGGGTTGTGCACATATTTTTACATTAGTGAGAATATAAGCTGGGTGACTGTCATTTAGCACAATATTTCATAACAACAGTTGACATACGAACATGAGGTAGTGTTAGATTGGTTGGTGTGCAAAAGAGGGCAATACATATTATACCATGATACAGTCTGGCTCCAGTCCCTTGTTGGGCCTACATACATTTCAGCGGTTCATTATTACATTATGTACAGGGGCTGTCAAACAGCTATCACATATCATATGGCCACTCTTCTACACAATAGCAGCAAACGTTAGTCAACGCAACAAATATCACAAAAATGGTTACCACACAATACAAGGTGCCTCGGGGGTCGGTGGGGGTAAGGGGCGCCACACAGTCCAACTTTGAGGGCTTGGTACACGGTCAGGGCATGCAGGATTGGGCTGGTTTTGGTTGCTTCCTAATGAGCTCGGTCACGACTGGGGAAATGATGTACTGCAGAAGGTTAAACGATACAGTGTTTATTTTGTTGTTTGTTCATGTCTGGTTGCTCGTGAGAACGAGCTCTCAGCGGATCTACCATGAGGTGGAGGCCTGGGGAAGTGCAGGCCTCTGTGAATGCGGTCAAGCAAGGGTCAGTCTGTAGCTTTCTATGTGTGCAAGTTGTTCTGCCTGTGTTAGGTTTTAGCGTCTTTGACAAAATGGAGTTGTCTTAGTACAAAATGGTGTCTGTGTTGTGCCATATATGTGGTTGTGCAGCCTCACGTGTCGATCCGTAGCCACCTCGCCTCCCGGGCCCTGGAGCGCAGGGGCTGCTGATGAGTCATGAGTCTTCACCGGGGTAGGAGATGTAGGCTAGAGGGTTCCTATTGACCTGCCCTCCCCTGCACTGGGGACCCTGAAAGTGCAGAGCCATTTATGCTAGGCGTTGAGGCAGTGCGGGTCTTGAGAGGTCATAGTCACCGGCATGCAATGATATATCAGGTATTACATGACTGGTGTCAGGGCTCTCATCGCCAATTCCATGTATCGGAGTTTCAGCTTCGGGTAAGCGAGGGGTAACCAAGTATTTCCCAACAATGTTTCATCCGATACTACTGGAACCTTCTCAATCTCAGCCTCTGAGCTATGTACCTCAGAAGTCTGCAACCTTGAATCAAGGTTACACGGAGGTACTGCTGTTTGTTGATTTATGTTACTTGGGGGCACATTCAGAGTCGGAGGGGGTAAAAAGGTGTCTGGAAAAAACTTTCGAATATTGCGGGAGGGGGAAAGAGAAGAGCAGCAAGTCACGGGTGTGAGCGTTATAACTTTGCGTGATACTCGCATGGCACTACCCCCCTTTGTACTTCCCCCACCCCCTCCCCTTCTCTGAGACACAAGCAGGCATGTCTGGCTTTAGTGAGTACAAGCGCTGCAACATGAATACGGCTAGGTGTACAAGTACTGTTCACCGTAGAGCCCAGACAGGCGGCTCACTTACACTTACACTTAATATTCTGCAAATGACAAACACAAACCAACGCTTCTATTCAACACGTCAACACGTCGACTGAGCTTTAACAGCTCCACCTGTCAGACTAAAAAACGGACAAAAAACTGACAGAAAACTGTTTGAATGAGGAGCGGGCAGAACTCACGAGCTCACGGCGCCGCAGCGAAGTGGCAAAGTGGTCCTTTCCGGTCCTTGCCTCGGTGCGTGCACGCTGGTGCGCGCATGTTCCAAATGTATGGAGAACGCCAAAAAGGGGGCGTGGCCAAACAATTGAAGCCTAAAACAAGTGAATATAAGTAATTAGTAACTCTCCTTAAGCCAATATATATATAAAAGTGATGTAAGTCCTTTTATGCCGCTCACCTCTTATTTATGCAGCAAATTATTCCAAGTAAAAAAACGCTGGGAGGTGGCTGGAATAGACGTCTGTGGCAAAGTGGTCCTTTCCGGTCCTTGCCCCGGTGCGCGCGCGCTGGTGCACGCATGTTCCAAATTTATGGAGAACGCCAAATTTATGGAGAACGCCAAAAAGGGGGCGTGGCCAAACAATTGAAGCCTCTTATTTAGGCAGCAAATTAGTCCAAGTAGAAAAATGCTGGGAGATGGCTGGAAGAGACGTCTGTGGCAAAGTGGTCCTTTCCGGTCCTTGCCTCGGTGCCCGCAATATTTTGTATTCACAGCCATTTTTGCAGCGGTTTTAAGACATGGAACCTGTCATGAACCATCGGACATGCCACTTCTGGGACTCCTGATCCTTGGCACGTCGGGGCGTACCCTCTGTTGTACTTCCAACATGGTCGTAAGCACAGAACGCTGCTTACCAGCCTTCACGTCCGATGCAGCACGTTTTATAAATTAGCCACACCCCTGCGGCCCGCACGTCTCAATGCTACTGTTAGCTGTGACTAGATGTGTGCTACGTAGTTTGCCTTCGCAGAACTCTGTTGTTTCCTGGGTCCCGGATCCTCTGCTTTCCCCTACTATACTTTCTCCTTCTTATTCAGCCTTCTTCCCAGATTCCGTGCACCCACCTCCGAGTGCACCTTCTCCTTATCCTGGACTTCCTGGAGTTTCCTATTGATCCCAGACATCGAAGCTGAACGTACACGGGAAGCCGAAGACGGCCGAGCGGGCCTGTACAAGACCCGTACCGTACAGAAGAAAACTCCTCCTAAAGAGTCCATCAAGCAGCGAAAACAGGTGAGAAAGGGGGAAACCTGTGACAGATTGAGACGCCACCTAACTGAAGTCGATACAGACATGGAGGCGGCCATTCAAGATCTTATGTGCGGCATGCAAGAACTAACGACAGAAGTACAAAACCTAAAGGCAGAGAATGCCGTGTTAAAACAATTAGTCTTATCCCGCGACTCTGCCACGAAGGAAAGTGTACTATTGGGCGGCGTTGTAGACAAATACAATGGGACAACAAAAAACCTTTGTGGATTCCTTGATTCCTGTTTGGTCAACTTTACATTTAAGCCCTATTATGTGGGCTTTATTATTTTGCACCTTTCCGGGAATGCATTAACCAGGGCCACACCATTAGTTAATGCTGGAGATGCCCTCCTGGATGATTATGACGGATTCATTCAAGCCCTTAAAACCATGTTTGACAGCCCAGAACAGGTCTATAGTGCTCAGGAACGTTTACTCGATTTCCAGCAGGGCTCCCAGGACATGCTCACGTATGTAACATGATTCAAGCAATTGGCTAAAGAAGCGGACTGGTCCTCTGAAGCCTGCTTCACTCTCTTTCGAAGAGGACTCAATGAAGACATCAAGGATGAACTAGCCAGAGTGGCACGGCCAAGTTCATACCAAGCCCTTATGGATCTCGCTCTACAGATTGACTTTGGCATCCAGGAAAGGAAGGCAGAGAAAAAGAAGATCAAGTTACCTTTCCAGAAGAACCCCGTAGAGACCTCCTCGAAACCCGAATGTGCCTTTGTTCCTAGTAACAAACCCGAACCTATGCAACTAAGGGCCTTCCGTGGACCCATATCCCCCAAAAAAGGTTGCGAAGAATCCATACTGGCCTATGCATGTATTGTGCCTCGGACAAACATTTAGTGAGAGAGTGTCCTATAGCCCCTCCACGGTGTTCGGGAAACACCAGCTCCCGATCCTAGATGGAGCACAGTGTCGGGAGCGAGATGTTTGCTCCACATCTATTCCATCCTTGAACTCTCCTGGACAAAACAATCTGGTCATTTTACAGGCCTTTCTATCGCCATCCAAGAAGGAAACCCACCTCGTTCTGGCGTTGGTGGACTGTGGGGCCATGGGAATATTTATAGATCAAGAATGGGTCTTTAAACACCATATTCCTTTCTAATCCCGGAATATTATGCAACCTGTAGAAGCAATTGATGGAAGACCTCTTTCTTCAGGACCCATAACCCTTCAGGCCAAGGATGTTGAGCTCGCAATAAACCACCATCGAGAGAAGATAAAGTTTGACATCAATGGTTTTGGAAATGCCCTGGCTACAAAGACACAATCCATACATCAATTGGGCATTAGGTTCCTTGTTCCTGGGTTCCAAGCATTGCATGTCTCATTGCCTACTCCTGGACCACGCTCTGACACCATCGGAAGGACTTTCAGCAAACCATCAAGGCCCACTCACAGTTTCAAACATCATCCGGGTTCCTAAAGTCTATCAGGAATACTCTGATGTGTTCTCTTCTGCTATTTTTCAAGCCTTACCTCCTCATAGACCAGAAGACTGTGCTATTGAAACCGAACCTTCAGCTGTAATTCCCTTTGGAAGGATGTTCATTTTATCTGAACCGGAGAAAAAGGCCCTCCGTGAATATCTGGATACTAACCTTGAAAATGGCACCATACGACCATCCAAATCCCCAGCCGGAGCCTCACTGTTTTTTGTTCCTAAGAAAGACACCAATGAGCTCAGACCTTGTCTTGATTATCGAGGTTTAAATCAGTGCACCCTTAAGGATCGCTATCCGTTGCCCTTGATCTCAGATATCCTGGAAGCAGTAAGAGGAGCCGTAATATTCACCAAATTGGATCTCAGAGGTGCCTACCATCTGATCCGTATTAGAGAATGTGACAAATGGAAGACAGCCTTTAGAACACCCTTTGGTCGTTTTGAATACTTGGTCATGCCCTTTGGACTTGCAAATGCCCCGGCGGTCTTCCAACGCTTCATGGATCGGGTGTTTTCAGACATGCTGTTCCTCTTCATCATCGTGTATCTGGACGATATCTTAATATTCTCTAAGGACCCTCTTAAGCATGAAGAACATGTTAAGGCAGTATTACAGCGACTTCGTGAAAACAAGCTCCTGGCAAAACCCGAGAAGTGCCTTTTCCATGTCGCTACTGTTCACTATCTAGGATTCGTCCTTAGCCCAGAAGGTATTGGAATGGATCAATCCAAGGTTAAGGCCATACTATCTTGGCCAAGTCCGACCACCGCGAAACAGATCCAGTCTTTCCTGGGCTTGGCTAACTTCTATAGGAAATTCATACCTTCCTTTTCCGAGATAGTCCAACCGATCATTGCCTTGTTGAAGAAAGACATTCCCTTTCATTGGACATCAGCCCAAGAGGAGGCCTTCCAATGGTTAAAAACAGAGTTTACACAAGCTCCCATCCTGGCTCAACCTGATATCAACCGGCCATTCATAGTGGAGACAGATGCCTCTAACTATGCCATTGGAGCAGTCCTAAAACAGGAATTCAACGACAAGCTGGAACATCCTATTGCTTATCTTTCACGGACATTAACTCCCAGTCAAACCCATTACTCTGTTTTAGAAAAGGAACTGCTAGCCATCCGTCAAGCCTTCACAGATTGGCGTCATTTACTTCCAGGAGCAAAACATCCTGTCCAGGTTCGCACGGACCATCGAAATCTTCAAGTATTACAGGCTCTGGAATGTAGGAATAGCCGTCAAGCCCGTTGGGCCTTCTTCTTCGCCAAATACCAGTTCCAGATTCATCATGTCCCTGGAACACAGAATATAATTGCTGACACCCTATCTCGACGTCCTGACTATGAAACCCTTGAAGACCGGTCATTCCCTAAAATGTTTCCACACACGATATTCGTAGCTCAAGCAATCAGTCTCCTGGATGAGGTTCGGATACAAACACAGTCCTCTGAACTTTGGAAAGAATTTTCAGGAAAGAATCGATGGAATCTCAGAACTAAGGATGGATTTCTTTTCGTGGATAAAGGTTTAGTCATCCCCACACAGAAACTACAGCAAAGGATAATAAACCTTTGTCACGATACCCTTCACTCCGGACATCGTGGCATCACAAACACCCTTCATCTAATACAAAGACAATTTTGGTGGCCGAGAATGAAGACTGACGTACGAATGTACATTCAAGCCTGTGCAGTTTGCAGTCAAAACAAACATGATAACAAGAGACCGGCGGGCCTCCTACTGCAGCCCGCACTACCAACAAGGCCCTGGGAAATTATTGCTATGGACTTCATTGTAGAACTACCACCTTCCAGGGGGTATACAACCATAATGGTCACCATAGATGTATTCATTCATATGGCTCATTTCACACCGTTATACAAGCTACCTTCTTCCTCAGAACTTGCTGGAATTTTCCTGGAACACATCTTTAGACTCCATGGACTCCCTTCCAAGATCATTTCAGACAGAAGACCGCAATACATATCTCAAGTTTGGAAACACCTTTGCCGAATACTAGGAATACAACGTGCCCTCTCTTCAGGGTATCATCCACAGACTAATGGGCTACCGAACGTGAGAATCTAACCCTGGAACAATATCTTCGTTGTTTCACTACCAAAGTCCAGGATGATTGGTCACTTCTGATACCTCTGGCGGAATCCTCCTATAACAATTCAGATCATTCGGCTGTCAAGACTAGCCCTTTTTTCTGCAGTCAAGGATTTCATCCCTCAGTGCTACCTTCCACCCTTCCACACCCTACACCGGTTCCTACAGTCGATTCCTGGATTGAAACACTCATCAATATTCAAAGAGAAGCAAAAGAACAATTAGAAAGGGCACAGACTCATACCAAGCATTATGCAGATTCCAAGAGAAGACCAGGGCCCTCCTACGCACTAGGAGATAAAGTATGGCTATCCTCGAAACTTCTACCCCGACATCTACAGCCAAATAAACTGGCCCCCCGGTATTATGGGCCTTTTCCCATAAAAGAAATCATTAACCCAGTGGCCTTTCGGCTCAAATTACCAGACTCCTGGAAGAAAATTCACCCAGTTTTTCATACATCTCTACTGAAATCATGCATCCAGACCTCTAGGACTAACCTCAGACCCAATCCTGTACTTGTCAATGACCAACTGGAATATGAAGTCTCCAGAATATGTGACTCCAGATATAAACGTGGTCAGCTCCAGTACTTGGTGGAATGGAAAGGATACCGTCCCAGTGAACGCACGTGGGAACCTATCTCAAACTTAAATTCCCCCAGGTTACTCAGAAGGTTCCATCTCATACACCTGTGCAAGCCCGGAGGGACGGGTTTTCGGAAGAGGCATGCTGTCATAAACCATCGGACACGCCCCTTCTGGGCCTCCTGGTCCTTGACACGTCGGGGCTAACACTCTGTTGTACTTCGTTGGAAGTACAACGATCTGAACGATCTGAATGACACCTGGCCTAGTAGGATCGTTGTCTGTCTCCCCTTGTTCCCCCCTCCCCACCTCGTCGCGCCTTGAAACACTTGTGTATAGGCGCGGTACAAATGCCATATCATATCATATCATATCATGGCCGTAAGCACAGAACGCTGCTTACCAGCCTTCACGTCCAATGCAGCACGTTCTATAAATTAGCCACACCGCCACGGCCCCGTGCGTCTCAATGCTACTGTTAGCTGTGGCTAGATGTGTGCTACGTAGTTTGCCTTCGCGGAAATCTGTTGTTTCCTGGTTCCTGGATCCTCCGCTTTCCCCTACTATCTTTTCTCCTTCTTATTCAGCCTTCTTCCCGGATTCCGTGCACCCGCCTCCAAGTGCACCTTCTCTTTATCCTGGACTTCCTGGGGTTTCCTATTGATCCCGGACATCGAAGCTGAACGTACACTGGATGCCGAAGACGGCCGAGCGGGAAGAAAACTCCTCCTAAAGAGTCCATCAAGCAGCGAAAACAGGTGAGAAAGGGGGAAACCTGTGACAGAACCGTTTGCAAGGCCATTATTCTCTCTAGGATGCCCTTTGGTTTCTCGTAGCTTCTCTCCTACTGCTTTGACAATTAATTGCCAGCAGACCATTGAAAGCAATTGTTTCCCCATCTTTCCACGCATCCCCAATTTTCCAAATATTCATTATTTCCCATCATACTGTTTTATTGTTAATATCGAACGCAGGATTCTTGCCTTTCAAAGTAAGAAATAGTTTTCTCCCATATCACTCATCCACTAGGATGAGAGACCTGTTGTATATTAGATTAGGGGCTATTATTTTCCTTGTCTCTTTCCTCTTCATTAAAACAAAGTCATGTGGTTTAACCTTACTGTTTTCTAACACCACCCATCTATCTGGGTTCACCTTGTAGACAGTCCCGGAATCAAAAGGTGTACATCACAGTTACCTTTATTCTCATTGAAATGCAGAACAAACACTAAGAACTATGTGGTACATTCAAGGTTTTCAACTCCCCAAACACGAATGAGCCAGTGGAATGTACAACTTGATCCTGTAGTTGGCCACTTCCAATGTGGTAACTGCAATGGTTGTCAATTTTGCATTTCAGGCACTGAGGTTATCCGCAATCACAAACAATGGAGGTTAATGACACACACGAATTGCAATACCTCCAACATGGTGTACATGATTCTGTGCCTCTGTGAGCGTGGTGACTATATATACTTGACCACTTACAAAGTGTCCATTAGGATAAGGGAGCACAGGTCCCGGATCCGGAACGGGACGTTGACTTGCATGGAACACCAGAACACAGATATGGACATACGATGGATGGTTGTCGACACAGTGAAACCAGATGCGAGGGAGTATAGCACCGCCATTCGTCTGTTCAGACTTGAACAGAAATTAATTCTTCAGCTGTAAACAAACTCACTTGTCAAGACTTAAGGACGAGATACACTGGGCCTCTTTGTTATGATCTGACTTTGGACGCAGGTGTAGAGCAGCACATGGCGCAATGCTGGTATCCATTTTCAGGTGAACAGGTACTGGTTATGTATTGGACATATAGATGTTTGCAGCAGGCAGTCCCAGCTGGACCTCACCACAGTTGCAGTTTTTGTGTGTTGTGTGGGCTTAGGGTAAGACTGATGAACACTCAGCACGTGCTTGGCTGACCATGGCGCTCCATGAACAAGAAAGTGGAGTAATGCTTGTGTTACCGTGGTTGCAGTGTTGGTGTGTTTTGTGGGCTTTCGATAATTGCACTCGGCGGATGACTTACATTGCCATTTTTTATGTGCTTCCATTGCAGTTTTGACTTGTACGTTAGGCTGAGTCTGTACTACAACCTTGGCCAGAGTGGGCTGATCTTTGCCCCAGGCGCCCAGAGGTCTCGCGGCTGAGTTCAGTCCCCCTTGACTTTGCAATACACATTTCAATCTGTTACTCACAGGTCATTTTGAGGTCAATCAACTACATTTTAATTTGTCCTTTACAGACTCTGCTCGGCGATGGGGACCTGGGACCCAATGGGAAGGGCCACACTCTAAATTGTACCAAGGATCATGCATTGCAAAACAAAAATATGGTATGTTCCTTATTTGTGTGTTTTTATTAGCATATGTGTACCTGTGTTAAGTGTTCTTGAGCCCTGTAGGGCTGTCCTACAAGTTTGCGTTTTTGTAGGTCTGTGCACCATGACCTCCCTGTTTGAAACATGTTTTCCCTGAAGAAGGCTGGGCCACTTTTGAAATGCATGGAAATGTATGCAGCCGGAACTGTGCTGACAATGTGCTATAAACATCTCATGGAGTCAGGAATTGTAATTGTGTTGCTTTCAAATTGCTAGGATTAATTAAGCATTTGGTGCTGGTCTGTTTTTACATAAGCATGAATTAGCACAGCTCTGCATACCATTACTGTTTGGATGCAAGCACCGATACTGGAGCATGGCTCAAGGGATCTACTATTCATACCCCTGACAATTAAGTGTTGGAGTGTTCTGTGTTTTTCCCAAAAATTGCTTTTGTGGTTTTCCTATTTTTTAAGTTTAGTTTCACATGGTGGCAGTGCACTGGTGTCGGGTTTGCACAGGGACGTGTGTTCATTTTGTGACATGTGTGCTACTTTTGTTCATAAGGTGGATTGTGTGGTCTCAAGATATTTGTTTTAATGGTTTTTCATATATGTATGTGCTGTTATCTTTTGAATAATACATTTTTAGTCTCAAATGAACAGTATATGTTTAGTAAAATGAAATTCATTTGAAATGTTCGTGACTAAGTGATTAGTTTACACGTAAGAAGAGTGTAATTGTGTTCTGCTCCCCAGTGCATGTGCAGCCACTCCGCCTTCCCAGTGTGCAGCTTTTACTGTGAGTGCCTGAGGACACTTTCGAATATTTGGAAATCCAAGCCCTGCCCTTCCTTACTTGCTTTGCCAGTACATGTCTTTGGACGTGCGTTCTTTCGCCTGGGAGGTTTTGAGGTACATCGTGCATTTCTGGCGAATAACACATCCTAGCCGTGCTAATTTCTTCCCATAAGGGAAGCTTCTGTCTATGCCACGTCACAGTATTAGGTGATTTTCCCACTTCTTCGCCAGGTATATGCTTAAATAATTCATGTTTGACACATTTTATATTCCGGTTTTAGTATTGTGCATTTGAACATGAATTGGTGAGGGAGAGCGGGGGAGGAGGGCGGGGGGGACATTTGTTTTTTCTCAGTTTACCTTGTGACCTGTGGCCCCGCCGGATTTTAGCATTATTAAGTCCGATGAGTCTTTGGGTTTTCCTCAGATCACATAGTATCAGGATATAACTGCAAGCCATTGTGTGAATCCTTGCCGATAACTGACTCCCATTTTTATTTGTTCCTCCTCATTGTCAAGTTGACTAGAAAAGGAGGCAGGGGGCATCTACGTCATACTGAAAACAGATATGGTCAATTTGTGGCGTCCGCACATGCCTGGAATATTAAGTTGGGAGGCTTCTGAAATTGTCCAAAAGAGTAAACCTTGTCCTGTGGCTTTGTAAAATATCAGGGGGGTGGGGGGGGGGGGGTAATAGACTTCGGTCAAATGACCTGCGCCTCCTATTGAGTTACTGTGTAAGTACCATTTTCTTTGTTGAAAAAGAGTTTGGACTGTTTGCTTATCATGCTAAACAGCAGGCAAAAACACTTTTGTTTATTATTGATGGATGAGCACAAAATGGCACCCACACCCTTTATTAAGTAATCTATCTTATCACCGGAATTCCATTCATTTCTTGTTCTACTTTTCTTTTTATTAAAGGCCTTTACAGGTGTTTGTGTTTTGAAAATATTTTGAGTTTTTTTTCGCTTATGGGTTAAACTGTCACGGCGGAAGGATCAGCGAACGTTACACTCCAATGCTCGGGTTCAAGAAATATTCTTAAAAGCCAAAACGAGCATTTCCAGTTTGAAAAAAAGACCGTCACGCCTCCCTGCCCGCCTTTGTGCTCCACCTCCTGGCAGTGCAGTGACAGTCATTCCCAGCCTTTCTGTTTCAAGTGCCCCTCGCTCTTCTTTCTTGTCTCTGCTGTCTGGTCACTGCGTCAGCATCTGATCCAGATATTTTTGTTCCAGGTGGTGCCTTCGACCCGAAACAGCTGATGCCACACCCCAGCAACATCTACAGCCAAATAAACTGGCCCCCCGGTATTATGGGCCTTTTCCCATAAAAGAAATCATTAACCCAGTGGCCTTTCGGCTCAAATTACCAGACTCCTGGAAGAAAATTCACCCAGTTTTTCATACATCTCTACTGAAATCATGCATCCAGACCTCTAGGACTAACCTCAGACCCAATCCTGTACTTGTCAATGACCAACTGGAATATGAAGTCTCCAGAATATGTGACTCCAGATATAAACGTGGTCAGCTCCAGTACTTGGTGGAATGGAAAGGATACCGTCCCAGTGAACGCACGTGGGAACCTATCTCAAACTTAAATTCCCCCAGGTTACTCAGAAGGTTCCATCTCATACACCTGTGCAAGCCCGGAGGGACGGGTTTTCGGAAGAGGCATGCTGTCATAAACCATCGGACACGCCCCTTCTGGGCCTCCTGGTCCTTGACACGTCGGGGCTAACACTCTGTTGTACTTCGTTGGAAGTACAACGATCTGAACGATCTGAATGACACCTGGCCTAGTAGGATCGTTGTCTGTCTCCCCTTGTTCCCCCCTCCCCACCTCGTCGCGCCTTGAAACACTTGTGTATAGGCGCGGTACAAATGCCATATCATATCATATCATATCATGGCCGTAAGCACAGAACGCTGCTTACCAGCCTTCACGTCCAATGCAGCACGTTCTATAAATTAGCCACACCGCCACGGCCCCGTGCGTCTCAATGCTACTGTTAGCTGTGGCTAGATGTGTGCTACGTAGTTTGCCTTCGCGGAAATCTGTTGTTTCCTGGTTCCTGGATCCTCCGCTTTCCCCTACTATCTTTTCTCCTTCTTATTCAGCCTTCTTCCCGGATTCCGTGCACCCGCCTCCAAGTGCACCTTCTCTTTATCCTGGACTTCCTGGGGTTTCCTATTGATCCCGGACATCGAAGCTGAACGTACACTGGATGCCGAAGACGGCGGAGCGGGAAGAAAACTCCTCCTAAAGAGTCCATCAAGCAGCGAAAACAGGTGAGAAAGGGGGAAACCTGTGACAGAACCGTTTGCAAGGCCATTATTCTCTCTAGGATGCCCTTTGGTTTCTCGTAGCTTCTCTCCTACTGCTTTGACAATTAATTGCCAGCAGACCATTGAAAGCAATTGTTTCCCCATCTTTCCACGCATCCCCAATTTTCCAAATATTCATTATTTCCCATCATACTGTTTTATTGTTAATATCGAACGCAGGATTCTTGCCTTTCAAAGTAAGAAATAGTTTTCTCCCATATCACTCATCCACTAGGATGAGAGACCTGTTGTATATTAGATTAGGGGCTATTATTTTCCTTGTCTCTTTCCTCTTCATTAAAACAAAGTCATGTGGTTTAACCTTACTGTTTTCTAACACCACCCATCTATCTGGGTTCACCTTGTAGACAGTCCCGGAATCAAAAGGTGTACATCACAGTTACCTTTATTCTCATTGAAATGCAGAACAAACACTAAGAACTATGTGGTACATTCAAGGTTTTCAACTCCCCAAACACGAATGAGCCAGTGGAATGTACAACTTGATCCTGTAGTTGGCCACTTCCAATGTGGTAACTGCAATGGTTGTCAATTTTGCATTTCAGGCACTGAGGTTATCCGCAATCACAAACAATGGAGGTTAATGACACACACGAATTGCAATACCTCCAACATGGTGTACATGATTCTGTGCCTCTGTGAGCGTGGTGACTATATATACTTGACCACTTACAAAGTGTCCATTAGGATAAGGGAGCACAGGTCCCGGATCCGGAACGGGACGTTGACTTGCATGGAACACCAGAACACAGATATGGACATACGATGGATGGTTGTCGACACAGTGAAACCAGATGCGAGGGAGTATAGCACCGCCATTCGTCTGTTCAGACTTGAACAGAAATTAATTCTTCAGCTGTAAACAAACTCACTTGTCAAGACTTAAGGACGAGATACACTGGGCCTCTTTGTTATGATCTGACTTTGGACGCAGGTGTAGAGCAGCACATGGCGCAATGCTGGTATCCATTTTCAGGTGAACAGGTACTGGTTATGTATTGGACATATAGATGTTTGCAGCAGGCAGTCCCAGCTGGACCTCACCACAGTTGCAGTTTTTGTGTGTTGTGTGGGCTTAGGGTAAGACTGATGAACACTCAGCACGTGCTTGGCTGACCATGGCGCTCCATGAACAAGAAAGTGGAGTAATGCTTGTGTTACCGTGGTTGCAGTGTTGGTGTGTTTTGTGGGCTTTCGATAATTGCACTCGGCGGATGACTTACATTGCCATTTTTTATGTGCTTCCATTGCAGTTTTGACTTGTACGTTAGGCTGAGTCTGTACTACAACCTTGGCCAGAGTGGGCTGATCTTTGCCCCAGGCGCCCAGAGGTCTCGCGGCTGAGTTCAGTCCCCCTTGACTTTGCAATACACATTTCAATCTGTTACTCACAGGTCATTTTGAGGTCAATCAACTACATTTTAATTTGTCCTTTACAGACTCTGCTCGGCGATGGGGACCTGGGACCCAATGGGAAGGGCCACACTCTAAATTGTACCAAGGATCATGCATTGCAAAACAAAAATATGGTATGTTCCTTATTTGTGTGTTTTTATTAGCATATGTGTACCTGTGTTAAGTGTTCTTGAGCCCTGTAGGGCTGTCCTACAAGTTTGCGTTTTTGTAGGTCTGTGCACCATGACCTCCCTGTTTGAAACATGTTTTCCCTGAAGAAGGCTGGGCCACTTTTGAAATGCATGGAAATGTATGCAGCCGGAACTGTGCTGACAATGTGCTATAAACATCTCATGGAGTCAGGAATTGTAATTGTGTTGCTTTCAAATTGCTAGGATTAATTAAGCATTTGGTGCTGGTCTGTTTTTACATAAGCATGAATTAGCACAGCTCTGCATACCATTACTGTTTGGATGCAAGCACCGATACTGGAGCATGGCTCAAGGGATCTACTATTCATACCCCTGACAATTAAGTGTTGGAGTGTTCTGTGTTTTTCCCAAAAATTGCTTTTGTGGTTTTCCTATTTTTTAAGTTTAGTTTCACATGGTGGCAGTGCACTGGTGTCGGGTTTGCACAGGGACGTGTGTTCATTTTGTGACATGTGTGCTACTTTTGTTCATAAGGTGGATTGTGTGGTCTCAAGATATTTGTTTTAATGGTTTTTCATATATGTATGTGCTGTTATCTTTTGAATAATACATTTTTAGTCTCAAATGAACAGTATATGTTTAGTAAAATGAAATTCATTTGAAATGTTCGTGACTAAGTGATTAGTTTACACGTAAGAAGAGTGTAATTGTGTTCTGCTCCCCAGTGCATGTGCAGCCACTCCGCCTTCCCAGTGTGCAGCTTTTACTGTGAGTGCCTGAGGACACTTTCGAATATTTGGAAATCCAAGCCCTGCCCTTCCTTACTTGCTTTGCCAGTACATGTCTTTGGACGTGCGTTCTTTCGCCTGGGAGGTTTTGAGGTACATCGTGCATTTCTGGCGAATAACACATCCTAGCCGTGCTAATTTCTTCCCATAAGGGAAGCTTCTGTCTATGCCACGTCACAGTATTAGGTGATTTTCCCACTTCTTCGCCAGGTATATGCTTAAATAATTCATGTTTGACACATTTTATATTCCGGTTTTAGTATTGTGCATTTGAACATGAATTGGTGAGGGAGAGCGGGGGAGGAGGGCGGGGGGGACATTTGTTTTTTCTCAGTTTACCTTGTGACCTGTGGCCCCGCCGGATTTTAGCATTATTAAGTCCGATGAGTCTTTGGGTTTTCCTCAGATCACATAGTATCAGGATATAACTGCAAGCCATTGTGTGAATCCTTGCCGATAACTGACTCCCATTTTTATTTGTTCCTCCTCATTGTCAAGTTGACTAGAAAAGGAGGCAGGGGGCATCTACGTCATACTGAAAACAGATATGGTCAATTTGTGGCGTCCGCACATGCCTGGAATATTAAGTTGGGAGGCTTCTGAAATTGTCCAAAAGAGTAAACCTTGTCCTGTGGCTTTGTAAAATATCAGGGGGGTGGGGGGGGGTAATAGACTTCGGTCAAATGACCTGCGCCTCCTATTGAGTTACTGTGTAAGTACCATTTTCTTTGTTGAAAAAGAGTTTGGACTGTTTGCTTATCATGCTAAACAGCAGGCAAAAACACTTTTGTTTATTATTGATGGATGAGCACAAAATGGCACCCACACCCTTTATTAAGTAATCTATCTTATCACCGGAATTCCATTCATTTCTTGTTCTACTTTTCTTTTTATTAAAGGCCTTTACAGGTGTTTGTGTTTTGAAAATATTTTGAGTTTTTTTTCGCTTATGGGTTAAACTGTCACGGCGGAAGGATCAGCGAACGTTACACTCCAATGCTCGGGTTCAAGAAATATTCTTAAAAGCCAAAACGAGCATTTCCAGTTTGAAAAAAAGACCGTCACGCCTCCCTGCCCGCCTTTGTGCTCCACCTCCTGGCAGTGCAGTGACAGTCATTCCCAGCCTTTCTGTTTCAAGTGCCCCTCGCTCTTCTTTCTTGTCTCTGCTGTCTGGTCACTGCGTCAGCATCTGATCCAGATATTTTTGTTCCAGGTGGTGCCTTCGACCCGAAACAGCTGATGCCACACCCCAGCAGGCTTGCAGGGTGTGTCCCAGGCTCTGGTCAGCTGTTGAGGGACCATGCCACCCCCGCACACTGAAGGGTTAGGAGAGCTGCCTCCTTGATGCTGTGGGACATCATCTCAGGGCTCTGACCTAGCATGGCTTCTATTGCCCATCTGACTGCAGCGTGTCCTATTTCCACCTCGACGCCCTAGTACAGTATGGATCTCTTCCGCCTTCACTCCCTCCCTTAAGGTCTGCTTTCCTTCAGCCTTCTTCTGTTCAAGCTCCTTCATCCCCCCAACTCTGCCTTGGAATCTATCTTGTTCTCTCCTGATTGTCTTTTTATCAGCTTCTCTCTTCCCTCCATCGCTCCACTTTCAACCTCCTCCTTTATTGCTGTATTTAGCCCCCCCTCCTCTTTCACCCTTCCCCTGCTCGCTTTCCTCTCCTCACTGGTTTCTTTCAAATCTCCTTGTATATCCCTGGTTGACAGGCTTCGCCCTCCTCTGCTCCTTTCTTTCCTTTCCCTGACACCTCTGGTGCGAGTATCACCACACTTTCTTCCTCTTGGCACCTTGAAACGGGGTTTCTTGTTATGTGGTTGCACTTAAAAGATATATTTTCAATTAAAATACCTCCTGCTACCCTCTCCAGCCTTCTCTTCAGGTCCTTCGCACCTCTTTTTCTCTTCCCAACTCTTTTTCTCCTCCTCGATTCCTCGCTTCCTTCTCCTTTACCTGTCTCTCATCCTTGCTCTCTCCCAGTCCCTCTGCTGCTCATCCTTCGCAAACCTGCCTCCCTGAACAGAACTCCTGTACTCGGCAGTAAGCAACACGCCACTTTCTACCCCTGCTAAACCGCCACCGGGGCCCACACATCCTTAACGTGTCTCAGACGTGCACTGCCCGCCTGACACTGCACATGGCCTGCAGAACCCACACGAATAGGTCTCCCCTTCCTGACTGCTCAGCTCTGCACAGGCCGGCGTGGCACCGCAGGCTGAACCGTTGAGAAGTCCACCTGTCATCTTTATTTTGATTTCTTTAGCAATTTCCTTCCGGCATAGCCAGCTTCCTCAAGCCCGCCCTCCTGGCTCGTGGGCTCGCATCTGCGAGGCGGCTGCAAGCAGCAATGCAAACAGAGCTCTAACTGGGTAATTGGTAACTTATTAGAGGACGTGTGCAGCGCCTTTCTTGAAAACCACATAACGACATTGCCAGAGAAAACTCTGCATCCAGATACCCGTACGGGTCGGTGTCGCCATTTTTCTGTGGATTGTTTTTCCACAGGACATGAATTCTCAATGGCCACGGTGCTCTCACCCTGCCCCTCCCCTCTTCCCCTTCCCTTATCATACAAATGCCACCACCCATGCTCTGGCCCCTCTTAGCGCTGTGTTTTTGTTTTCTCGCCGCATCCCGGCACCACTGTCCTGGGCCACACAGGGCCCCTCCATTCTCCCACTTCAATGGGACATTCTCACTGTTGGCCCTTTCACAGCGAACACCTCTGCGGCCTCTGCTATATTTATGCACCCACAAGTGACATCGCTGTGACGTTTGTCTGCCCATCATTCTTCCCTTCCGACGACCCACTTCCGGCCACTATAAGCACCCGCCTCACTCCCTCCAAATACCATTCTAGACACAGATACATGACCATGGACTCTTAACAGCGAAAAGATGACTTGGTTCAGTCCAAAAATTAGGTGGAAGATTCCACAAAGACACACGATGTAACCAAGATGTGGTCAACTGATAACCCAAGCCAAAGAAGGGTCATGGAAATCTCCAATCACCAATCCTACCTCCACACTGTCCAAGATGAACAAGGGATGCTGGCATTTGAATTGAACCAGGTATTGAAATATAGGTGTAATTAGCAGGAGCAAAAGTAAACAGGAGCTGCCTACACAGTGTGCCATAAATCTAACTGCTCTGCGGTTGTTTCACCCACAACATGTTATTTATTTATTAAACATGTTTATATCAACGCACCACATGCCCATGGGCCTCCGGGCGCGCACACAAAATGGCCACATAGCAAACAGCCAAAAACAGTGTTTATTAGCGGTGCGAGAGGAGACAGTACCAGATCCAGAAGAAAGCAACTCATACGGACACAGTCTAATCTGGAGGCAGATTACAGAGATGCATCTGTAACTCTTTTTTAAACTTGGCCTTTTTTTAAACTTGACCTTTAAGGATTTTGAAGGATGACTGTTTGGTCGCGACATTTTGATCACCACAACTAATCCGATATATTCTGCTAGGGTGCAGAAGTAGGACGCTGACACAGTGGTGGCATTTTAATAAAGACTTTTATTAATACCAAACAAAGGAGAAAGAAAAGCCTGCCTTGCCCCACTCACTATGAGGGGTTGCCCTACCACAACAGAAATACTAAGGACCCGATCAGGATGTCCATAAAGTAAAATGTCTACCAACCTCTGTCTAAACCTATTCCCGTCCCTTGCACTCAACAACTAACTAAAGAAAACTGGATGTCTCCTTGCTTCCATAACAGATCTTTCCGACTCTGGATGGTGACTCCCAAAAGCGCAGTTCCTCGGCAAAGAATGTCTATAGTTCAATGCTCAAACCAATACAAAGAAAACCTAGCTCCCCAAACTCCTGTAGGCAACCTCTTCCTGGGCTCCTGTTCCCTTTCTCCCATAAACAAAAGTTCTTCACAATCTTCTGGCGGGGTCGTCCCCCCTAGCCGTGGCGCAAAATAATCCTTTTCTGCTGTTTGTCAGGCCTGGTTCACTAACCTACTAGGCCTTACCACAGACTTTCCAAATGGTGTATCAAGTCTGGTTTACTAGCCTGCCAGACTTGATAGTCGCAGCTTTTAGTTCTCTTGCACTGAAATGGGTAATTGACCCTTATCCATCCAACTGATGGGCCTTGCCCGTTTTGATATGGGTCCCAGACCCTGTTCCTCTGCTGTAACAGGATTCCCGTTCCCACTTATTGTCCATTTAGACAGTCCTGTTATACGCCTGCCAAGTACTATCCTTTGTTTCAAAGTATGTGCCTTCACTGTTATCTCTTTGTACCCTTGGGTATGGTTTTATCTGTTTCACCAAATTCTCATATATCTGTATGTTTCCTCTTTCATTCCTTTGTAATATTCAGGGTGTTTGTATATGTTTTACAAGATTCATATCGACTGATATCAGATTCCATTCACCCCCTTGCGCTCTTCGGGATGTTTTCATGTTATTTACAAAGTTCGTATTAGTTTGTATGGGATCCCTTGCGCCCCTTTGTGCTCTTCGAAAATGCTTTCACAATGCTGCTTAATTCATTTAGCTCCCTTAATATTCTGCCAACCGGCCTGGCCCTTTCACTACCTTTGGAAGTCTATGCACTTTCTCTGGTCCCTTCTGCGACTGGAGCGAAGTTTCGTCCTTGCTGCCGTGCTCATTGTTCTCCTTCCTGTGGCTCCAAAGCTTCAGGCTCTCCTGTATGCCTTCGGCTGCCCGCGTCCCTGATCTCCTGCTTTCACCTGTCGGGTTTCCTGCTTCTCTGCCCACGGCCAGGTCCATCTTGGCAGGACTTCCTGGATACTTGTGACTCTCCGCATCCCGGCCTCCAGCCTTTGGGTCTTTCACTTCGGTGTGACCGTCTCGTTCCCTGTTCCTCCAGGGCTGGCTTCACGAGACTGTAAGTCCTTCTTCCCTTTTTATTTTCAGGGTTCTTGTTGGATAACTGTACTGCGTGTGTTGGTTCCACAGCGAGCCTTCTCCTCCTTTCACCATCTTCTTCGCCGCAGTGCTATTTTGCATCCAGCTTAGGTGAGTCGCCCTCTTCCTCGTCTCAGTCCTTTCATGGACACCTTCTACCTAACTAATACATTGTGGTAGGGGTGACCAAAGAGACCTGCGTGGGGTTCAAGGAGGGTGTGGACACCAAATGGCCTAATGGATACTGTGTTCTCCCAGGACCACTGTCACCAATCCCATGAAAGGTTTCGGGTAGCGGCCTCACTTCCTTGGCCTCATGGAAAGGGGCATCTCCATAGAAGATGTGACAATACCCAAGGATTTGTCACAATAGATATAAATAGGGGATAGGGGCAAAGAAGGGATGATAGGGGGTATAGGCAGGGCAGGTGAATGGGGTACATTGGAAGACACTCCTGTTAAAAGAAAGGGGAACACAATTAAATGATCATGATCTAAATGTCACAGAAAATAGTCCAGCATCAAAATGTTTTAGGTGAAACTGTATAGAACCATCTAACTTCCACAGAAGATACAAACCACAACATTGTGTCCACTATATACAACACATAATCTTCAAATCCTGTTGCATCATCTAGAAAGGCTGTCACGCTGAACTTCCAAAGCTACATCACTGAGAAACTCAGCATCTCCGGAGGTCTGCGATCCACCAGAAGTAAGGTCATGTGCAGACTTGACCTCTGTAGGTGTAGAAAGGGAAGAACCAGAAGACAGGCCTTCTCGATCTATGCCCCAAGACTCTGGAACCTCCTCCCTGTCAACATCAGACTCGCCTCATCGCATCTACAGCTCAAGACCTTCCTCATCAAGGAATGGCTCGTCTCTAACACCTAGGTTCACACACCCTCCACTCCTCACCCTACCTGAGACTCAGTGATCTGCTCCTCTGTTTCCTCCCTAGGTTTCTTGTAGATCCCTTGGTGCCAATATAATTATCATGCCTGAAAGTCTCCAATATTAACCGAATACTCCTTTTTACACATTTCCAAACACACCGAGTTAATATCATATAATTATGCTTGCATTGCACTAGTTGGCCTGGGAACTCAAAAGTAGTTCCTGTTAACTGTTGGTGTCAAGCTAACTATGGCCTTGTAGGATAAAAGCAGAGGCTAAATAGCTAGAAGTTATTTTGATTACTGTTAAATCACGCATGAATCATGAGATTCCTCAATACTGCCACCCACCCCATGGAACTTAGTACAAGACAAATTGATATGAATGGTCTCTGCGGCCCACAGCTGGCCGAATGTTCATATCAGCTTTCATGAATGCACTCTTGCTTTTTGAGGTCTGTATTTCTAAAGTCAAAGATTCATAATCCGGGAACAACGTTTCTTTGGCGAAATGTGTATTTTTTACCCATATGCAAAATATGAGGTCATCCTCTCTCAGCCTACTAGTTGTTTTCACTTTAAGGCAAACTAAACAAGATGGCCACTATTTCTGTAGTCAAGTTGAATCTCTCTGGAACACCATCCTACACTCTCGTCCCATCTCTCTACTTAAGATCAATAGCATTTTGTCAGAAACTAAAAGCCTTCTTGCGTCAATAATTATAATCGTTTGGTCTGCACCATCATCGGTTACACCATTAGTTACGTTAATTTTACATGTCGCACCAAGAGGATGATGCTTTGCAGGTTGGCCGAGTGCTTTACGAAACAAAATTAGAAAATAGATTAGAATCAGATGCATCGCCTGGTTAATACTTTTTGTGGGATTTCGTTCTCAGGCAAGCATGGTTCATGTTCACATGGTGAGCTTGTCCACATCTGGGGGCCAGGAGCCACTGTTAGGAACCAAAGAATTAGGACTGGTCTTCCTCTCAGACAGTTGCCTTACAACGCTATAAAGGGAAGGAAGCAAGAGGTCGCCATGATGGCTTGGGAAGCCCCAGTGAAAGTGACTTAAAGGGAAACAAGAAGTTAAGCACTGGCGTACATCTTAGAATTACCTATGTTCATGTGCACTATATTGTCAACAGGCACCTGGCAGTATCCTACATGGGAACCACCAGCCCAGAGTAGAAAAAGGGTAGGTATCACACAACTGATGTCCATTCAACACAGACTGTTAGTAGTGGACTGACGCCCGGCAAACACATGTATCCATCTCACAAGATGCCCCCCAATGCCCCAAACAGACAGGGTTTTCTTTGAGTATGCATTTAGCTGTATGGGGCTGCTTCCCACCAGTGCCTGCTCTTATTATCTTAGAGTAAAGCTACTGACATGAAACATGCACAGAGCAACCTGCCGCAACCTTTACTAGGGGAAGCGGCTATGGCCAGCCTTCACTCTTCTATCTCCTCTTCCTATGAAACAAACAGACATGGGTCTGGTCTACTACTGAGAGATACCCCTCCTTCCCTCGACCAGATAAAGACACTTCGACCTTTTGGGATGGAAGGATGAAAGATCTTTTTCAGTAAATTCTTTGTATGAACTGCAACATGCTTTGCATGCCGATGCAAAGCAATTCAACATCTGCTTCCACTGTCCCATTAGAAGGGTGTCAATTTGTGAGGACTCGCGCGAGTGCACACAGGACAGGGGTCATGGCTTTGTGGCTCCTGCCTGCATCCCAGATTCTTTCTGCTCTCTCCTGTGATGTGTGCAGGTGGCTCCTCTCCTGGACTGCAGCCCCATTGTGTGCCGCCATTGCTCTAGCCAAACACTGCGAAACCCCATTGCCTTTCCTGTTTCACGCTCGGTCACCCCCTGGTTCTTTGTTGTCCTTCTGTGATGATCCAGCCTCTTCATTGGTTTTGCTTCTTCTCCTCCTCATTGTGCATTCTTCTTTATTGGTGATTTGAATCTCCACCTTCCTTCTACCCTCTCTTCTGGATTTTTTCTTCTGATTTCCACCTAACTTAATTTCCCATCTCCCCTTCCTCACATCTCTGGTCTCTCGCTTGACTTGATCTTCTGAAACGTTCCGGCTGTTTCCCATGTATCTGCATTTCATGTCTGCTAATCATGTATGTGTCCTTTGCTGGCTGTCTTCCTGCTATTCCTCCCTCGGTTTCCCACTTCCTCATCTTTTCTGTGGTAGGATCTATGCCATTTTGTAGTTCCTTCCTTTGTTTTTTTGTGCAGCCTCTCTTCCCCCTCAAGTTGGTTTTTCTGTCCTTCTCCCTGTCCTCTTCGACCCTCTTATTCGACAACTGGGCATCCTCTGTTGATGCTCACCATTCTCGTTTTCCTTTTGTTATTTCATGAAAGCCTCCCCTACTTTAATTAACCCCCTTAACTGCATGATTTTCCTAATTTCCTTCACTGACTTACATTCTGCTTGCAGAAATTCTGCAAGATCTGCTCCCCAGCATTAGTTTATGTTCGTTCTTATCTGCTGGCCCCTTATGTCCCTGATCCTACTCTCTACCTCTGGTGTTGCTTCTTACTTTACTTTTAAAATTAATCGTTTGCATTCTTCTTTTTCCTCTTGTCTCCTTTCCACCACCTTCTTCTTCCTCTCCTTTTTCTTGCTTTCATCCTCTCTCTGAGGGAGGCGTCAATCAAGCTCTTCGTCCAATGGATAATCCTTCTGCTGCCCCTCTCCGTCTCCTTTCTTATACTCTCTCTTCTGTGTATCCTCAGCTTCTTCCTCACCTATTTGTTTCCGCCATGCCACTCTCTCGCTTTCCCTTCATCTTCGGCTGATAACATGTCATCTTTGATCCCCCTCTTGCTCATTCCTGCTTTTAACATCATTATATTATTTACATGATTCCCATATTTTCAGCTAGTAAGACTCTGCTTCTAATTATAACCTTTTCTCAGCTTGACTATTGCTCCTCTCTTTTCATTGGCCTCCCAGCGTATGCTCTTTCTCCTTTGAATTCTGTTTTCAACGTTGCAATCATCTCCTCTTTCTACCTCTAGGCTTACATGGCGGATTCTCTTTTAATGCCCATTTTCAGTTTTGCTTTCTCTGTGTTGTTATCAAATGTACCCAGGGGTTGGCTTCTCCCTTACCTCATTCTATTCTCGTCCTCAGTCTCCATGTCCCTCTTTTTTGACTAACCATACCCCCTGCGTCCCCAGTACAATTTCTGTTCCTTCTCCCCTCTTGCTTCTGTCATGTAAAAGATACATAGAACTCCACTTTGGGCCAGCTCATGTTAGATATCCTTTATTTTAGCAGCCATAGCCCTGTGGCAGACGGGTCCTAAATGGGCAGAGTTTCTTCAGGAAAATTCAGGGGTGTCTCCCCCTGCCTACATTTCCACACTTTTTATAGGACTTAGATTGCAAAGTCGCGAGCACTGGAAAATCTATGATTTCAGCGAGGCAGTGCAGCGAGGTGGTTCATTTCAATTTGGTCATTGCGCTCTAGTTCTTTCTAGACAAACAAGGTCATGGCCTTTGTAAGCAGATAGATAAGCAGTTCCATATGATATTACCGAAATGTGTTTTACTGAGCTGATTTTACTGAAAATAAATGAAGGTATTTACCCCCCATTTTTTTCTAGTTGTAACCCCACCCCAACTACCCTTTTACGCCACCCCCGCCCCATCTATTTTTTCAAAATACAGAGAAAAAGAATTTGGTACTCTTTTTTTTGTGAAACATTTTTCGGTAAATCACTGGATACCAGATGAGCTTGCAGCTGTGGCGGAGTGTATTCAATTAACGTAACAGGTCATTGTGTTTTGAAGCACACAATGCCAGCTAGGAAAAGAGAAGGAGTATTATTATGTTATGTACCCCCTACAGAATGTCATGCAGACGCGGTCTACCTTACTAATCTTGCCAGCAGAGCAATTCAAACGTGCAGTAGCTGTTTAGATATATCTGTGATTCCATTTTCTAGTTTTCCTTAGTCACAGTAGTTTCCAGCCTATTCTGTCTGAATGTCAAGTCTGTGCTTTTACGAGAAGTCTGTGCGCATTACATGTAGCTCAAATTCTATTTTTACTCGACAGTTTCCCTCCTCTGTGGCTTTTACAAAGGGAATCAAAATCCTCTAAACATGTTCCATATATATTTTTACATAGCCATCATCACTTCACCGTGCCAGTTCTTCAGTAGTTTTAATTACATCCTCTTCTCCTGTGCCTTCAAAATATTTGCAGAATTCTTAAAGGTGCAGCTAATATAAATATAAATTATAAATTTCACCCATGGCTGCCAAAAAGACGAGGATTCCCAGCAATATGGAGGTTTGCATGGACCTAATGATCTGGAATGCCAATCCCATAAGGACCAACTTCTTTCGGTCTTTTCCTTCTGTAGGGTAGCATCTGACTAACCGATGTGGGAGATGATGCCAGATATGTTGCTAGAGTGATCAGGAATATATATGCAATACTCACAACAAACTTTGGCACGCACTCTCCCTAAGAGGCTAATGTGGTATCCAAAGCCATTAGGTTCTGTAGAACCAGAACCACAGTATGCAAGGTAACCTGTTCACTGTTCATCAAGGCCAGGGCATGAGATATACATTAATAACTCTCTCTAAATGTAATGACAGCTCCAGGTGATAGGTAATTTATATCTTCGACAAACTTGTCTGACCCAGAATTTCTCTTATGTTGTGGTGTAGTGTCAAATGGTGGGCAAAGTATAACTGATATAAAAGGAACCTGACAAATGGGCTGCAAGCCAATTGCAGGAATATATTCCACAAATACAATATGTATGTGGTATGTCATATAATCCAGGCTCTGTGAAAGAGAACCCTGCATCAAAGAATTAAAGGACGTCATTGATCGGGATGCTCTTTGAGACTGATGGCGTATCATCACATTTGCTAATGTCGATAAATCGGGTGCTATTCTTAGCGTAACAGAGGAGACCTTTCACAGTAGAGGCCAATATGATAGAAGCAGGCTTTTTATATATAATTCAGAGGGTGGGGGGAAATGTGGTGGCTCAGTTAAGCCATACTGAGAATCATGTCCATCATAGGCCTTAGAACCTTCAGACTCAGTGATACATCTCAAGTCCTCATGAATATCCCCCACATAGAAGGGAACTCGTGCCCCTGGAAATCTAGAATCTTTATCATTGGGCAGATGTGCTCAGATCCAGCAGCCAGATATGTTCTGGATACAGGCATACATAGGTCAAAAGTAGCTAACTGTGTGTGCTGTCAAACCACCGGTGAACGTCAATGTCAATGGTTTTAGAGCAAGCAGTCTTGTAAGCAGCATCAACCAATACTGAAAACATAACAATGTGATGAAGGAAATACATGTTGTGCAGTCAGTTCCCTACGGTCAATGTCCGGATCGGTTCGGACAACAAAAGTCCAAAGAGCTTGTGGATCAGCGCAGTTCCACACATTGCTCCAAAGAACATGCAGGCATAATAACAGCCATCAATTTGAAGAATAACAGGGCGACTCGCAGACAAAGGCAATCACCCGGATGCACGAGCAACGTGCGGGAGACTTGTTACCTGCCTGCATTACTGTGGATTGTGTGTGAACAGCAGATGGAGAATTCCAATAGCCAACAGAAGCAATGCTACCAGGTTACATGTCTTTATACTGAGGTATTGTATACCAAATCATTTTTATATCGAAACATACACCTTGAAAACCTGAATATTGATTTTTTTGGAGGGTGGGAGAGACCCCCCAAATCCCCGTTTCCAACCCCTAAAAACCCATCCCGACCATTTCCTCCAAAAAATCAACCCTTTACCCCACCATAAATATATTCGATATAAGTGTTTTCAAGGGATATGTTTAGATATATAAGTGATTCGGTATATCATTTCTGATATAAAGACTGTATACCATGCTACCATAATGTTGTAGAGATGTAGAAAAAAACGTGAGCACAGAAGTTTGTTGCCACTCCTTTTTTCTTTCAGCTTCTTCATCTACATCCACAAAGAACATGTATTTTATTTTATTTTATTTTATTGGTCATTTGTAATGCACACTATACATCAAAATTGTGTGGCGCAGCAAGACATGGTGGGGGGTATAAGGAAGAAGGAGTAAAACAAAAAAACTGAAAAAACGTTCTTAAAATGTCTTGAAGCATTCAGAATGGGCAAGTGTGAAAACACGAGAGCAGGGGAGAGGGGGAGGAGGGCAAGTGCAGAGAGGGGGCAGGGGAGGAAACATACAAAAATGCTCTGACTATGTCGTGAGACGATTTAGAATGTGCAAGGGCTTCAGATAAAAAAGGGAGAGGGGGAGGAAAGAGAGTCCAAGAGGGGACGAGGGTGAGGGGTAAAATAAGTACAAGCAAAATTAAAGTGAAGATAAGAAGAAGGGGGGGAGCAGTGTAAGAGGGAGGCGGTGGAAAGGAACATGTGCGACATGATGCAACCAGCTGTTCAGATTTACAGCGGGAATGCCAGAAATTATCCCCCAAGTTGAAGACCGACATTATCCTACATGTCAACATTATCCATTCCATTTGAGAGAATCTAGTCGAGACTGGTTTTAACTTTATTTTCTGTGACTATTTCTGGTTCTGAGTTTCTTAGAAGGGAAAAATCCAGTACTACAAGCCCTGAATGCAAAGGTAAAACCAGGATTGGACTGCGGTCTCCGAAATGGAATGCATAATGTTGGCATGTATGGGTTATGCCCGTTCAATGTTGTTATCTCTGTGCCTTGACCAGAGGCAGGCTGGCGTTTAAATGCTTCCCCTGAACATGAAGGTACTGAAAGAGATAGCATTGCAGCTGTAGCTGAAGTTGGGGATGATGCTGAGAGCTGTTGAGGAACCAGCTAAGGAGATCAGGTCACTGTAGCAGACGGCGGTGGTGGCACCGTTCAGTGTGCAGAGAGCTGGTGGAACCTGACGCAAGCACTTAAAGTTGGTGGCTTCTGGAGATGGCTGGCGTCTATGGCACTGGAGCCTTAGTCGACGGCAACACCTTCTTGCAAGCAGAAGCATGGATCCACAAAGAATTCCTGCGACACAACCACAGTATCCGTCGACAGTAACACCTGGAAAGGCCCCTACAGGCTAGCTTTGAGGGCCGACTTCCTCTGGTGCATGCTGGTGTAGACTCAGTCGCTGGGCACAAGCGAATGACAGGAATCATCAGTCACTGCGTTCTTCACCTGAAAGTACAAGGATCTGACAGCTTTCATCAAAGATGTAAGTAATTTAGGGCCTTCTTGTCCTCTAGATGCAGGTTCATCTAACACAGAGCCAGTGCAGGGCTGGTGGCCATAGGCATTGGATGCCGCGCCAGGAGTTCATGTGCTGATAACTCATGTTTGCATTTGGCACTATTTCGAACATGAAGCTGCACACTCATGTTTGCATTTTGCACTTTTTCGAACATGAACTTGCACAAGCAGTCTCCTCGCAAACCTTTGGCAACTGCATCTTAAAACCACCACTGTGTAATGCTAAAGTATTACTACATTGGGGGAGACATGCACAACGTAGGTGCTGGTTGTTATTCAAAACCTTGTAGATATCTCCCACACAACCTGAGTACTTTACTTTACTTTGACCCCTACAACGTGCCATAGCTTGTGCTGTGCTCCCTATGCGGTGACATTTTCATTCATTATGATGTTAATCGGCACGCTGCAATCACTCGGAATATAGACAGATCACTTGGTGACCGTTTCCATGGGCTCCGCATTTTACGGTTGAGACGTTGAGTATACCAAATGGAAGGCGTTCTTCGAGTTGGAATATACATGCGCACTCTCATGTTATAAATCACAGAGTATGTTTGCACTACTCCTATGAAAGCTGCCATGGGACAACGCTGTGCTTATGTGCGAGCAGTTCGTTTCCCCTCAATTTAGAACAGGTAGTCTGGCTGAAAACGTGCATGCGCCCAGAACAGCAGTGCAGTGTGTTACCGAGTTTATACAAAAGATGCTGAATGTAGGGGTTATGTTAAAGGAAGGTTTTTAGCTTTTTGTAACTTGATCAGTGAATGCGTAGTTGATTTGACTTTCCTCATGCGTGTGCCTCTCGCTGTTGCCTGGCCCTCTTGCGGGTTTCTATTGGGGTCGACTCTAGTGGAAATGGGATTGCACTATAAGGGAATGGAGGCGTCGGGCAGTAATGTCCCCCCTCCCCCTACCCACACACTGAAGATCACCAGCACCTCTAGTCAGGGCCGGCCTTAGGAGTGGGTCGGCCTGGCGACCTTCTGGGGCGCCCTGCTATTAGCCCCCCACCACGCCAGCTCGGGGAGTCTTTCAAGGTCTCCCCCGACCTGGCGTAGTGGGAGAATGCGCAGCAGCGGGAGCGGAGTGCATTTAATAACAATACGGTTCAGCATCTATTGATAAATTTGGTGACCCCTCCCCATGACCAGGGCGCACTTGAGGGAGGGTGCCAAATGTTTATTTTGCCGACCAGGGCGCCAAAGTCGCTAAGGCCGGGCCTGCCTCTAGTCTTCGCCCTCCCCCTCCAGTTATCTTTGCGTACTAATGGTGCCCGTGCACTACTTGGCTCCTCTCACCCAGGCAGGGACTGGCCTATAGGCCAATAGGCCCCACAAAATGCTGGCGTGGCCGTTTTTTTTGGTTGAAAGTGGGCCCGTTTTTTAGCCATTTTGGGCCAGTTTGATTTAATCCACCATGCAGCTAGTAGTTGTGACCAGTGTTGCTGAATAAATATTCTTTAAAATTCACAATTTGCATCACAATTTATCAAAAAATCCCCCCTCGTTACTATTCAAACAGTGTCACAAAAGAAATGAAACCATTTTATGGCCCAGTCCGACCCAGCAGTCTCACCTGTATGTTCATACTGATAATGGAGAGCGCGTAGCCGTCACCGGCTGCACAACGGACTCTGGCTTTGCCTTTCCCATCTCTTTAATTGTTCCCCTCTTTCAATCAGAAAGTCTCCTCTCTAAACGCCCACCGGTCCTGGCCGGTGCAAGCAGCGGCTTTCAGAATTTGAACCTTTGAATTTAAAGCGTGATGTATTCGCCTTTCTCGTGAAACCAGTGAAGCAAGCAGGTGGAAATCGTGTTCTGTTAATCATTAAAGTCCATGTGCAATTGTTACGAGAAGCTCAGTTTTGGTGGCCAGTCGACTAACCTACAAATCTCATTCGGCCTCCCTTGTGACGCGGTGAAACCATCACATTATTTTATAGAGGGCATTTGGGGTTTTGCTGTGCTGTTTTGAAGCCCTCCCGGTTGTTTGTAAGAACATATATGCTAAAATCGATTCAAAGTTTTTAAAGATTAACGTTTGCATCCGAAAAGTGAGAACGTTTGGAAGGAGAAGCGCAGTACAAATAATCAGCTGGTTGCTGCGGCTTCGGGGACAGTACAAGGTTAGGTCCCTTATTTATGTATTTTGGCAAAGTGTGAACCGCAGCTGAAAGGGCATCAATGCACTCTCCAAGAGTTATTAAGGGTCCTGTAGATTCTAGTCCGTCCTGTGACTGTTGCTAGTCAAAATTAAAAGGCGGTGGCATTACCTTACACGCCATCATACGAGGTGGATTTAGGAATAGGGGGCATGGTTTTAAATGGCGATAGGTGATTACATGGAGGTTCAATTATCACCAGGCTCACATAGAACCACGCGAAAACCTTTTGTTTCAATGTTGCTAGTAACTGGACGAATAGATTTGATTAAATGCATGGAGGCAAGTATTAGTCATATAACTCTTCTTCATTTGACAGCGGCAAGAACCATTCATTTGAAACTTCCCATCTTAGAGCCACTACAAGACCAGTAAATCCTTGGCCTAGCCACAGAGAGGGGGCAGTGAATCCTTGGCCCAGCCGCAGAGAGGGGGCAGTGAATCCTTGACCCTGCTGCATAGAGGGGGCAGTGAATCCTTGGCCCAGCCTCAGAGAGGGGGCAGTGAATCCTTGGCCCAGCCGCAGAGAGGGGGCAGTGAATCCTTGGCCCAGCCGCAGAGAGGGGGCAGTGAATCCTTGGCCCAGCCTCAGAGAGGGGGCAGTGAATCCTTGGCCCTGCTGCATAGAGGGGGCAGTGAATCCTTGGCCCAGCCGCAGAGAGCGGGCAGTGAATCCTTGGCCCAGGCTCAGAGAGGGGGCAGTGAATCCTTGACCCTGCTGCATAGAGGGGGCAGTGCATCCTTGGGCCAGCCACAGAGAGGGGGCAGTGAATCCTTGGCCCAGCCACAGAGAGAGGGCAGTGAATCCAGGGACATCATTTCACCAAAATGCCAGGAGTAGCGGAAGTGACATTACAATGCCACGCCCTCAAGAGTAAAATCACAGGAAATGATGTCATTTGACCACGCCCCCCATGTGACATCACGGGCAGTGGCTTCAAAGCATTATCCCTCAGTACACTAAGAAAAATATGGTTACGATATCAGTGTATTGTGACATTTCATACAAGAATGGGTCATTATATGTAGCAGTGTCAAGGTCCATGTTGCCACAGGGAAGTGTATGAACCCAAATCCCCTCTTTCTGTGGATCAGCCCTGTTATTTCAACAGGACTACAGAGTCAAATCACATCCTGGGGGGACAGGGGTAGATAGGCGGGTATGGGGATAGGGGAAAGCCAGGATAAAAGGTGAGAGGGAGAATATTTCACCAGTCAATGGCATCCACAGTCTTTAATGACTTTGGCACTTACCCCATTTTCTTCTGATTCGACAAGTTACCTTCTCTGAAAGTGGAGGGCACACAAGGGATTTCTAAATGGATGACTTTTCAAAATCATCCCATAGAAGTGCTTTCTGACTGTCCTCCCCGGTCTCATTTAAAATCCCCCTTTCATCATCTCGGGGTGGAGAGGAAAGACACCGACTGAACGCACTGCGGGGTGTGCTTTCCAGACTGCCATCAACTGCAGTGCCCTGCTTCTGACCTTGCAATTCGGCCACCATAGCAGCCCATTCCACCTTCCGTTTCCTGGGATCCCTGGAGCCTGTGGTACCCCTCATCCCGGCACATCTAGCCTCCCCTCACTCACATGAGCACTTGGGGTGACGTGATATTATCGGATTATCCTCCAGAAACTGAATACCCTATACCCAGTGACCCTAATGTGGCAGGGAAGAGGTGGATGGTGGCGTCCCATCACCCTGTGAGGCCATACACTGGGAAACTGGGGCATACCGCGTAACCCCTCACTATTTACCCAGAGGCAGAACTGATTATTGTGGCAGATATTCATTGGCCCATTATTTTTATGGTGATTATATTTTGAATGCACAGAGTTGGATTCCAGCGAGAACCGAGCAACTCAATGTAATCTCTGCTGTGTAAAAACAATATGGTTACGATATCAGTGTATTGTGACATTTCATACAAGAATGGGTCATCATATGTAGCAGTGTCAAGGTCCATGTTGCCACGGGAAGTGTATGAACCCAAATCCCCTCTTTATGTGGATCAGCCCTGTTATTTCAACAGGGCTACAGAGCGAAATCACATTATGGGGGACAGGGGCGGATAGGCGGGTATGGGGATAGGGGAAAGCCAGGATAAAAGGGGAAAGGGTGAATATTTCACCAGAGAACATGTATTCTTCTAGTCAATGGCATCCACAGTCTTTAATGATTTTGGCACTTACCCATTTTCTTCTGATTTGACAAGTTACCTTCAGCGTTGTGTTGTGCTGTTTGCAGTTGTTTCATGGACTTCATTACTTGTGCACCAAATAGCCAGACGTCTCTGATTTGCATCTCCTTCAGAACCTAGAGCTAAGTTTAAAATGGGTTTGATTAGTGCATTGGCAAATACTGCTACCTGATCATCTTCCTGTATCTCTTCAAAGCACTTGCATAAGTCAAGAGAAGAAAACATTTCAAGTTCTTGTTTCTATACATTGCTACCATTGCACTCTCACACTTTCAAAATAAGTATAATTTTTTTGTTTGAGGTACAAACACATCCTACCATACGAGGTCTGCAGAAGTTCGGTGCGTTACAAAACCTGATTACCAACATTGAAACCTGTTATTCCACTTGTGCAGTGCTTCTGCGTTGCCATTCTATTGCTGCACCCTTACCCAAAATCTGAAAAGGAGAGCACTGGAGTACTTTGTTTGCAAACCTGCAGTGTCCATCACACATTTGAAGGATGGGTAGGTATTATACTCACATCCAGAAAACAGATCAAAGCTCTAGCTTCCTCCATGTACTCTCGTGAGGCTTCTGATGTAACATTTCTTCTTGTGTTATTTTGGCTGCTGAAAGATTAGTTCAAAATGGGTTCAAGGCATACAGTGCATTACAGAGTGATGCCAACTTCAGTACCAAAAGCCTCATATGTCCTGTCCCCATATTTTAAGGGGGAACAAATCCTGGCTGCATTTTGCATTACTCCCACACTCACCAACACTCTTTATATGCCTAGGTTTCTGTTCCTACATGTTCATTGTCCTCCACACCCTGCACCTCTCCACAATGGTACACATTCAAACAATTAGTACTCTTGTATAGATTTTGGGATAATGCCCAACAGTTGCTCTTCCTTGACTCTGATCATAAGACTTAAAATGTAGTTTCTTACCAGATTGAGCAGAACAATGGCTTGACAGACGTGTCCGGTGCTGCTGTTTCAATGGCAAAAGAGTTGGGCTGCGGAACAAATGGGGCATGCCTTTCCTCATGTAAGGCGAAGATTCTGACTCGAAGGCAGGTTGTTGCTTAGGTGACTGGAAACCAGAGAGGAAGGCTGTGAGTGTTCAATGGCAACAGATCAAGACACAGAACTCTGGTAGTGGAGCTGCAGGTGTTTGGCAGAGGAGGCTGCAAGTATGGCAGGTGCTGTTTTGATGTCACAGAAAACTGGCTGTGATGCGGATGGTGCCGGGCTGGTTTTAACAGAGGACACTGACTGGGTGTGTTTCATCATTGCTTGGTTGACTACAAATCAAGGATATAGTGCTGGCATTGTGAAGACAGAACGGTAGCTGTGGGGCAGCTGGTGACCGGCTTAAAGGAAGATGCTGCTTAGATGGCTCATCATTGCTTCATTGACTGGAAATGAAGAAGAGCCAGGCAGGATAGCAAATGTTTTCATGACACGAAACTCCAGCTGTGCGGCAGCTTCTGGCTGACTTGTCAAGAAGATGCTGATGGAGGCTACTCAAATTGTAAGAGACTGGCAGTTGGCAGATGCTTGTGGCTGTGCTACTAGTAGTGCCTGTCTGGCTTCACAGAACAATACAATTGAATGTCTCGCTGTTGCTTAGACTGAAAATCTGTAGGATGCCGGCAGTGTGGCAGATGCTGCCATTTTAACCTTTTAACTGCCATGGGTTTTCCCCCCCAGTGCCAAGGCCTTTTTTGGTGATTTCAGTATTTCACCATGCAAAGTCTTCTAACATTTTCTCCTTCATTAACCCCTTAAGTGCCAAGGACGAGCTATCTCGTCCTTGGCACTGGGGAGGTAATCCCAAGGACGAGATACCTCGTCCTTGGCGCTTAAAATGAAGACACACATGATGTTTCTGATGTAATGGTCCGTTGTTGCTTAGCTCACTGGTAAAAAAAAATAGGATGATGACAAAACTCAACAGCATACCATGCAGTGTTTTGAAGGTAAGACAAACTGGTTGTAGTGCATGAGCGATGTATCATGGCTGACTTCATGAGGAGAAGAGGCTGGTAGTGTAGGAGAGTAGCAGATGGTTTTGAAGACTGTATGCAGTGCTGATTAGGTCTGCGTGACTTGAAAAGAAGGCCCTAACTGGAAAATTGAGCCATACCCTAGCAGTGTCAAAGAATAAAATGGTTCATCTTTTCAGAGGATACCTCCTGTGTCGCATGTCAGCAAATCGGTCAATGGCATCACTCAATTTTACCTCGTCAACCTCCATAGGTTCACATGCCATTATTAACAAATCACTTGAGTCTCTTGTCTCCACATCTATTTCGCAAATAGTTTTTAACTCTTTTCAAACAGGAGAAGAACCTCTCATTTGTTGCAGTTGTAATCGGCAATGCAAGAACCAGATCCAACAGGTTTAGGACCTCAGAAAAGCCTCCTGGTGATGTATGCAGATAGTACCTGACAGAGTGAATACCTGCTAAAGTCTTGTCAGATAACAAATCTCCTAGCAATGTCAAGGCCTGACTGCAAACCAGCATAATTTACTTGGGGCCCTAGGTACTGCTCAGCAAGAACATCTGGAAATGAGTCCTCCAAGACATTTTTAGCCCTTGGATTGAACATGCCGGCAGCCTTGATAAGCCCCATGTTATCTACAAAAAGAGCATCCAACTCTCTTACAAACCTATCCAAGGTAGAGAAAACACCTCTTGCTTTATCCGTTCAGTCTGATCCTATCCTCAAAGTGCTCATAATGTCCAGGCCTCTTCCCTACAGTAGTACCAACAAAGTATTATTTTAGTTTGCTGCTGCCTTAATGATAAAGCTCTTTGGTCGTTGTCTTCAGTTGTTTCAATAGCAAATATTTCTGCCAATGCTGTTGCGTCATTGACAATTTGCACCCAATGGCATTCTTGTCGAAGGTTGACGAGGGCAGTTCCTGTAACTTGAATTAGTTCACTCGCATTTAGCACATCAAGATCCTTTCTCTGAAGTTCTTCAGATAACACATTAATCTTTTTCAGAATTGCTTCCATACTTGGCAAAGTTAGCAAAAACTCAAAGCACTGCATATTTCAGAGAAGTCCTCTAGCTTCTGAACAAGCCTGCTTGTCACGTTGTTTTGATTCTATTGCATTGAGAACAACTACAAAGGTCTCAGATCGAGCCTGTATTTTTTTAAACACGCGCGTACCAATAAAACCACATAGTGCCACAAAGTCTTTCTAATTCGTATACTGCCAGACCGCTGTCTTTTTGGAGTTTTTACAAAGAGTTTGTGTTGAGGAGAACTTTGTGAAAGGAACACATACACAGCCTGCAAAGTTGAGAAAAAATCTTTCACTGTTTGTATGTTAGTGATAGTTTGCACTAATGCAAGGTTTAGACTATGTGCATGACAGTGAATGTAAACTGCCTGTGGAGCAATTTCTTTTATTTTCACTTGCACTCCATTGAAACAGCCACTCATAACTGATGCCCCATCATAGCATTGTGCCACACAGTTCTTTTCAGTCAAGGCCAGCATTGCGTGCAGATTTGTCAATGGATGCAGCTAAACTGGAGGCATCCAACTTCTCCATGTGGTAACATCCCATGGCTTTTTCCTGAATATTCCCATGTTTATCTACAAACCGGATCACAAAGCTCATCTGTTCCTTATGTGACATGTCATTGGTTTCATCAACCAACACTGCAAAGTGCTTTGTCACTTTCCTAACGATATTCTGATGTACAAGATTTGCCACAATAGAGGTCATGTCATTTTGATACTCAGGAGATGCGCAGTGCCCATATCTTCTAGCCATTTTTACTTTAAGAAGGTCATTATTATCAGACAGCATACGCATATTTCTATGAAGTTTCTTTTATTGTGGGACCGTTGCGATTCCTCTGTGCCTCAGAATGCAAGTCCTTGACGACCCAAAAGACATACAATCTTTAGTAACTGCAGCACATGTTGACGATTCTCTTCAATCTCTTAGTCCCCAACCTTTTCTGGTATGGAAACAGTTGAGTGTTGAGGACCTGTAGTCTGTTGTACATGCTTAAAGTCTGCCCAAGCTACAGCTGAAGATTTATGCTTATCAGAATTGGAGTGCATCTTTAAAACACAACCTGTCTTTTACCATTTAGCTAATCCATTGTCAACAAATGAAACATTGCCACGTGCACGCCTCCCTCTTCCAGAAGTAGAACCAAAATGTCTGCAGGCAAAGCAATATACTTTATCTTTCAGAACTGAATACTCCACCCAAGGATATGTTTTGTAGTATCCATTAAACTTACAGGAACCAGTTAGAGGGTATGTAGGAAGTTTTGGCTATACAGGGTCACTGTATTGATTTGGTGACAGATCAGTCACCACACTGTCATCTAAATTGGGAGCTGGAGATCTTCTTGGATTGCCTTGCTCAGCTTTACCCATCTGCATAGAGTCATAGCTCAGCAAACAAGAGCTGCTTGTGCTCTCCCCGAGGAGTGAAATGTCGGGAGAGCAGGCAACAGTGGGGGCAGGGAGATCATCAAACATGCCAACACGGGAAGAACAATCCTCAATACCAGGATTAAAAGAACATTCAGCGCTATCCAGGAAAGTTGAAGTATTGCTTAGGTCAGCATCACGTGAAACCATCACAGCAGTGTCTGCACGTGAACAAGAGCCTTCAGTGGCCACTACAAATGAAGGAGATGCTATGTCAGCCAAGGAAGGAGGCGCTGTAGACAAAGTGTCAGCTTGTGAAGATATCGAACCAATGTCAGCACATGTAGATTCACTGTCTGCACCTGAAGAAGCAGCTCCGCTGCCAGCAAGAGTTGATGTGCTGGCCGATGATTGGACATGTACAGCTGTGCTTGAACTGCCACTCAAGGTATCATCAGACCTCTTGTGCTTGCTTGAATCAGAGCCTGGAGTAGGGCCAGCTCCTCTTGGTTTTGGAGAAAAGAGATCAAGGATTGACCTCTGTTTTGGATTCTTGGGTTTTCCTGTAGGTGTAGACATGTTTGTTCTTTTAGTACTGCTAAATCAGAAGCTATTATTCAAGCAAAGTATAGATTCCTGGGTGTCCTTCTGACTTTGTTTTGTTCTTCACTCTTCTTTGGGGGACCAATTCTGCTGCACACCAAAGAGGAGACAAATCTGAAATGTATTGCTTTAGCTTACAACTTTATCACTGTACTCCCTGAAAATAAGCTAATACTCCCCAAAACGAAAAACAGAGATTACAAATACTCCCAACTAAAAATAGGAAATAAACACTGTGGACCCCGAGCCCCTGCTTTCACACACACAGCTCCATGGATGTTTGGAGAGGTAGCGCACGTAGTGCCAAAGGAAGAAAGTACTATTATTACTGCCCGATCGGTAGACATGCACATGATCTTTTAATGTTTATGAGTAACTAGGGGCAACATAATTATTAGAAGAACCTTTCAGTTTTTCAGTTAAAGCATTTTTACTTGCTTACAAAATACTGCTATGGAGAACTGGATTTACATTTTTACTCCCTAAAAATCATTTTACTCCCAAGTCTACAAAATAGGGAATAAAATCTGGAGCACCGAGTACATACCTAAGCAGTGATTTAAAGTATTTATTTTCATAGCATATTTTTAGGCCAGTCCTATCTGTCAGGGTTATAGTTTAGATTTGAGAGATTAACAGTTGCAACCTGTTCAAAGTCTGCCCCTACAAAAAAGGAAACCCAGGGGTCCCGAAAAACTGAGATGAAGCATGCGTTCAGTGTCATACAGTTTGAAGTTAATTTTGTGGTATTCTCTGATTCAATGGAAGAGAGACAGCAATCTTTAGTGTTGGAACAACTAGGGCAAGGCTGCAGTGCATAAATAGATATGGACTAACAGATCAGATCATCATCATATGCTGTCCATTTTCAATATGTTGCTTCATGTTCATTTACCTCCCACAGCGGTCACAGATAAGTCTGGATGTCAGCTGCTCAATGGTGGTACTATGGTACTGTTTGCTGGCGTTGAGAACACAGAAAGGAAGGAACTCCCACATGAAGATGCAGGTCTGAAAATAATAACAAAATATCAGAAAGATTCATTTGTGCAAAGCCACACCATATATATTTTTTATCGAATTTCTGAGTTCTGGGGTGCACGCATCATGCAAAGACAAACTGGACCACAGAGGCTTTGCAGATGACAGACCTAGAAACTGACTTCAGGCCCGGCAACGATTCGATTCATCATTAACCTTCTGTGACTCGGAGAGACGTATGTTATGCATCATTGCCCTAGGATCTCTAGGAACTAGCGGTGTAGGCCTCAGCAGGCCCAGGCTGAGTGTTTGGCTCCGGCAAGGAGCAGTTTACATAATGTCGTGCCACAATGTGAAATCGTAGTTAAATGCATTGCAAAATGTATAGGCTGCAGGCCACAATTGGCTTGGATTGCATCTGCCTGTGGTTAATTTAAGCAGTTTAATTTGCATAAGCTGTTGGATAATTATTGTTCAACCCAAAGTTACTAAATGTCTAAAATTCATAAGATTTAAGTGGCACCAACAGATGGGGGCATGGGGTGGGCACAAACAAGGTAACAGAGGGCACAGGCGTTCGTGGGGGGCAACAAACAGAGGGGAAAACGTCAGTAGGCAGCAGCTTCTTGGTGAAAAATACCCCTAAACCTGCAGAGGTCAATAGAATTCTAGGAAGAATCCAGCAGAACTGTGCTAGGGTAGGGTCAGGGTATCCTCTAGATAAACCTTTACACTTATGTGATGGCCTAATCCAGCCCTCCAATCACACACCGCAGCACATAATCACAGGCTCTGTCAAACTGCCAATCAGCATGCCCACCAAAACTGGTAACCATTCAACCCAACCACACATGATATGTAATAGCCTGGCTAGAGACAGGGACTGGTCCGAACCAGTTCAAACTAGTTTGTGCATGGCTTGACTCAGAGTGAGTCTGTTTCCCAGGAGAAAGGAATGGAAGGGATGGCTGAGAGTAGGACTTGATAAAATACATTAGTACCACAAAGTCTACCATTAAAGAACACTGGGTCTGGGTCAAAATAGCCCTGCAGGGCCTAAGATTTGGATTCCATGCAATGTCTGCACCTGTGACCTGGAATTGGTGACGGGGCTGTGATACGCTGTCACTAATTTGCTCACCAGAGCCTGTGCTAAGTTTTAGAGGTCAGACCAAGCCTTTATTTGGCCTGTCCACCATTTTGGAAATGACTTTCCCCTCTCCTGTTGCTGTAGACCACTGCCTTTGAAGGGCACAGCTCTCCTGCCTGCTCATGGGTTGGACAACAATGTGGGCCTTTCTATTCTTCTGAGGACCACCATCATTGCCTTTATGCATGCAAGTTTCAAAGGTGACCACATGCATCTTAGTAAGAATTAAATAAACAAATTTGAATGGATGCAACAGCAGAACCGGTGAACCCACCCCCTTCCTTTGCCAACCCAAAACTCTGCTCCGTAGTTCCACTTGCCCGTGGCAGACATCAGCCCTCCTCCCTGTACTCCACCCACTGGTCCTTCCCATGTCCGTGACACCAGTGACAACCCTCAACCTTAATGCCATGTAGCTCACCCCAAGCTCCTCCCCTTGACCCCTGAAACTATTTTCAGCTGTCAACCCTCCTCCCCTGCCGAGTGTTCCTTCACCTTCCGCTTCATCAGTTATACAGATCAGGCAACTCTTTGCTTTTAATGTGCACTTCAAAATACTATGCTGCACTTATGTATTCGCTCCAACAATAAAACATTTGACAACATGTATAGCACTTTATTTACTGGCCCGTTGTCACAATATACAAATTGAGTAGCAGAACATAACGGTTTGAGCATTCAGAGGGGGGCATTACAGTGTATTTACATATTGGCGGTGGCCACGTTGCACTGTTACACAACAGGAAGCACCAACAGGAAGCACCTTCCTATTGTGATTTATTGCTTCTTTGCACGGTCCTTGGGTGAGGATCTGTCCACAGTGGCGAGGGGAAGGGGGGCACATGGACACAGTGGCAGGGATAGTGGGGCACATGGACACAGTGGCTGGCGTCGGGGCACATGGACACACTGGCGAGGGGCAAGGGGGCACATGGACACACTGGCTGGGGTCGGGGGCACATGGACACACTGTCTGGGGGCAAGGGGGCACATGGACACGCTGGCTGGGGGCAAGGGGGCACATGGAAACGCTGGCGAGGGGCAAGGGGGCACATGGACACACTGGCTGGGACAAGGGGGCACATGGACACACTGGCTGGGGTTGGGGGCACATGGACATACTGGCAGGGGGCAGGGGCACATGGACACGCTGGCGAGGGCCAAGTAGGCACATGGACACACTGGCGGGGATCAGGAGGTACACGGACATACTGGTGGGGCTCAGGCGTACATGGACACAGTGGTGGGGGTCGGGGGCACATGGACACAGTGGCGAGGGGGCACATGGATACACTGGCGAGGGGCAAGGTGGCACATGGACACACTAGCGAGGGTCAGTGGGGCACATGGACATAGTGGCGGGGGTCGGGGCACATGGACACTGGAGAGGGGCAAGGGGGCTCATGGACATGCTGGCGAGGGGCAAGGAGGCACATGGACACACTGGCAAGGGGGCACATGCTGGCGAGGGGAAGGAGGCACATGGACACACTGGTGAGGGGCAAGGGGGCACATGGACACACTGGCTGGGGGCAAGGGGGCACATGGACATAGTGGCAGGGATCGGGGGCACATGGACACAGTGGCGAGGGGTAAGGGGGCACATGGACACACTGGCGAGGGGCAAGGGGCCACATGGATACGCTGGCGAAGGGCAAGGGGGCACATGGACACACTGCAAGGGGCAAATGGACATGCTGGCGAGGGGCACGGAGGCACATGGACACACTGGCAATGGCCAAGGGGGCACATGGACACACTGGCGAGGGGCAAGGGGGGCACATGGACACACTGGCAAGGGGTCGGGGGCACATGGACACGCTGGCAAGGGCCAAGTAGGCACATGGACACACTGGCTGGGGGTCGGGGGCACATGGACAAAACGGCGAGAGGCAGTGGAGCACATGGACATAGTGGCAGGGGTTGGGGGCACATGGACACACTGGCTGGGGGCAAGGGGATCATGGACACACTGGCAAGGGGAAAGGGGGCATATGGACACACTGGCTGGGGTCGGGGGCATATGGTCAAAGTGGCGGGGATCAGGGGCACATGGACACTGGCGAGGGGCAGGAGGGCACATGGACATATTGGCGGGGGTCGGGGGCACATGGACACAGTGGCGAGGGGCAAGGGGGCACATGGACACACATGGACATGCTGGCGAGGGCCATGTAGGCACATGGACACACTGGCGCGGATCAGGAGGCACACGGACATACTGGTGGGCTCAGGCGCACATGGACACAGTGGTGGGGGTCAGGGGCACATGGACACAGTGGCGAGGGGCAAGGGGGCACATGGATACACTGGCGAGGGGCAAGGTGGCACATGGACACACTAGCGAGGGTCATTGGGGCACATGAATATAGTGGCGGGGGTCGGGGCACATGGACACTGGCGAGGGGCAACGGGGCTCATGGACATGCTGGAAGAGGGGCAAGGAGGCACATGGACACACTGACAAGAGGCAAGGGGGCACATGGACATGTTGGCGAGGGGAAGGAGGCACATGGACTCACCTCTGTACTCACAGAAAAAGATTGTGGTGGCTCCTCCCAGATCCCATCAAACAGAAGCTTTATTCTGGGAATACAATTGCTGTATGATGGCCAACATTTCTCCCGCAATCCCCCTGCTTGCTAAAACATGCCACAATGTATTCCAGGGTACCTCCTCAAAGGCTGCTTTGAGATTGATGAAAACGGCATATCATTTCAAATGGCTTAGGCCTGAAGGGGATCGATAATCTCGTTGGCATCGGACCAGGCTTGAAGATGCATGAGGATCACTCTAGCAAAATTGTTGCCTGTCCAGTCCAACAGAGATATCAGTATGTAGTTCCCCGGGCGCTCCCTACAACCCTTTTTTATAAATGGGTACAATTGCGGCATCACTCCAAGAGGGAAGAACATTATTTAGGCGAATAAGAGCATTAAATAACCACCAGAGGATAGGGGCCCAAATAATCACTTCTTCACTATTAAAGTCTATCGGGATGTTGTCTGGACCAGGTGCCTTCCCACCATGCTGCTGTTGTAGTATTTCCTGCACATGAATTAAACTGAGCTCAAAGGGAGACCCCCTCAGTGGGTTGAGCCAGTCCTAGCTCTATCAAGGTGGGCAAAATCCCTGGCATCAAGGGCACACTCGGGCTCGCCCCATACAATTGCATGAAGTATGTTCTCCACATCATGGGGGTAATACTACAAGTCATACAATTTCCCCCTCTAACCTCTTTTTCACAAATCAGTGTGATGAATCATGCAGAACCCTCACTAAAACCCTGCCTAAAGTCTCCTACCAGGTGGCCAAGGAAAGGCAGACGCTTCCTGATCCTGACCTTGGGGGTGGTGTACTTGGCGAGGATCACCTGGGAGGAGACAAGGCCCAGGGTGGAGAGGAGATCCTGTGGGATGAGAGACAGTATTTATCTTTGAAGGAGAAGAACCTTTTAAAGATTTAAATACCCTAAGGAAGAAAATCCCCTTTCTCCCAGAGGTATGGTTTGAACAGACTGCCTTCCTCTTTCCATATAAACTCTTGTAACGTTTCCTCAAATGCAGATAAGAGAAATACATCTACATTTAAAATTAGAAAGCTGAAAATAAAACCTAATTCTAATGATTGGGACTAAAAGTCCCATATCTCCTTAGATACTGGGACGTGGAAGAGGGCTCAAGAGCAATGTTGCAGGCGTAGTCAGCCTATTAAGCATAATGACCCACACCTGACAGAGGCTTAAAGGGCCCCCTCAGATGCAAGCCATTAGATGGAGATGGAGAAGGAGAGAGAGCTGTAGTCGGAATGGCTGTAGCCATAGCAGCATCAAAAGCAGAGCATGGTGTTGGCAATCCAATCAGAAGAGGGTGAGAAGAAGGGACGCCAGGATTCTGATTAAGCAGACTTCAACTGCCTATCTTGAGAGGGTCCTGTTCCCCCTAATTCTGAAGTGCAGAAGTTGCGCAGCAGAAGGCGTAAAGAAATATGGCTTTTCCCCATGTGAACCGGATTGCAGAGATTGTGCAGCAGGAAGCATGCCAGAGTACATGGCTGGAGAGTGTTATGCAGCCGAGGGTCCCAGAAGCAAGAGGAGCTCCTTGACTGTGTGGCAGGACCAAAGATCCATTCACAGAGGAAGGGTCAATGTCCAAACAAGGCCAGAAACAGTCCCAGTCCTGCAGAATCTGAAGGGAGCAAGACAGAAGCTGAAGAGTGTTACCGAGCACTCTGATCTCTTGCGCAAACAAAGGCAGGCAACTCTATCCAAGCAGAGTCACTTGTGTACGAGTAAAAGCCATATTAAACCGACCATTGATTGCCGGACAATGAGAAGTAGGAAAAGTAGCACTCGTGTATAAATGAACATTATTCATTTCACTTGTGTAAGAGTCAAATGCTTTCAAACTCGTTAATTGAACATTCAAATCTCCGAAAACTGATGAAAGACTGATCGTGTATGCATAAAAGTGATTCTAAGGTGAACGTAAACCTAAGGATCAATTGTGAAGCAGTCGAAAACAATGTGACACTGAAGTTAAGTGACTGAACATTACTAATTGTGAGTTGGGGAGCAATCATTGCCCAATCCAAGAGGGAAACAAGCATTACAAAAGCCAAGATTGTATCAAGCTTTTCCCCAAGCCAAAGATTGGTGCAACCATTGCCCAAGAGAGTTACACGCATTGCCAGAGCCAAGGGTTGGTTATATATTGCCTAAAGCCAAAAGAGACTTACAACACAGCATACAGTTAAGCTACTCTGGTTGGCAGGAAGCAAAAGGGTGAGTGCAAGGCTATGAAAAGGTGAAGTTTGTTGAGGATAAATATTCCCTAACCAGTTGGTGTAACTCAAATTCCAAAGACATAAGGAGGACGGTATAATAATATCCTTAAGGACATTTTGGTGGTTGTTGCTGCAGAAAGACAAGAGCGGCAAAGAACCTACCCGTCTGAAAGGTGAATGTTCAGAGGAAGAGTGCCTTGCCTACCTGAAGAGGTTGAGTAACAACGTTGTGAAAGGCAAAGAGGAAGATTGCCTTGCCTGCCTGAAGAGGTTGAGTAACACTGTTGTGAACACTGTCTTTTCTAAATTGCTAATAATCACAGAATTGCAGATTGCTGAAGCTTTTAATACTTCAGAAGCACAATTGAATTTGGAATGCTATGGGGCAGGCACGTAGACCTGCATGGGGAATCCTTTCAGAAGTTAACCTGGTGTAAGAGTTATTCATGTGGAAGCAGAGGTGCTGTGAAGTCCTCCTGACAAAGAGAACTGCATTAATTTCTAACGCTATCATGAGAAACTTGGCAAAGCACTATCAAGAAGCTGTGTTTCTTTTACCTTGCCAGAGATTGGGTTTTCTTTGAATCTGACAAGAAACTGTGTTTCTTTTTTAACATTTATAAATTGTGACAATCCTGACTTGGAATTCATTGATGCTATTAAATGAAGTGGAAAATCATTGTTCAACGAAAAAGAGAAACGTTTCTGTTGGTTGACAGAATTTTCTTTTGACACAGTGAAGGAGCAAAGAACTGAATTGGAACTTTGTTGCAAACATGTATTTCCTTGTTTCCTTGGAACTGAACCTTAATTGAAATTTGGGGAAGGGGAGCTTACCCAGGTTATAAAGAGAGAGACTGTGAATATATGAGAAATACCATTGTTGGTGTATATTGTGAATCGCCATATATATTTTCTAGTGTATGTTATGCTTAAGTGTGAGGGCAGATTTCCTTTGTTAGAATGTTTTCCTTTAGTAGTGACATGCAGGGAAATCCTCGCCAGGGTATAGATAGTGAGGCGTTCGATGAAATTTATGATTTCATAAAATGGCATATTTTGAGAAATCATCCAAAGGTTGTCTGCCTCACATCAGTCTCCAACATTTCTGCATGTTCCCCTTATCTACCGCCTGCTGCAGGATGGCCCATCTCGACTTGACGAGGGCCTCCTTTTTTTCTTTCAGAGTCAATTTGTAAAGTGCACTTTTTTGTGCAGGTTTATTTGATCTACTTCAGGGTTCTTTTTCAAACAATCCATATGCTGGGCTTTTGCTATCGTACATTCCGAACAACATTTTTTTTCCCTTAATTGCATGTCTTGCTACTATTGTTCTAGGGCATGTTACTAACGTTGGATATCAACTACCAGCTCTTTGAATTCCCCCATAACTTCAGAATACTTTAGTGCTGCGAAAGACAATTTTTCAAACTTTTCAAAAATGATTGAGTGTAGTCTAGGTTTGTGGGTGGGACTATTAAGCTTGGCCCATTTAAGAATGCGTTGTGCATTGCATACTATATCGATAGGTGGAGTACTAACATTACTGCATACCGTTTGAATAAGCTCAGGGAAAGCGTTAAAGGTTACGATGATGGGTTTGTGGTCACTTTCACACCATTCAAGGACAACAAAGCTGGATACCAGCTCCCAATCTTTGGCACTTACTAGGGCAAAGTCTAGCCTAGATGAGCTTTTATTCCCAATATAAGTATCTTTGGCTGGTTGAGCTCCAGGAAACTGACCATTACATGCCCTCAGATCGAGGCCGTGTTCAATTTGTGCTGTATCTACAGCGTTATGGTGGGACATCTTGGGGGGCTCTGAGATTAATGCTGGTATGTCCCATGCCTCATCCTGCTCATCCCAGAGTCCCTCAATTTCCCTCAACGGCTTACATTGCAGGTTAAGGTCCCCAGCAAGGCGAATATAATTTTTCTCATTATTGCTCCTTTCTGTAATCAAATCATGAAATATCTCAACAGTACATTTTCTGGATCTACCACCAGGACGGTTGTATATATTGTATAGTGTCAATTGATGACCAATCTCGAAACCCACTACCAAGTGCTGTAAATCCGGGCTACCAATTTTACGTAGTTCGACCTTCCAATTGAGGGCCACATTTACTCATATTGATAAGCCTCCAGACAGGCTGTACCCTTACCATCTATGGGCTATTATCGATATAATCTGGTATCCCTGAAAACCCAACTGATCCACAGCCCAGGATTCTTGAAAAAACAGTAGGTCAAACCCCTGAATGAAGTTGCACCACCCCTAGTCTGCCAGATGTTTGCTTAATCCTGCAATATTCCAAGAGATCATTCTGACAGAGGACAAGGGGGTTTGGTTTCCATTACGTGGGCTGGTGCCCATCAGTCCACTTCATCCAGCTCATTATATACACAGGTATCAGGGCTGCTCCCAACTTTCTCTTGTCCGGGACTGTTAGTTGGTTCTAAGGGGCATCCTAAGCTCCCAAGGTGGTTGGGCCCAAGGGGAAATTGGGCAGATTTGGGGCTGGGCAGGTACGGTCTAATGGCGATCTTAGAGCCCACTGTTGAGTAGGACCTGAATTCAATAACAAGCAGCCCTTTGACCAAGTAACTGTTTTAGAAATACACCTGGATAGCATAATCCTCACAACTTGTCGGTCTATCGGCCTCATTATGAGTTTGGTGGTATCCCGCTGGAAAATTCCGACGGGATGCTACCAAAATGAATGAGCATTTGTGATGAATCAACTTCCGGGGCACCAGTGGTCCAGAGATGAATATCGGTTTCTAAACGATCAATAAGCCCTACACCTCTAGTACACCAGAAGGGATCCAAACAGATTGGAAACACAAGCAAATTATAAACCTCCTTGTCTAATTTTGGTAATGTGGATGGAACAGCAGGCTTATCTCTGCAAGGTTGTGGATCTTTGGTTAGTTGCAACACAGTGAAAATACAATTATTACCCAATAATAAAGGGACTGTCCAGTCAAGGTTGTATAAAAATATCTACTTTATTATTATCACAACAGACAGTTCTAGCACACTGCAAAATACAACTCACCCTTTAAAGGAATGCAGAGGACAGACAGTTTCAAGAAGGAAAAGGGATGCACTCTGGAAACTGATAAGAGGGTAGTCGGTAAAGTAATTAATCTCGATAGTTCAAGGATACTTGGTTTCAACACAAGGAGAGCCATGGGACATAAAATGTCACTAGGGGCCTTCCCACCTAGGAAGCTTGCTTGATGAGCCTAGCAGGGCACGCTGTGTGCTGGCTGAGTACTGGTTCTAGAGCTGCTGGAGGGGCACCTGGATTCAGTATCTCCCTCTGATCCCTGGGAGATGTTTAGGGGAGGGATCTTGCTTCCCTCTGTGGAAATCCTGGCCTTCCTTCACTTGCAGAAACTGTAAGGCAGACTGTACCTTCTACCAGGGCCCAAATTAGTTCTTCTCGTTACTCCTTGCAGTCTTCAGATGAGCCCTCTTTTAAAGCCAAATGGGCCACAGTTATGTTATGTTATTAAAATGTATAAAGCGTACGTTCGCCCCATGGCATCATGTCACTCACCTAACAGATAGAAACCTCTTGCTTTTTAAAAGATTTTTTAACTAAAAAAGACAAGTTTTCAGACCCCGGCCGAAGGGCAAATGGATGGCAGTAGCAGGGGGGAGAGAATTCCAAGCCCTTGCGGCCACCACAGAAACAGCACAACCGCCCATGCAGGAAAGTCTCACCTGAGCTATTTGAATCATCAAAGATGATTGGGAGCGAAGAGCTCTAGAAGGCACATACAGGGGGAACTTGGCTTGAAGATAGTCAGCACCAACTTTATAAAAGGCTCTGTGAACAATGCACAGTGATTTGAACAGCACTCACTTCTCAACGGGGAGCCAGTGAAGCTGACAAAGAAGGGGAGACATATGGGCACCGAAGGAATGTCGAAGTACTGCTCGGGCCGCTGCATTTTGCAGTAGCTCCAGGCGGTGCTGAAGGTAAGCTGGTTGAGCGAGATGGAGAGAATTGAAGTAATCAATACTGCTTAGCACCAGAGCAGCCACCACAGGAGCATGACATTTTAAAGGGGATAAAGGGTAGGACTTTCAGAAGAATTCTGAGCTTAAAATGTTCAACTTGGCAGACTGAAGACACCCGATTGTGCATCGACAGGTGAGGGAGATAGTTTGATCCCTGGGTCTCTAACTGAGACGATGGGAGAGGGAAAAGGGCCAAGAATGGAGGGCCAGAAGTCGTGGGTCTAGAAATACAGAGGACAGCAAGAGCCAACGACCAACACCCAAGTCTTCTCACCATTCAGCTTCAGCCAGTTCTCGGCCATCCACCCACCAACCTCCTCAAGGCACCCCCTAAACTGCGCAGCAGTGTCCAGTCTGGCAAGATCCAGACGAGGAATAATCTGCGTATCGTCGGCATAGGAGTAACATAAAGCCATGGGAGTAGAAAAGGCAGAGAAGTGGCCGAATATAAATGTTGAACAGAGGTGGAGAAAGTGCAGAGCTTTGAGGGACTTCACAAGACAGGGGAACAGACTTAGAACAAAAAAGATAAAGATAGACACACTGAGAACGATCAGCGAAAAAGGCAGTGAACCTTGCAAGAACCTAGCCCGAAAGAGGACAGCCGGGCAATCAGGATGGGGTGGTCTATGGTGTCAAATGCAGCTGATCAGCACCCCCACCCCGCCATGATCTACCAGGCGACTAAGGTCATCGACCACAGGCACTAAGACCAACTCAGTCCCCATACCAGACCGGAAACTCGACTGGAAGAGGTCAAAGAATTTGGATGATTCAAGAAAGGAACTGAGGAAGGGAGAAACCAAAGACTCAAGGAATTTCATAAAGAATGGTAGAAGTGAAATAGGATGGTAATTAGATAAAGTAGAGGGGTCAAGAGAGGACTTCTTAAGCAGGGGTATTACCAAGGCATGTTTCAGGTCACTAGGCATTTGGCCAGAGGAGAGAGAAGTATTAATTGCCACCGTAATCCATGGTAAGATCTCAGCTGAGATCTCCTTATGTAGAGAAAGAGGAACAGGATCAAGAGGTGAAGCAGATTTCAGTTATGAATAGCAGCAAGAACATCGTCATCAGAGAAAATGGGGAAAGTACACCAGTTTGCAGTGGACAAAGAGTCCAAAGGGGGATGAGTAGAAAGAGATGGGTGGGAACAGGCAGAAGCAATTTTACGACGAATGGTAACGATTTCATCGAAGAAGAACTCGGACAGGGATTTGCAAAACACCTGAGAGGGTACGATCCCAGAATTGGCCTTGGTAGGAGAGGACAGAGAATGTACCAAGTCAAATTGAGCTTTATGTTGATTGATTGCAGTCTCAAACTTAGCACTAAAAAGGATTGTTTCGCAAGGATTGCCTTCTGGTAAGTAGCAGTGCGTTTGAGGAACTGAATTGTATCCGCAACACAGTAGCCAACTCTCCACTTTCTTTCAGCCTGCCTGCACAATAATATGTACTACTTCAATTAGTCAGAGAACCAGGGCTCAGAAGGGCGGTTTTTCTTTTTTGATATATGATATGATATAATTGGTTATTTATAACATGCTTAATACCCATAGGTTTCTAAGCGCGTACCCGGGGATCGAACCTGCGTTGCTCAGTATTGCTTTGCTTCCAAGGCGAGCACGTTGCCCCTGAGCTAGAGAGATGACTCTCGGGAGGATAAACTTTTGCAAAGTTTAATAGAGGCAAAGGAGTCCGCTACACTACTAAAATCTGACAACAAGTCGCCAGAGAGCAAGGAATAGTGTCATCACAATGAGAGGCAATGCGAGCCACAAGATCAGACCGTGGAACACAATGCCAGGTCTGTTTCAGAGTATCCTGTCTCCGAGCAGGGAGAGTAGGCTCTGAGAGTGGAAGAGAGAAAGGGTAAACATAATGTTCGGACCAGATAACAGAGAAAGGGGGCAATAGACAAAAGAATCCCAGGGACGAAAACAAGATCAAGAGTGTTGCCCAGCTGGTGTGTGGAGTCAGTAACCTGTTGGGGAAGACCGAGATCTGCCATAGAGGCAAGAAAAAGAAAGATTGGTAGTTCACTAGCTTTATTGACCAAAAGATTGAAGTCACCAACAATCACAAGGTTAGAATGCTTCAGTTGTAGTTCAGATGGAAAGGCAGGAAATGCAGTAAAAAAGGTATGATCGTAACCGGGAGGGTGATAAATCACTAAAACATCCAACAGTGGTGTCGTGGTGTAGGCTAAGCCTACCTTAATGAACAATCCTGGGTCCCCACCAACAATCTCCTGTATGCCTGGGGTCATAACCAGAGTGCTTTGCAACAGAAAAGGCAAAGGGGTGAAAAAATATGTAATACTAAGTCTCACCCATTATCCTGTCTGTTGTGGATCAAAGCGTATCTCTGGTTAATTGAGCTCTCTGAGGTTCCTGATTAAGGCGGCACGCCTACCTTGAAGCTGCAGCAAGAACAGACTTTCTGTCTCCATCAGTCCATATACTCATACCTTCTGAATGTGGTCCCCCTGCAAGTGTTGCCTACTGTAAACACATAGTCCCACACATATGACCGGTCACTTCCCGTGATACTGAGAGGCGGGAGCTGGGTTCAGGTTGACACTGCATATCAAAACTTGTTGGGGTTTCCTGTCTCTTTTGTTAAACCTCTGCAGCCAGGCCCCATGCAGGCCTGTTTGAAGTATACTCTATTAGTATGTTAATTACTGCCACCATCTGCAGAGGGTAAACAAACAGACTGAACAAACAGACTGGGCAGATCCATGGAGCCTTTGATAGTTAATTAGGCTGGCAATGGCAGGAGGAAGGTTTTGACCCTCCCCCTTCTGAGATGCATCATGTACTCCACCTGTCAGATCCCAACTAAATATGACCGGGAGGAATGCGCCTGTAGGCTGTGTCCACCCAGGGTACAGAGGTCTATGTGTTTGTCGTGCAGTGAGCATAGGAAAATGAGTGCGGATTAGCTCCACACATTTTCAGAGGTTGATCTACCATCATTCAGTTGCATTTAAAAAAAGCCCATGCAAGCGCACTCTGACCGTGCGGATGGTTGAATTCCTCACAGCATTCCTGCTGCCCGATATCCCGGTATTACCAGGATATTACAGGCGGTGGGAATGCCGGTAACTCCCGATTCCACAGGATTCCAAGGAGGGGATGGTCGTTTTGAGGGAAGAGCTAAATCCACCCCTGCTTTCCCCTCCCCCAGGCACATGAACCGGAAGAAAACCTGCAAGAACCACGATCACACTCACCATTCTGCATCACTTCCCAGTGCCCCCATGAGTGACAATATGTTGAAAGGTATCCACTCCGTCAACCCTCCAAACCAGGAGCAGTACAAACTTTGCTCAGAGTAAATGAAGAGCCCCTGGATGCTACTAAGGACACTTCAATTGACAGCCTCGACTAAAGCGCCAAGAAGCCATGCGCAATGTCGTTAGAGACATCATGACATAGCAGCGTTAGAAATGAAGCACATGTGCCATCCGCACATCGGGACATAATCACGCACCCAAATACACGAAGAACACATGAGTCAGTTCTACGAGTTAGAGGACAGACACATGTACATAGTGCCATTGCTTTATTATTTTGTCATTAGCTTGACTACAGCAGCGCAGAAACCGCAGGAAGCAAGAGATCCTGTGTAAAGCTTGCAGATGCTTACATGCAAATAACCCTATGGAACTGCAGGAGCACTTGAAAGACCTGACAGCACCATAACTGGCAAATCTATGGATACTATAGAATAGCACAATGTAGAAGCCATGCTCTGGTTTTAGGAAAATTACAGCAAGCCGCAGCTGTCTCAGTAAAGGCTGAGTGGAGCTGAATTCAGCACGAACAAGGGAGTAACCGTGTAAGAGCGGCACGCTGCCAAGGCCACCTTGTTGCAAATGAATTCCATTCTCTGAACTGCAGTAAGACCAGCACAGAAAATACGAACAATCAGGGGTGTTGCTAAGTCTGGAACAGATCTGGGGCTATGCTAATTTTGGGCCTGTCGGGACTGGGGGCTAGCTAGCCTTTTTGGTTGTAACCCCCTGAACTTCTATCCGGGGCTACAACCAAAAGACCTGGGGCTATAGCGCCCTCAGCCCCCCCACCCCCTAGCAACGCCTCTGCGAACAATTCTTCATAAATTCAGACTAATTCAGAGCTGCAGAGCTCAGTAGCATGGTAGCTGAACACGTGGTCCAGCAGAGCTGATAGTGAGCCAAAACTAGCAGCTGGGAAAGAAGGACAGTCTCACCAGCCAGACAATGGCTTGCTACAAAGTTGTTACAGAAGAAGCCGAATGCTGCATGGTGAGAACCAGCACTCGCATAGGCATTAGGGGTTCACACACATTATAATGCAGACACATCGTTGCTTCCAGTACCTTGAAAAGGTACACTCCAAGCTGAGAAACGACTTGGGTCCCAGGCCTGAGGGCACCAGCACTAGCCAATCACGGGTCAGGGCCCTAGGGCTGGGTAGCAATGGGCAAGAACCAATGTCAGGGCCCTAGGGGTGGGTAGCAATGGGCAAGAACCAATCATTAGACCTTCACACTGCAACAATGTAAAAGTAACCATTTTTTGGGGATGGACCAGGCCAGCCATCTGACATGGGAGAACCACTAATCTAGCAGCTAAAGGAACCTCCATAGGGGGACTACCACCCAACGCCCAATCACAGGATGTGATGGGTTTCCTGGTGAAAAGCCCAGATGGTGATGTCAGTGTGATGTAACTGTTTTGCAAAACTGGCCTGCAAGCCAGAATTCTCTGAGAAGTGCCTGGATTTTTTCTCTGTGTACTAATCCCTGTGGGTTTTGGCCAAAATAAACCACAGTTTGAACTTGCTGTCTGTGTGGGCCTCTGTTCCTTTTGGCAAAGGGAAGGTTGGGCCTTCCATGAGTTCTGGATCCATGTACTCCTAGTAGCCCGAACCTACCTGGGAGTTTTCTCTAACCCAACAGCAACAATTACCGGCACTGGTACCGGTAATTGCAGCTCTTTTTTGCTGGTGGGGGCCTGACCTACCGGCAGGTCATGTTTGCAGGTGGATCTGTGGCCTCAATCGGCAAACTTACATTTCCCCATTCTGGAAATAATGACGGTGCTGGAATTACTGGCCATTTTACCAAAGATTTTTCTGGACCGGGGAAACTGTAACGAGCCCCTCTGTCTTGTGCAATGCACAATATCGTCTCTTATTACAGAGACGCAACCCATGACATGGAGAAACCAGTGAGAGCCCTTATTTATATAGGATTCAGAGGTTTCATAGGCTCCTTTTTGCTAAACATAGGGCAATATAAAGAGTTACTGAGTGATTACCCCCTATTTTCACCCCAATATCCTCTGCTTCAGGGGTACTAACAGATGGAAACTCTTTTGGGGGGGATGCATTAAGACACAGCTAGGGGTCTGGGCCAAGGGTCTGAATGTTGGTGTATCCAGTATTGCAAACCTAGGTGACTGACCCAGAAGTTCAGTCTGCATGCCCACACTGATCCCTTGGGGGGGAGGGGTGTGGGAGGGGGTGTTCTTATTGGTGTTGCCAAAAAAAAAAAAAACTCTAGCTGATCTCCCACCAAATTATGGTCATCAAATACTGGCGCCATATCTGCCGAGGGAGATTTTCAGAAGGCATATCAGAAAGAACCTGGTACCTATTTGCGGTTGGTATTTTTGCACATAATTCCTCTACAACCGCCACTACCACTGAATCAGTGCCTAAGGTAACTGCACCGTTGCCCGTGAATTCACATGTACCTAAACATATTTCCTATTTATCAACTTTACGATGGTCAAATTATTAGGTGATGTGTTTTTTGTGAATTTCAATGACATGCCCACCAGATGGCCCTTTAGAGTCAATTACAGTGGCTGGTAGAGTATAACCCCCCCCCCCCTCTCACTTGGCCTCCATTCAGTCAAGAATGCATTTGTTCCCATCCTCTTCTTCCCTTTTACCATTTGAGCAAGTGTTTTTTTTTTACCAACTAAACAATTTGGGGGTTCCTGGGAACCTATAGTTGGAATCTCAGTATTATTTCCATCAACAACACAGTTCGATTTAGGGATATTCCTACTACTTGGCCCATCAATGTCGTTCAGAATGTCCTTTGTTTCTGTGATCAAAACGTTCAAACCTTTTATTGGCTTGAACATTTTGTAGATCGTTCTCAGGCCCTGCTTGGAAGAGTCAGGAGTCACAGTGAGGCGCCTTCCTTTTTGACAGAATAATAAAGTTCAATACAAACTCTTGAAAAAAACTCTCAAATATCACCAGCATTGAGCAGTAGCGAAACCTCAACAATACAGAGCGAGGTATGCCCGATGGCTTGAGGGGCTGCCAGAGTCTGCCCCCCCCCCATGAGTCACGTGTCACGTAGTGGAAGATAGACAGGCGAGAAGTCACTAACATTCAAAGCAAACAACAGTGAAATAATCAGGTCCAGGCTCAAAATCCTTTGCGTTCTACAAGATAATGCAATGGAAAATCCCACGCTGCTAGTAGCCTACAAGCAAAGGCTCTGTTACAGGAAGCCAAAATCAATTTAGTGTGTTAACGTGTGTAGCAAGGTTTTGTAGTTAAAAGCTCACAATACCTTAGCCAAAACGCCTGAACTTTAAATGGCTATGCCAACAGCCTTCGTCTACAAACATCCTACAGCTCTCGACTGCTGCTTGCCCTTGGCCGCATGGGCTTCACTGGCAAGGGCTTCCTGGCTGCAATTTGAACACCCGGGAGTGTGGCCAAAGCCGGGGACCAGACTTGCTCTGTCTCCCAGCTGCCTCCTCCTCCGCAACTGCGGTCAGTGCCGGCCATAGTGGTGGCAACAACCCAGGAAGAAAAATAAATTGTTTTCTTTTTGGTGGTGGGAGAAGGCGTCCTTTTGAAATTAAAGGCACTCACGCAAGAGGGCGCATATAACAATAGGGTGCTGTGGCACCGTTTTGAGATGATTACCTTGCCACTCCCGCACGAGAGCAGGGAGTTAATCACTGGAATAGGGCGCTGATGCATGTATCAGCGCCCTATTCTAATGAAAACCACCCACTCATGTGTCGGAGCGGGGAGGTAGTTATCTCAATAAGGCGCTGCAGCACCCTATTGTTGTTAAATTCACCCACTCCCGCATTTAATTTCAAAAGGGGGCCTTTTCCCACCACGCCATCTCGGGGTAGCCCTTGAAAGGTTCCCCCGGGGGACTAATCGTGCCTTGGGCTGTCGCCCCGGTGGCCCACCCCAACTTCCGTGCTACTCCCCTAACAGCCCCTTGCCCTAGGCTGCACGGGCTTTGCTGGCAAGGGCTTCCTGGCTGCAATTTGAATGCCTGGGAGTGTGGCCAAAGCGTGGGACTGGTGTTGCTCTGTCTCCCAGCTTCCTCCTCCTCTGCAACTGCGGTGCTGCGGCTCTAAACAGCTGCTTGCCCTTGGCCGCACAGGCTTCTACTGCCTTTCAAGGGCTACCCCGAGATGGCATGATGGGAGAAGGCGTCGTTTTGAAATTAACCAGATCCATAACTACTGTGCCATTTCTGTTAAAAATTGAAAGATAAAGCTGCTTATTTACAAATTCAACATTTTCTGAAGACAACACTATCCTTGGTAAGAGGCGATGAGGCTTCCGTCCACGCCACGGAACAGAGTCGGCCTTACTCGATCTGAGGAACCAATCAGGGTAAATTATGGATAAAGGTAAGCCAGCGCTGCTCTTGCTCCTTGACTTCTCTGCAGCCTTTGATTTTGTAGATCATAAGACCCTCTGCAGACATCTCAAGGATGCTGCCCAATTCTCCCACAAAGCCACACCCTGGATCACCTCCTTCCTTGAAGGAAGACTTATGAGAGTGTTCTCAGACCAGGCTTGTGCTGCTCTGGCCATCATCCACTGTGGAGTCCCACTGGGCTCCTGCACCTCACCTCGCCCACTTTGTACAATAGCTTTACTCTACCACTTTTTAATGACCTGGAAAATCACAAGTTCTCCTCTCCCTCTCTGGCTCGTACGAACAGGACTCAGCTACACTATGCAAAACATATTCCATCATCCAGTCTTGGATGGCGGCCAATGGATTGTCCCTCAATGGGGATAAAACAGTAATCCTTCTGGTAGGCCCAAAGGAAATTCTCAACAAACTTGATAGTCAATACAGATCATTTAGCATTGGGAATACTGTTATCAGTGAATCTACAGCACTCAAAACTTTAGGAGTCTTCCTTGACTCAACCCTCTCTCTGACGCATCAAGGTAGCGCCATCTTTTTGGCGGCAGCACTTACCACAAAAATCATCAAAGCGGCCAAACCTTACCTCTCACCCAAAAACTGCCTCACCATTGCTAGAGCCACCATTGGCACCAAGGTAGATGTTTTTAGGCACCTCAGCATAAAACCTTAACAAATTACAAATCACCCAAAAATAATGCCCTTAGAGCGGCATTAAGCATTCCCAAAAGGGAGCACATCTCCCACTGGCTCCAAGTCAAAGAGCGTATACTCTTTAAAACCTCTCCCTCACAGCACCCCCATACTTGGCAGAAAAAAATCTACCGTGCCACTTCTGACAGACCCAAGCGAGCCCAGCACTCCAACCAGCTCCTCATCCCTACAGTTAAAAGAGCCAAAGCTGGAGGCGCGAGCTTTCCTTTCCTAGCACCTAAAAATTGGAACGCCCTATCCACCTCTCTTAGGAATGAGACCTCCCTCACAGCTTTCCGTAAAGCACTCAAAACCAAGCTTTTCAACTAGTAATGCGGTCCTAAACAAAAAGTTCAGTTCGTACCCCTGTAACTCGTTTTCAGCACTGAAGCGGCATATCTCGTAAATGTCATTATAATTGTTGCACTGTATCTTTTTCACTGTACCTTACGCCTCCTACAGTATGTCATGCTTTTAAAACCATTGTAACTAAGTAAGCCCTATAGTAACAGCGGGACGATGCCCCTGGGCCGCATGTGAGCTTTATAAATGTAAATAAATAAATAGTATTCACTGTTTTAAGCACGGCCAGTTTTGACATATTAAAGGCCCGGGGAGGAAGTTAATTTGCGATCTTTAAGACCAGTATGGTGATATGAGAAGGGCCCCTATGCAATGGGCTGTATTTAAAGGAGAGTCCTGGGGGTCCCGAATGCGGTACCCATATCGGCTATCCACTTTGAATTGGGGATCGTTTCCTTGTGGGCACGGATACAATGGGCTTGTCTTTCCCTTTATTCGAAAATCAAGGCTGCAATCCTGAATACCCTGTACCATCTAATGGGAAGAAATGTGAACTTCTCTCGGGTACTTATCTCTAAGGGATGGATCAGAATGGGTCCTTGATGAGATTGGAGTGACTCTGGAGACCTTGATTGAGAATCCTATGAAGGCCAAACAAGCCCTATTTGACTTTGATTGGACTCAGTCCACCGAGGATTTCCATTCTTACCCCGCCCTGAGCCATTTGAAGCATGAGCACAGATGTAGAGGCTCTTTAACGAAGATTCTGCTCCAATTCCCAAACAGATTCTATAGAGGTATCCTACTCAGGGCACGGTGAAACGTGCTCCCCAGCAGGGAAATCCAAGTGAGGAGGTCACTAATTCCGGTGGAAGCACCGTATTGTAGGTTTTGCAATAAGAAATTGGAGACCTTAAGGCACTTAGTTCTTGAGTGTGTGCCACTAGAGAGCCTAAGAGCAAAATTTCTCGAGCCCTTGAATGTGAATTGTATAATCTATAATGAAGAGTGGGTACAGAAACGCTGCCTCTACATTCATAATATTTATGAGGGATTGGCCCTTTCGGGTTTAATCAAAAGTCTGAATATATAGAGCCGAAGCATCAAAATTTGTTTGCTCATTGATTCTATTGGCCATAGCTCATGTTTCATGCGATGCTAACGTATCTTATTCTAAAGATTGAGTTTTTGCTTTATACTTTTTGTATGTCTCAGTGTTCTAGTTTCTTAAAAGTATTCTCTTCCTTTTTTCTTAGCACCAAATGTAAATAATTCCGATTTTATTAGCTATGTTCATTATTTATTAATGTATGTACCGATTTACTTATGTTTTCATTTGTTCATCTTTCTCCTTTGTAAAGGTTTAATCAAACCAATTGCAATTAAAAAAAAATACGTGGGACTGGTTTGCAGGACTCCTGCTTCCAAATTATACATCTCCTGCGCAACTGTTTGACACTCACACAAAACGTGCCAGAGCAAGAGGCCTAAAACAAGCCGTAACCTCTAAGATATGTATTAGTCATTCGGTGAGGTTCTCCTTATAAATTATCATTTATACTGGTTGCAACACTGCTCTATTAAAACCTTGCATGAGGGGAATTTTTAATAATACACACACAATCACGTGTAGGCTTTCCAAGTTTGACAGCTTGCAAAAGCGGCCACCATTTTGTTCGCTCCACTACTCCTAAGCAGTCTATCGCCATAGCAACCTCACGCAGTCACCATCTCCCGGCTAGGTCTGCAATAAATCGAAGCAGAGCAGAAACCCTCGGAGAAAGAAGGGGCGGGCTCTCATTGATGCCCGGCATCCAATCCGAGGTTGCATTTCACGGGACTTCGATCTCTGACGTGGAACGCTCGGAATTTATAAATGCCACGATGCCGAAAAGCGCTGATCATAAGAGCTGAACCTTCTTTAGGGAGTGGAGTGCCTGCGTTATTCCACCTCACACCAGTCAACGCTTACGGGAACACCGTGTAAAACCAATTAACGCAGTATTTCTTAAGCGGAAGCAGAAAATAAAAGCGCCGAGGAGAGAAAGTGTGTGATTTTTCATTTCTTGGGAAATAAAACGCGAGTGACGCAGAAGCCGGTCTATTGTGAGGCGGTGCCGCACCCTCCCCGTCTCCGCTTAACGGTCCACAGATAAGGCTGTACAGGACCCGAATCAACTGGCAGCCCCTTGGGTGCGGTTCGGCACCCCTCGGCCGCTGGTCCAGGCCCCTCGGTGCTTCTTGTGCAGCTGCTGAGTGACGGCCCTGGTGCTGTTCACGCACATACACTCACCCTCCCACCCACAGCCATGAAGACCAAGTTCGCATCTGCCGGAGAGCAGGTGCCGGACTCGCTAGAGCTTCTCATCAGCAGCGCCGGGGGCCTGGTGTCCGGCCAGCGGGGGGAGCCTGAGCCCGTCATGGATCAGGAGATACTGTCCGCAGACGAGCCCGTGGACGCCCGCACCCGCCACAAGGCCTTCACCTGGTGCCGCGAGTTTCTCCCCGGAGCATGGAGGGGGCTCAGCGAAGAATGCTTCTGCATCAGCAGCATCAGGTCAGTAGCCGCGGGGGAGGAGGATTGGTGACGGACGGAGTGGGGGCCGCGTAAGGCAGGGGATTGGGTTTACTGAAGGGAGTGGCATGTCGGTGTTCCTTCGCGGGGTTGGGGGCGGGGGCTCCAGCTGGAAGGCAGTGGGTCCGCTTCTTTTTTTTTTTTTTTTTTTTAAAAAGAGTATCAATAGAAAAAGCGTTAAGAGTAATTTCGTAAGACCCAGAAGCATTTCAAACCCCGACCTATGCTTTCAACCAGAGAAATTCAGTGAAGTGATAGAGTCGTAGTATGGGGTCGTGTGGTCATTAATCTAAAATACACCATTGACATGTCACTTAGCCACAAGCTGCCAGCGTAAATTATAATAATAAATGCATGTTGTATTAGTCCAGTAGTTTTTATTTTGTTTTTAAGATTGTCTAAAAGTCCATGCCTTATGCATTGTCTTTGGTGGCACGATGCATCGACCAAATTTGCTGTCCTCGCTGCTAATTCTGGTGGTTGATTGTCCGAGGACGATGCAGAGATGTTTTTGCCCTATTTTGCTTGCAAAGAGCACCTTGTTTTCGTAGATTTTGGGGGCATTTTGAATGTCTTTGTATGTGGGACGATGCAGGAAAAAAGTCTCCATTTCCAGTATTTAGTCACCCAGTCTGCATTTGAGTGTTTACCTGTGTTTTTTTTATTTGTTTTTTTTTTATACCAAAGTTAAGTACTCTGCAAAGTTTAACGTTTTGTCTCTGTGATTAGTAGCATCAGGTCTTTAATTGGGCCGGGCCAGTCTCCAGAAAGGGTTGGCGGGCCCCAGCCACGCCAACACCCCGGCAGCCTGTGTAGCCGAAGCGGTGCACGGTTACATGGGCTGTCTGCAGGTGTCGCACTTCGGGTTAGGAAAAAAGAAAGGGCTTTGCCTTTTTCTTTTGATCTGAACTGAATTTGTATTCAGATGCCTGCAGCACTTGTAACCGAAGCCACAGTTACACGTGCTGTCTGCAGGTGTCGCACTTCGGATTAGGAAAATTCCTGCAGACAGCATGTGCAACCTGGCTTCAGCTACACGGGCTGCCTGATGTTTGTACTTAGAAACAGGCCCATCTCTCCTATTGTTTCTGAGTAAGGATTCATCAGGCAGCATGAAAGCTAGTTGTACGTAGCTTGTCTTATGTCTACATCCTTAAATACAAGATTTAAAGTTTAGCACTGGGTGCCAGCTCCAATCCAATACTTTTTGGAAATCTGAAACAAGACAACATTAGCTTTTTTTGGTTGATCCGAGCTTGCATGGTGAAAATATGATCTGTAGTTTGGAAACAGATCATATCTGGCTCTTGTGGTAAGTGTTTGTCATTCAGTTTAGTGGTTGTTGATTCATGATGCTGCATAGTAGTTCTAAGTTACTGTTTGCACAGATTACTCTATAGTTGTTTAGGCCCATGGCATTACAATCGTCGTAGATGGGGAGATGATTCCTTCACACTGGGGGGGGGGCGCTCGGGGCGGCTGTGAAGTTCCTAGATTATGGTAATGTTCAATAGTTTCACTAGTGATTTTTGAAATTGGGCTTGAGCATCTCATTTAGTATTTTATTCGGCACACAGGATTTCTTTTCTTTTTGAATGTCTTCTCTGAATTCCTAGAATGCTACCGGGGTTGTTTATGTGGTTTTGCTGAGATGTTTTTGTGCAGGCATTGCTTTCTGACTCTGAAGTTTTCAGTGTGGATGGCTTGATGTACGCTTCTAATTTAGTCTATCCAGACCTGTCCATTAATACGTTTTTATCATATTTATTTGTTTTAAGCTTTCAGAAAGATATGTTCTCAGCATATGTTTGAGCCAGTTTGCTTATGTATTTTATTTTTGTTTTCCTTATTCATTTATATAGCATGAATGTGCAAAGCTATTTTGGGCATTGGTGAGGGTTTACCGGGTCTTTGTGTGTAGACAAGCTTCTACGTTTTTTACAGTCCTTTCCAAAACATCCATCTATTTGTGTTTCATGCATGTATGAGGTTTCTTTCATAACTTGAGCTAACCAGATTATTTTTTTTTTGTTTTTGCTTACATCTGGCCAGTTTGTCCGGGGTTAGGTCTGGTTGTAGGTTTTATTTGCTATGTCCATGTTTCTTGGTTAGTTAGAATGGAGGAGACTTTCTTTTCTTTCCAGCAAAATGTTGGGCGAGACTGTAAAGTTTCTTTGCAGGAGCTGTGCCAATTTAGTTTTTCAGGGCAGTTTTAATGTAAAGAACCAATTGTCAATGGATGGGAGTGGTGATTGCTCTTAGAGTTGAAAGGGTAGCAGCCCAAAAACCGTAGAATAAAAATAACTGCACCTCTTTGCAAGGAAAACAAGGTTTATTACATGCAAAAAGGGTCTCAGCCAGTTTTGTAGAACCAAATGGCCACTCGAGACGTTACACCTCTCATAGCGGAAGAACAGCAAATTAACATTACTATGTAGGAGTACAACATAATCCCACCACCCTCATTGGCTACCACCTATATATAGAACATTTATATAGTCCCTTGACCGATTGGCCAATATCCTCACTGACAAGGGAATTGCCATCAACGTTTCTTTGTGACCTCAATAACATATCAAATTCACATTCATACTGTTTGCCATCTTTGAACATGACCGAAGTAACAAAAAAGACAACCATTCTAATATACATTATAAATCCAAGGTTTTTGTCATCTTGAAAACATTTTCATTCCTGATTTCATTCACACCCCTCTGTTCCACTGGAATGTGCTGGGCATACTTAACTGTTAGCCTGCTCCTGTGCATTTAGAGGGGCACTGCTATCCCTTCGTACATCAGTGATATGGACCCAGCGCTTGTTGCCCTCCACCAACACAGCAGTCAAGAGGTTGTGAAAATCAGAGTGCAGCCCATGGAAACGCTGATCATTCCAGTGTAGCAGGAAGATGCGTATAAAGATTTGGTCCCCCGGGGAACAACAGTTGCTTGTGCAGATCGTTAGATTCTTTGCCGCCTCCTCCTGTAGACTGTCGGTAAGAAGACAACCTGTGAAGATCTAATTATGACACTTTTGGTTAAGGACCTAAGGTGCTCCCTAAACTCCTCATCCAGGACCTGTGCTGTTTTATGTGCATCTGATGCTGTGCATGCAGGTGAGAGCAGTGTGTGTAGTCTACGCCCTGTTACAAATCTCGTGAGGGATAAGGAGGTGCTCTTTCCCTGGCTGATTCCTCAAATGAAACAAAACCAAAGGCAGACAGTATAACCACAGTTTACTTAAATCACTACACATTTTTTCCAACCGGACCGTAAGAAACCCATTTAACCGTTCCACAATTCCTTTGGCCTGGGAGTGGTATACTGAACACAACCTGTGCTTCATTCCCAAGAGCAGATTTCTAAGAACAAGGTATACAAAAAGTGGATTGCATTGTCAGACAAATCTCAGTGGAAATAACTCAATCACCAGAAATGTTGCTGCAGACCTAGCATCAGGGTGTGCGCAGGGACCAACCTCAAGCCACCGGGAGAATGGGCCAACTACGACTATAAGGTACCAGTAATTGTTACATCTCGCAAGCATATCGACAAAATCAATATGCAGTTCCCGAAATGGCCAAAGGGCCTAGGCAAAACCCCCCTTACTGACCTCATGGTGTTTCAGGATTGAATTCCCTACAAACGGGTAATTCCCTACAAACTATGCAGTTTCCTACAAAACTGCTTACCTGGTCCTGAAGGTTTGGTATAAACCATTCCTCCTGGAGCTCAGCTGCAATTTATCTAAGTGTGCAACGGGCAATATAGTTGCTCTAGAGCCCCAAGAAGCCGTTCTACAGGCATTACTTCCATCGCTGTTCGCCCCTGTCTCCACAGCAAATCCGTGGGCAAGAGGGCACGTCCTCTTTACCCAAAGCTCCTGTTCCTCTTTGGTGCTTTTCCTGCATTTCTATGATTTGAAGCAAATGGATTGCACTGTATGAAGCTGGCACTAGTACCTGCTGGGACATGGCTTCCATTTTCTGTGAATCTCTAAATGGCAATTATGCGACTTCTTTCGCCGCCCTGTCTGCGGCATCATTTCCAAGTGCTATAGAATTAGTATGATTTGTGTGCAACACACTTAACGATTCTTACCTCTTTGGACAGAATTAACGCTTCGATTTGTCTGGATAGCAGTCCTGTTCGGATCTCCTAATCCCTTTTCTCTGCCACCTTGATAAAGCTGAATGCATAGTGGAGGTTACATATGCAGAGTCAGAATAAATAGTGACTGCCTTCCCCTTACTCATTTCTAGTGACACTAGTTCTGCCGCTTGCATGGAGTAATACAAAAGCAACAGTTTCTTCAGTCTGTCTAGGTATTCCACATCCACAATAACTGCACCTGTATGCCTCTCACCAGTGTCCTGATTCTCAAGGACCCAGCAACAAAAAGTACCTCACCTCCCTACAAAGCAGCCACCTCAACACTTGTCCTCTCTTCCTCTTCTCCCTCATGTGTCGCACAATTGTAATCAATATGGCTCCTGGCTAAACCCTGATCTACCCAGTTAAGTCAAATTGTCAAAAAACAATTGATCAGGGTGACCAAACAGAGAACACACTCCAGTATTCATTGAGTTATAGAAAGAATGCCTTCTTTTGTGGTTTAACAAATACATTTTAGTTTTAACCAAGTGTTTCAATACATGCATTCGTAATGAGACAAAATTTCAACAGGGCAAACAGTGGTGAACGTACAGTGCCTATACATAATGAGTGACATTTGAGTCCGTACACTTTAAACTGGACAGGCACCAATAAAAATCTCACTGTGTGGGCTTACGGTACCGATGTACATTTTCTAATTTGCGCAACTAGTTGAACCAGTGCTAAATGATGCTCCAACATTACAATAGACATTGAAGTTTATTTGCAAACCAACTCCTTTGAGCCGCTTTATTAAAACTGGTAATGGAGGCTTTGGTGGGTGTGTTGGACACAGTATGTGTGTTTCACAAAGCACGTATACTAGATGGGAATGCTGTTTGTCCGTGTTGAAGTTGCAGGAATTAAAATTTAAATGGGAACATGTGCCCTTCACACCATCAGAAGTTCCCCACTTGATGCTGGCTTATTCTTCCTAAAGTGAATGATTTAAAGAACCGAGAACAATATTTTTCAGGTCAGTCATTTTTTCTTCTGATTGAAGTTTTGCATTATGAACAATTGTACAATTAAATTACTTCTTGGCAATGGTATGCTTAATAGATATCCTGAATTATCTTTGTTTCCCTAACAGAGGAGGCCTCAGCAACGTGCTATATCTTTGCTCTTTGCCAGAAACAGAAAAGACTGTTGCTGATGAACCACGATGTGTCCTCTTGCGTTTGTATGGTGCAATACTACAGGTGGGTGAACACGGCATATTTGGTATGCTTTTGCAGTCTTGCTAAAAGGGACGTGGGATGGTTGGAAGTCACTGGTTTTATGCTCCACTACTTTGTGCAGCCGTTGGCATCACCCTCGTCTTTGGCCTGTAAGTGGGTTAACAGTTTTTACTTTAGGCTAAGTGCACCAGGTAATGCCATGTGTTTGTTTTCTAAAATGAATGCTTATCTAGTAGTATTCTTTCATGGCCCTAAACGTATTTCTTCAGAGAAATCACTACTTATTTATAGGCGTTGAGAAAAGTGTTCCTGTCCAGAAGTGTGTATGAATGTGCGTGAATGGGTGCAGGGGGCTAACTGCTAATTAAGGATTAGCACCAAAGGCTTGTGGCAATGCTAGCTCCTTGTTAACTGGAAGCCCAACTTTAATCGGGCTGTGAAGGAGGGCTTAGGGTCCCTCCTAGTTGCCATTGCCCCTGGTCAGTGGTGTTAAAGCTTTTAGCACTAGCCTAGATATTTGGTTGGCCAAAAAGGTAGAAGTGTAAACCGCATTGTGGCTTCCTAAACCGCAGGTTTGCTCTCAGGATCATCCTCGCATACTTTAGGAAGTGAGGCTGAGTCGAAGCAGCCTGGCTTGATCAGGGCGGGTCCAGACAGCCATGACCTGTCTGTAGGGGGGACTCGCCCAGAAGATAGAGGGCTTTAACATGGGTTGGTGAAGGCTGCTGCTTTGAGGACTGGTTGGGCAAAGGCTTTGAGAGGTGCAAGGAAGCAAGGGGTATGACGGCTCCCACGGGGGTGAAAGTGGTGGTGAGCAGGCAGATGGAGGAAGGGAATACAGGACGTTGGGTGGATGTGCACCGTTACTGGAGCACTGAGGAAATTGTGCTGCAGTGTCCGCCAGAAGAGAGGGAGCGACATGGCAGGCATCGCAGAGGCCTGGAAGGAATGAGCTGGAGACAAGGTACCAACACAGCAAGACTGGGAATGTTTGCTATGCTCGGCATCGCCTTATAGTGCTAGAAATATCTGCTTTCTGATTGGCTTAGGCGTGCAGCCAATGTTCCGAAAAGGGTGCTAATAGAAGAATAGGCTAGCAAGAATACATTTTGAACAGGAGGCATACTGACAAACGAAATAAATATAGGACAAAAGGGCTTGATACTTAACTATTTGAAACAATTCTCACTGTTCCCCATTTTTAACACTATTTTCTGCTTCTCTTAAATCCCGGTTTTCATTACATTCTAGCTTTGTAGCTCAGGTGGTTAAGACATTGGTTCTAGCAGCTCTGCACCCAAAATCATATGTTCTAATATCAACTTGCTAGATAGTGTTTGCTCCTCTCCAGAAAACAATTGCTTCCCTGTTGGCTTACATTAGACATATAGAAAGCTTGAAACCAAGATGGGTATGGGTGCACAAAGGGATAGTGGTTGACAGTAGCAAATAAAGATCCAAAAGACCAAGAGAAGATTGTAATTCACTACTGTCTGTTCGGTATTCTAAGCAGACAAAAAGAATCACTGTTAGTCGAGTGGAAAGGACAGAAACCAGATTGATAGTGAGTGATTTAAGTGAGAAGGGGCTTGAGTATGCACAGTAAGCTCAGAGTTTAGAAAGAAAACACAGAAGTGTTTGAAGGACAATAGTTTGAAGATGAGGAAGGATCACGTAATAACACAGAAGGAACGGTTGTTAAGAAGAATTAGAGTGCAGTGAGATAATTAAGCACAGAAGGATAAACATTAGGAATTAAAGGTGGTGATAGATCGGAAGGAATGGCAGTAGAATGGGTCTTAAATAGAATAGAAGAGATGTCTTCATCATAAAGGAGGAGAGAAGTTGACGTGGATAAGGAAGTTGAAGAAGAAACAGGTTTATGAAGAGTGAATGGAAGAGTGGAGAAGCATCACTTTAATGGATAAATGGTCAGCAAAGTCAGATGCCGAAAGAGAAGAAAAAATAGGATTAGGTATGGGAGGGGAAACAATATGATTTAAGACTTGGAATATGTATCAGGGATGAGAAAAGAGAGAACGTAAGGGCTCAGTATAATTTTGCTTGGCCTGAAGTAGGGAAGAGTTATAACTGGCATGGAGGTAAGATAAAGAAGTCAGATCCAAAGACAACAGTTTCCTCCAATAGTGCTCTGCTTGATGCAAGAGGCAACAATAGGAGCATGCAAGTTATCCATCGGTGAGGTGTTTTTTGTGATGCCGAAAGAGTAGACTTGATAGAGGTAGTCAAGAGTGGTGCTAGAGGAAAACAAAGTAGTAGAATTAGTAGCTCGGGAAGAAAATATATTAAGTAAGGGGGAGAGGCAATAAGGGTAGAAATAAAGTTAGAAGTATCAAAACGATAAAGGTCATGATGACCAAAGGTAATAGCAGAGGGATGGAACATAGGCGGGATCAAAGATGTGAAGGAAAGCAGGACATTATTGGGAGAATACATAAAAGAACACATTACTTACCCCGGGTAATGTTCTTTTGACTTTGTTCCTCCCACATATTCCTCATGTTTGATATATTTGTAAGACTGCTTAAAGCTTCTGAAATATTTTTCCATAATATCGGGCGCTGTGCACAGTCGAGTTGTGGCCCTCGATGGCCTCTGTCTTGTCCTTGGCTGACGTAGACACTGGTATTAGAAGCTTGCGCTGCGCCTTTTGCCCCAGTTCTAGTTTTTTCCTCCCAATACTCTACTGTTTTAAGGGTATGTCCCAGGTGCTCAAAGGAAGGAAGGTGTAAAAATAGAGTCTCGCTAAGATGGAGGGGTAGGATGGGAGGGCGATGAGGAATACGTAGGAGGAACATCCAGTCGAAAGAAGATTACAAGGGGTAAGTAATTAGTTCTTTGAATGGATTTTGTCCTCCCACGTATTCCTCATCTTTGATAGTTGCCCAAACAGTCTGTTGAAGGAGGTGGGAGAGAATGTATTTCTGATTAATGCTGTGAAGCACAACCTTGCCAAATTTTGCCTCCTGACATTGTATCCAAGCAATAGTAATTTCTGAAAGTGTGCAGAGGACCAAGTTGCAAAACTGCAAGTGTCCTGTATGGGCACCCCTCTCTGAAGTGCTGAAGTGGACTCTCCTCGGGTAGAATGCACTCTTAAGCCTTCGGGCAGATCTTTACCAGCTAAGGAATTGCATTTAGAAATGCATAAAATTATCCGGTGAGAGATGGTTTAGGTGGTGATGCCTTGTCCAAATTTCTCGCCTGAATAGCCCATGAAGAGTTGGTCAGCTTGCCTGATTTTGGACATTCTAGTAATATAGATGCTTAAGGCCCTCTTTGGGTCTAAGCAATGTAAGCTCTCCTCCTTAGAGGGACGAGGAGGCGGGTAGAAAGCAGGCAACAATATCTCCCGAGCCAAATGGAAATCTGATAACACTTTCGGTAAGAAAGGAGGATGCACCCTCAAAACCACCTTATCCTTAAAGAGGTAGTAAAGAGTGGTTTAGAAGAAAGATCCTGAAGCTCATTGGCTCTGCGGGTTGATTAATCGCTGTTAGGAAAATAGTCTTGCAGGTTAGCATTCTGAGAGTCTTGCAGGTTAGCATTCTGAGTTGACAAGAAGGCAAGGGCTCAAAAGATGCTCCTGTTAGAAACATTAACAGCATATTTAAGTCCCAAACTGGTACAATAAAAGGGACCGGGGGAAAGATATTTGTTAATCTTTCGGAATTGAACTTCTATAGGGACATTCAAATAGGAACTCTGATCTGGCGAACGATACAGAAAGTGCGCTAGATAAACCTTTACCATGGACATCTGAAGCCCCTGATGGGTCAGATGTAGTAAAAATGATAGTACAGAAGGTGTTTTGCTTGTGAAAGGATCAATATTCTTATCTCTGCACCAGCTGCAGAATTTATTCCAACACCAGCGGTACAGATATTTAGTTGCTGGCCTTCTGGATAAAAGCAACACCTCCATTACATCTTCCAGAAGGTCCCAGTCTTCTTACCCTTTCAGAAACCAGGCGTGAATGTTCAGAGTCCTGCTTTCTGGATGAAGAAGGCAACCTCCTTCGTGTGAAAATCCTCTTTGGGGAAAGCGAATTGGAGGGCAGATGGCCATCTCTAGAGGGTTTGTGTACCACGTTCTAGGATCTTGTATTTCCAGAACTTCCTCAACCTACTGAGGAATGACCGGGACTGGTGAGAATATGTATAGGAGTGGAAATTCCCAGTCCACTACGAACGCGTCCCCTAATGCTCCTCTGAGGAAATTCCCTGGAGCAGAATAGGTTGCACTTCCTGTTGACACTGAACGCAAACAGATCCACCTGAGAGGGGCTCTAAAAGGACATCCTGAGCTAACTCCCACTTGTGGCAACCAGTGCTCTGCCTGCTCAGAGCATCTGACGCTGTGTTTTCTTCTACGGCGTGCTGCATTGCCTCTCTGCACAGTGGCAGTGACTCTACACCCCCTCTTTTGTTGATGTACTACATGGCCACTGTGTTGTCAGTCATTATCAGGACAGTCTTTCCCCCGCACAGAAGCCAGAAAAGCCATCAGCGCTAGTCTGATTGCTCTCAGCTCTAAAAGGTTTATGTGAAGTCTGGACTCTTGATGCAGATCAACGACCGCTGATGGCTGATGGGCAGGTTGTTAATGTGGGATCCCCACCCTGTGAGGGAGGCATCTGTCACGACCGTTCTCTCTGGCTATGGTTGCCAAAAAGGTTCCCCTTTCATCACGTACTCCCGACAGACCCACCACAGGAGATCCTGTATCCTTGTGCGGGACCTGAAGAAAGTCCCCCCTTCTGCAAAAGAACTGTGACCACTGGATCTGAGGGCCCATTGAAGGGACCTCATTCTCAAATGTGCTTCTGGCACCAGAAAAGTGCAGGATGCCTCGAGGCCGAGCATCCTCAGAAAATCGAGGGACGGAAGATATTGGACCATCTGCAAAAGGTATTGAGTCCTCAACTCAGGCAGGGGTGTGGGAGGGTGGTTCCCCTGAAGGGGCGGTGGGGGTCCTCGAGGACGAACCCAGGACCGCTCCGATAAATTGAAGCTTCTCAGATTTTAGTAGTTCTTGAAATTAAGGGGAGAAGCAAAGCCTGTGGAGGAAGTGGCAAGTCTGACTGAGATGATCCTGAGCTTGTTCGGGATAACCAACTCTGATCCGTCAATCATTTAGGTAGGGGTAGATGTGAATCCCCTCTCTACCTAGACTTGCTGCCACCACCTCCATGAGCTTGGTGAAAACCCTCGTGCTGAGGTGGGCCCGAATGGCAGAACCCGAGACTGATGGTCAGAACCACCAACGGCAAACCTCTGGTACTTTTTGTGTTTGGGATGAATTGGCACATCAAAGTAAGCATCTTGAAGGTACAATAACACTAACCAATCCTTGAGTCGAAGGGCCTGAAGAATCTGCGAAAGAGTAACTACCTTGAACTTGTCCTTCCTGAGGAACTTGCTCGAGCATCTCCAGTTCAAGATGGAATGCAGTCCTCTGTCCTTCTTGGGGATTAAAACATAAGGGGAGTAACAACCTTGATTCCTCTATGCCATAGGTATTCCACATTTCTGCAACAGGGTGAGCATCTCCTGTAAGAGGAATGGATCCGGGTCCTTCAGGGCTTGGCCTCTTGGATGACAAACGGGGGGTCATTTTTAGTAAAGGGAGGCAGTAGCTGTGAACCATTGTCTGCAGTCCACAAGCATCATAGTTTATGCCTTACCAACTCTTCAAATGCTGAGTCAGCCTACCCCACCATCTCCCCCCACCCCCTCCACCCACAGTCCTGTGAGCCAAGCACTCAAAGGGGTTTGGAGTCGTTGCTGAAGCCAAGGGAAAAGCAGCAGAGGCTGAGAGGAGTTTTCTCCCCTTGTGAGCCACGAGGGGAGCTATTCTTTGGTCCCTCTGTTCAAACAAGCCTCTTCTTCTAGCAATTGAGGAGTAGAAACGTAAAGGCCAACCCCTCCACCTGTGAGAAGACCCTTGAGATTGTTGATGATGCTCCCAGCGACTTAGCTGCCGCCTTGGACGCCTGTAATTTTTCCAGGCTCGCATCGACCTTGGGTCTTCACGTAATGTGCGAAACCTGACTTTCTCAACAAAGCTCATCTTCTGGTGATAGTACTCGCGCATCTTCTGGTGATAGTACTCGCCGCCATAGCCCTGCTTTGAGTCTGCAGAGTCTAGTCCAGACTGGAGGGATTGGCACATGGCATCCTTGCCTTCTTGCACCAGGTTAAGAAACCCCTTTTCCTCCCCCTGAGGGATATGCTGCCCAGCCAAAGCTATTATGTCCCACAAGGTGTGTGTATACTTGGCCTGGCCACATGTCACATTAATGGCCGTCAGGGCCATGCTGCCCGTGGAAAAAACCCTCTTCCCTAAGGCGTCAAACCTTTTATTATCTCTATCCGGGGGGGTTAGTAGGATAGACTGCATTCAGCCTTCGAAGTTGACGTGGCTACCTGAACCACTAAGCTTTTAGGAAAGGGGTGTTATGATAGAAAACTTGGATCTACTGTGGCAGGACTGTATTATTTGGTCAGATCCTTGTTAACCACTAGTGTTGTATCTGGTCTTAACCATTTTTCCAACACTCTGGTTCTCAATGCATTGTGGAAGGGTAACACAGGTTCCCTTCGGGGCACTCTATCCAGGATGTCTGTATGGTCATCCTTTTCCAGTATTGCAATTGGTTTTTCCCAACCTAGGTATTCTGTGACTTTACCCATCACTGATCTATGAGGGGTCTGCATGACTTAGAAGAGTCAGGGGTTCAATCTGTCTCGGGTGAGGTGTCTAAGCCACTAGCATCCTTCAGAGTGTCCACACGATTGCAACCTGGACTCCTCTGATCAGGTACATTGGGAGTGCCATACTCCAAGCCAAAAGGTACATCCTTTTCCTCCTCAAAAATTGACCCCATGGTCTTAAAGAAGTCAGCCTTTGATAAAGGATAATAAAACTTCAACAAATCAACAGAAGGCTTCAAAGTCTTTGATGTCGTTGAAGGTGCAGAGGGCGTTGACGGCTTTAACGGCAACATTGGCTTTGATGGGCCTGGTACCTGCACTTTTCCAGACTTAATTTCTCCAAGTTAGCAGAAGATACCAACTTGCTTGGAAAGTTTACCAGTCTGTCAGCAGAGGAGTCTGACAAAGACCATGAACAATGGCATTGTTTCTTGGTCTTTTTATGTGATGAGGACCAATGCAAAAATCTGCCATCTTGAGTGCTTCGATTGTTTGGAGCACCTTTACACAGGCGAAACCTTTCTGGAGTCATCTGAACGATTTAGGAAGGGGTAGTAGAAGGGGATTTAGAAAGGGGCCTACCTGCCGTAAGTTTCCCCTTCCTCCTTTCCCTCCGGGCCATCACTGTCATCGACTGACAGCAACCACAGTCGTCGACTCTCCATACCCAAACACCGAAGACAGATCCAATTTGTCGGTCCATAATGGACATTTTAGCGCCACAATTGAAACCGGTCTTCGTTGTAGAAATTTACAAAGTGAAAAATCGCTGAGACAATGAACCGTCCGATGCATGCTGAGCACGTGGAAAAACAGAACGGGCGCCAAACAAGCTTCTTATACCAGCCTCGAAGTCCAAGCCAAGGACTGGACCGGAGGCCATCGAGGGCCATGACTCGATGCACAATACAATGGATAAAAGGTTCCGAAGCTTCAAACAGACTTTACGAATATATCAAAGATGAGGAATATGTGGGAGGACACAATCCATTCGAAGAGCAGAGACTTCAAGTAAACGGCAAGGGAGAAAAGATTAAATCTGAAGAAGCCAGAGACATAGGAGGTTGGGGGGGCAGGGGAGTGGGTTACTAGGACCTCCGACAATGGGACTTTAGTAAAAGCAGAGTACTGATAGTCAAATGAAGGGGAATGTAGGAAGGTTAGGTGAGGGAGGAGGTGGGCCAAGAAGATCGATACCTGAAGCCTACCCTGTCGCAGCTGCCAGAAAGGCATGGGTATGGGAAAACTGGCTTTAGGTGTTGAACGAGCAATGGGGGTTCATGCATTAGAGGGGTTAGCCAAGGTTTTGTCAAACCTACAAATTGCAAGTTAAATTGGAAAAAGGTTTCAACAGAGTGAGCTTTGTTACAGACTGAACGTGCATTCCAAAGTGCCAAGTTGTTAGAGGATATGAAATCCGCGATAGGAAGTAGTTCATTAGTTGCAAGCAATATTATGAATAGTAGAATGATCTATAGTGTCGTGGGCATGGGATGTTATATGATATTACTGAGGGAAACTCAAAAGAAATGGAAAAGACAGAAAGCTAGAGAATGACTGATGGGAGAATTGGGGGCGAATAAAGAGCACCAGGATCTTAACAAGAAGCAAACGACCCAGTTATGGTAGGGCCTGTGGCAAAGGAAAGGGTGGAAGCTGGAAGGTCCATGAAGAGGAGGCTGAGCTTGGAACAGCAAAATGCAGCAGCAGGACATTCAGGGCGAAATAGCACAGTAAACAAAAGGGGAAAACAAAAGAAAAATAGAAGATAAAATGTTAATGAAGCATACGATAAGACTTTGGGCAGATCAGCCCAGGTTTACCGCCTCCACAAGATGTTTTTCCCTATGCACTATTCTGAGTTTAGCCAGTTGCCTGACGGAGGCCTGCATCTCCACACGAACACCACGGAGCTCCTTTCTTTTCCGTAGCGTGTCTGGACCCAAGTCTGGGAAAAGCAGAGCCCGTCTTTCTCCAGTCGGAGGTCCTCTTTTAGGATACCAACTCCTTCAGAATGACACCTTCCATTGTAGGATTTTTGAGAACCACCAGCCCAGGACCCTTGCACGTGATTCAGCACCCTTTCTTCTTGTTGGAAGTTGTAATCATATTGACCCTCTGGCAATCCTTATCTGTTGCAGGACACTGATGATTAGACACACAAGCAATGTCTCAAATGCTTCCTTTCGTGCATCTTTGGGATCCCAAATCTGCATGTACGCTGCTCTACTGACGTTCTTCAGTTATTCCAGGCCTCCACATGGAGTATTGACCCTAGTGCACAATGCAGAAAGTGTTCAGTGTTTCCCCTCCAGATCCACAACTCTCGACGTTGGTTGCTTTTTCCCTTCCTCTAGACCTGCCAGCTTGCTCACCACCACTACCTTTATAGTGTGAAACACCTTTCTGTTAGCTTCCAGGTTTGTCATTTTGACGAAATCATCCAATTTCTGTATGCAATACCCCTGAAGAGGCAATTGTTCCCTCATCTATTAACAGATTGCCATCCATAGTGCCTTGTTTTCTGAGCCAGTTTGGGATATCAGAGCTTCCACTACACAGACTTTGGGACCTGGGTTTTTCCCAGGTGCCAGCCTCAGGGTTTTCTGACACTCTCCAGGCCTCTCTTCTGCCGCTACACGTTTGACCCATTTCCTAGAAATGGCGGGCTCACTACAAATGAGCTCATCTCTTCTGCCTAAATCCACACTCGATGAGCAAGCTTATGCCTTGAGCCATGGGGAAGACATGCTATCTGCTTGCAGCACTGCCAATCTAGTTTAACTCCTGTATCCAATTTGGCAGATGAGTCTGGGCAGGTTGTTGTTGCCTCTGCTCCACTGTTAATGCTGCGGCTCTTGGCTGCCATATGAGCTCCCCCTCAACTGGAGGATAATAGCAGAGGATCCGTTGTCCTCTCCCAGGCCACTGCCTGTGTGCCTCTGACTCAAGACTGAATGCAAAAGTGGTGGGATCAGCCTGGAATCTAGCCGAGAAAGGTCTTGTACTTAATCCTGCTTTGCCTATTGTGAAAGAACATTTGTCAGGCGATCAGCGCTGGAGGCAGTGTCACTGGTCGTTTTCCTTAGGCTGCACTTGTCTCCAACAAGCCATACACACCCATTATGTCACCAGTGCCCAAAGCAAAGTCCTGCTACCTAGCACACATCTATCAGTGACCATCCGCTCCAAGTTTACCCTCCTTATCCCAACCCAGGCTCACCGAGTTTACAATGTTGGATGGTATACTGATTGGTGGTGGTGCCGCCCTCCGACAGCAGTGCTGTTTCAGCAGAATCAGCGCAGTCCATTGTTTTCATGTCACTGGACATGCAGTTCAGGTTAGCGAGCAGAGGGGATGGCAGACCTGGGCAACAGAGAAGGAAGTAAGAAGGGGAGGTAGGGGCTGCACCCTGTCATTTTGCAGATACACAGAGCACCCAAATGCTCCTGTAAGCAGGAATTTTCCTCTGTGGAACTTGGAGCTAGTTCATAGCATGCCGCAGATGCAAACTATAACTTTTTGTACATTATATAGGGCCTGCAATGCTCCTTTATACACACTTGCAAAGAGGGTTGATGTGAGGTAGGTACATTTGTATGCCACAAGTTGGCCTCAGAAGGCCAAAGTAGCATGTGGTAGCTGCTGTCAAGCCAAACCGCCTCTTCTAGGTTTCATGGGTTTGCACTCGAGCAATTTCGATTGCTGAAAAACCTATCGCACCATAGAATATTCTTGATTACTAACTTATTCTTAAGTTTGAGTTGCTGATATATTGCCTGAACATCTTAGCCATTTAGCTGAAGACTCCTCTACTGCTGCATAATAAAACATCCTCTACTGAGTTTCAGAAAAAGCCTGTCTTTTTAAAAGATGTTTAATTACAGTGCATATTTTATGACCGTTCGACATGATCAGTCACTTAAATTTACTTACATGTCGGACTTTATTGAACACCCCCACTTTGATCACTTGCCTATAAAATCCTTTTACTTGATTTTAGAAGATTGGTAATTCGTTCTGTCTACTGCAGTATGTACATATAATTATCTCTTGGCCTCTGGAAAAAAAACTTTAATCTAGTACTAGTTTTATAGCAATCCACCAATTTTCAGACATATCAAGACGCTACCCCTTTTGATTTGCATCTCATCCATGAAGGAATTGTGACTTCTGTGTTCTACCGGGTTACACAATGTTTGTAACTTTGAGTAGGCAGCACACACATGATGGATACAAGATAGTGTTGATTTCCCCATAAAGTGTGTAAATGTGCCTTTCCACCACTATCAATGACCCTCAAACCAAGCATGCTTAAACCTTTTATCATTGTTTTACTCGGATATGACTCCCATGTCGCTCACACCAGGCTTCCTGCCATACTAGATATTCAGATGGGAGGGGGGAATTCTGTCAACATCCACCATTGAATAGTTTGAAGTGTTGAAGACCAGTCCACCCACTAAAATGCAAAGATGTAGTGTTGTAAATTCTGCCGTGTGCAGCACAAAAGGTGTTTGTGTCCTTGCAGGTCATGTTGAACCTATTCTTCTATGCATGTTTACATTTTAAGTTGAGCTTAATACGTGCATAAGCTGTATTTCTTACTGCAACAGTCCCATTCAAGGTCAGTAATTCATAATTCCATCCATTTAGATATTCTGCTTACATTTAGGGAATACATTATTTTTCATGCTAATTGAAGTGCCCTTTGAGGCCATTCACAAGTGCATCAATTAAAGTGCAACTTGTCAATATTGCCATATTCTTCAGTCACAAGTAGTTCCCCTTTTTTGACCATCTTGTGTATGGCTTCAACTACATGTTAAAGCATTTCTGCCTTTGTGCCATTATCTGCCAGCGCATAGCCATGCTGTTTTATGGTGTTGCAATACCTAAACATACCATAGTTTGATCTCTGGCAGATTAAACTCTAGTATACAGTGATGGGATAACCGTTGCTGCCTACTGTCCATGCAATAAGAAATCTCAAGACCTTGGATGAAGTGGGTAAATATTTTTTGGGGGTGTTGTCTAAGGTAACCCAATTACCACCACTACTAGCACCTCCAGTTTCATAAATTGCTCCTTAATGGTTTAAAGACATGCAAGTAACAGTGCATCCATACAATGTCTCACTGCAGCCAACGCTACACTTCCAACTGACTATGTCAAGCATTGGTATTTGCCAGTGCCCTGGATATAACAAAGGAGATGGACCTGGCTCAAGGTACCTCCAAAACCACATTAAAAGCTAATTTAATAAGTATTCTGCTGAAAGACGATTTATCAGTCATTTACAGAAAGCAAAAGGAGAATTATTTTACTGCAAGTCACGAAGCAAAGTGATTCACAAGTATCTTGCTTTTCGCTATTTTCTTGTTGGAAGACTTCCCGGATCTGATTAGTCCACAAGGTGTGAATTGCAATTCGGCTGGGACTAATCTAATCCCCTTCGGGTTGGACAAACCCACAAGGAACCTGATTATATATCTCCCACTGGTTCAGCAGATAACCTTCTATACCTACGTTTAGCTTGTTCTCACATGAACGTGAGAAGACAATTGTTTCACTGATCTCGGCATACTTTTTGGAAGGCAGTGCACAATTAGACTGAAAAGCTTGTGGTGCAATTGGCAGGTCTTTGCTACAATATTCACAAGTAGGATCAAGGATCAATAATAGATTGTTGTTCAGTAGCAGTAACTACTTCACTGGGAAGGGCATTGGCACTTTCAGTCAAGTGAAAACTTTGGGACTCTGGCCTGGATAACCCTATTATCTCACAGTATGAGTAAGTGACACACTGCATAAGATTAAAGGCAGCACCCGTGCATAGATCACTATGGAGACTACATAATCTTCATAGTCAAGGTATACAAAAGCCGTCTATTAGCTGTACAGTTGACCAGCCATATAATCAGGTTTTCACAGTTAGCTTGCCAAAATAAAGACTAGGAACAGTTCCATGGGAGCTGCACTGGTCCATAGATGAGATACCTCTGCTGTTGCCAGAGTAGATTGCATAGTAGACACTGATGGAACACAGTTTTGTATTAGTTATGTGAAGGGAATCTTTGAATTTTGAGATTACTATACAGGCATGGAAGAGCAGTCCCATGGAGCTCCACCCATGAAATACCTCAGGCGGATGTCACCAAATGATTTTGCAAAATATCAGTAGAACCAGCAGCAGTTTTGTTAGAGCTTGCACCGTCATGATGGCCTAATAGAAATTTAATTAGAAAAGTAGATTTTTCCTGCAGGTGGAATCCACTTAAGACACAACTCTTGCATGACATCAGAAACATCTAAGTGAAGGGACCGACAGTTTATTATTCTGATTCCTACCTGGAGCAGAAGACAGCTCTCTATAGATGCCATACAGTACCATGGATCGAGCTTCCTCAAAATTGGATGTTTCCATAAACTAGAAGAAACCCTTTTCCTCACTAGAAGATTTAATTCATTATCTCAAACGCCAATAAAACCGGTCTGACATTCAGATGAAAGCATGCAATATCTGCCCTTGAAACCTCTGACTCAGTTAATCTGTGTACTGTAAGGAACACTGTGTGCCCTTTCTGACTGAGACTTTGACAATATTCTCTTAAATGATCTTACTTTCATAACACGGCTCTCAGGTGAGGCCTCCACAAGAATGCCTTGATGAATCAACTTGGGTGCTGGTGTAATCAGTTGAACTGGGACTGCAAACCTCGTGGCTCCTTTATCTGCAATTCATAACCACTATATTCAATAAGGGGTCTTCCGTTACAGCTGTAGTATCTGCTAGATGAGTCGTATCGCTCGTATCACTGTTCATTTGCAAAACGTTTTACGTGTTCTGTAGAGAATGCCATACTTGGACTTCCACTTCCTTAGTTCTACACCATCTGTGGCAGGTTTTTGTGCACTCCAATAATATTTTTGACCTCATTCATCATTGTTTGCCTACAGTAAAGCAACGCATCTCTTAAGGATTGTATAGCTTGGTAGATTGGCAATGCTTTGTGCAGGTATAATCTTCCCATGTTGACTCTTGATTCTTTCTAGAACTAAAATCTGCAACTACGTCACTCCTGGCACCATTCTGCTATCCATGGTTTGCCTCAAAAGCACATCAAACCATTTACAAATAATACTGCTAGTATATAGTTTCCAGAGCAGATGCTAAAGTTGTCCCACTCTGTCAAACACGTCTTGATGTGTTGCCTCACACCATTGTGCCAGCTGGTCTGCAGGGGAGCAGGCATTTGTATTTTTTGTCCGCATCAAACTGGAGATAACAGTAATTAACCTTAACAAACGGGTCTTCGGTGCGTTTCTTCTATTGATTCACATGTAACCTTTCCGGTACTACTATTTGCACAATGAGATTGGTGTCCTTGTTTACCTGCTCCAAAATTGTGATTGAAACATGCACTTAGTTGACTGGGTTGTATGTAATTTTAGACGTGTCCTAAACATGGTTGCAGTCCAAGTGTGTGTGCTGCAGATATACCTCTAAAATGCTCAGATCGTCTGGTAGAAATTGTGTAGACTTTCACTACAGCCCATTCTATTCGTGACATGCTACATAGGCTTCCGAATGAATGTTCAGGACATTCCCCTGAAAAAGGCTTTGAACATGTGATGCTTTTATTTGCCTGTGCTTTGTTCTAAACTAGCGTTGCTGTGCATAGAGTTGCAACCCACACAGATAGATCGTAACGATGAAACCTGGTTTGCAAGCCATAGTGGACCAAGCTCCTGCGATTGGTCACACATTTTCACAATGACAATATCGTCGAATCGCCCAACCTTGCCTATGTTGAACATGTTAGTGTTTCAATTTTTGTGGTTAAGCAAAAGTGTGCTCTGGTATTATTGCAACACTGTCAGCATAATGATAGCAGAGTAATCCTTAGTAGTAATGCAAAATCGCAGTTCTTATGTCTTCGCATCCCACCATTACAAATGTCTAGACGGCAACGCTTTATGAACATTAATGGTAAATATATTAAAACGACACTAAGTGAGAATACAATAAATAATTCATGTGTAGAGCTTGGCATACCGCCTCACTTCAGAGATTCACTTTTTCCATAAACCAGGAATGGAGATTGAGACATTCCTGGTTAACGGAATGCATAGCCGTGTGCAGTTTAAAGGCTTTACTTATGCAATTAACTTGCGGCTGGTTTATACACCATATGTTTGCATTTAGAGTGCGGATGCTTTTGAAAGCAGATGGGATTGTCGTCAGTACGTGTTTCTCACATTTGATCTGAACACAGTATTCTGTGCTAGCCAGAATGCTAGTGCCAGTGATGGTTCAAATTCATCAGTAAAGGGTGCATGTCCTTGTTTCCATAACTCATTCACAATCCTTGTAAAGTCTACATTTCTTTGGGAACCTTTCCACACATTGGACGGGGTATTCTGATAACCAATCCTTGGCGTCCATTCTCATAAAGGCTCAATCTTAGCAAGTCTAACCCAGAAAATGGATGTGCACAGATCTCCCTCTCTTTGTAAAATGGCCATGCTTCATACTTCACTTTGCCTAGAACCATCCTACCACTTAAATCTGATAGGCATGAAGAGCTCTGCTTGATGAACGCCCTTTTAGATTGTTGGGGAAAACTTTTCAGCTTCATCTGTCAGTTTTTCAGTTTACTTTGATACATCCCATACCCAAAAATAGGTTTGCATACCGTGTACAAATATGCGTTCTTTTCTTATTGTTGCTACAAAAGCTGGCATGAATTTGGCTTGATCATTTCCATTACAGGGTCTATTTGTTTAGTATATTCAGTATAATTGGGTTTGCCTTATGTGCATCTCAGAGGCTAGGAAGAGAAGGTTGTGCTGCATGTTGAACTGGCTCTTAATGGTGGCAGGTGTTTTCTGAATTGTTTGTGCTTCCTTATGAAATGTGAGGATACCAGTTAAACAGTCCTCTTTCAGTCCTTGCCTTGTCCCAGATAGTAAGACTATATATAGATCGAAACGTCTGCCACACTTAATTCTATTTCACTTTGGGTGAAGAGTAACTAGGGTCTTGTCAAAGGCCAGATTTTAGTCCGATAACTTGGTCCATATAATTTTTCCTGAAGCTACCTTCATAGCCATAAAGATGTTTCTGTTCCTCTTGGAGGAAACCGAGAGGGCCCAGGCTGCACCGTGCAATGTTCTACTTGCGGAAGCAGGGGCTTTGTGTGGGACCCAGCCCACCCATTGCTACTCTATGGACCAAAGACTGGATGATGCATTCAAGACTCCCACCCCTCTTCCCCAGCCCCCTCATTCTGATGACCTTACAAAATGTGATATTGGGTACATGAAACTGTAAAATACTTTTAATAGCAGTCATCATGTAAAAACCTATTTACCAATATACATGCCCCCCACATTCCTTTGGTCATCCACAAGCTTACATTGAGCCAACCTTGCAGCACGAGTTATTGCCTCTTTCTGGATGTTCAAGCTCCTTGTTTATATCTTGTTTTTCACCCCTTCATTCAATTCCCAGCAGTGCACAGCTCATCAAATAGATAAAATGGTACTTGGGACCTGCCCACCTTTTATACTTTTTTTCTACCACATTAAAGGTGATCTAAATGTGCCAGATTACATAATTCCAGAGCAAAAAGGGACCTCCTCCTACCTTGGACATCAACTGAACCTTCAAGTTCTATTTTACTTTATAGAGCACAACTCAATATAATGAAATTCTACCACAATGGAGGGAATGCTCTTGTTAAGCTTCCCAATGGAATGTTGCCAAAATCTTCTAGAAAGCATTTTTGCATCCCCAGTGCTGTAGTCACTTTTCGGTGGGAAAAGATGTAATTTTATGGACAACCACCTAAACATCCGAGCAAGCTTTTGCAAGCCCCGATTCTGGTACACATTGTGGAAAGGAAACCTAGGATATGTTCTGAGAAACCTGTTTGCTCGTTTCTTACAAGGGATTCCTATTACCATGTTCAAGTTGTGTAATGTCTTTTTACCTTTGCCACATATTAAACGTGCAGCAATCTGCGCATTGCACGTTAGCCCATTGACCACCAATTTACCTACCCCACAGTTATGATTTTTAATCTGGTGACATCCTGCTTGGTTGATTTATTAAGGAACCAAAGAGTGGGACACATAGGTAACAGGAAGGTTTGTGGGGCACGAGTCGCACATTCATCTTTGGACTCTCTAGATGTAGCTTTTGGCGTAATTTCGGGTGCAGTGCACACGTCACAGCTGCTACACATTGAGAATGGGACGAGTTTATGGACTAAAAATACAGGAGTTATTAAAATGATTTTTTCTGAGCTATCAGGTTTAAGAAAACATTGTTACAGGTAAGTAATTTTCCTCCCACTTTGGGGTGCATTTCTTTCGACTTTTCTAGTAGAAGATGCTGGCAGCCACTTAATGTTTTGATTTAGAAAATCTCTTAAACCCTATTCGGATTATGTACAGAGAATACAGCATGATTTGTATACCTATCTTTTACTATCTTGTGCTATTCAGTGACAGTTATTTTCTTCAAACTGTACCTCTACAAGTTCTTAACATGTCTATATCCTATGGCAGGGGTCTGCAACATGTGGCTCTCTGGATGTTCTGGACTTGACTTCCCATGCTCTCACCTTTGACTATGGTGGACATGGCTGATGGGAGGCAAAGGTTGCAGTCCCCTGTCATATGGCACCCTGATTCAAGTGATCTGCTTGAAAAAATGGCTTTGATGCGAGATTCTGTGATGTGTAAATGAGTGAGGGATGATCAAATGAATGCTACTGTCAATCCTGAACTGTGTATTGTTTCTGGAAAATATTGCTGAGGAACTGGTGCCTGAACAGTGTAACTGAAAGAAAAATGTATAGGGCTAGTGAGATTTTTTTTTTAAACTTGGTTTGTATCTGCTGATTAATATAAATGCCTTTTTGGATGTCTAACTGCCTTTATCTCCTTAGTGGCTGTGAAACGGCTGTTCATGTTTATCCAGTTCACTTAAGGTTATAGCAAGCCTTCCAAAGGTAAAACTTTAACAGCTTGCATTGAGGTGTGCGCTACATGCAACACATGTTTCTTGTCCAACACCACCTCTAATGTGGAAGTAAGTAACACTCAGCAGTGGGTTTTGTCTGTGAGCCCATGACAGTCGGGGCTTAAAACACCACATAAAAGAAATGGGGAGGGGATTTCTAGAACACTTTCTTTCTGATATTGCTTATGATTTTCTGATTTACTTTGAAGTGATTCGGTTAAGATGTGGTAAAGTAAAATTGTCAACTGTCTCAATGGAGAGAATGTTTTGAATAGGCAAAGAAAGACCCCCACAAGATTCCATGAACTGTGTATGTAAATGAGCTGCCTAGGTTGCAGTGCTTGCTTGTTAAACTGCCAGTCACCTATGTATATGCAAGTAAACGTTTATCCCGACTGATACAGTATTACTCACTGCTGGACTTTGCGCCATTTGACAGTGTAGCATTTTTGCAGACTCCATTGAATTAGGGATTTGGTGATTACACCACCACTCTACAATGACAACACTTAGTGTTTGAACTGTGCAGCAATGTGGCATATTCTTCCCCAGGCCCATGGTCCCAGAAAAGCTTGTCAGTAAAAGGCATCAGTCGTTTTATGATTTCTTAAAAGTTTAGAGACCAAAAGAAAACAGTGGTGTCTTGAGAAATCATTCTACTGCATTATGGGACCATGTTGTTTCACCTTGAACAAGTGTATACTATATCTAGTCTAGTTAGAATGCATGCACAGCATAACCAGTTTTGCGGGACACATCAGTACAAGTGAAACATGGGATCTAAAGGATTATCCAAAACGAACTAGGAGGAGCATTCTTAAATACCCACACATTCTATACTACGCCAAGCTACTACAGCAAAATATCTGGTGAAAAATTGACAGTGACATAGTTTAATTCACTGTTGCGGCCATGCACCCAGCCTGTCACAGACCTATGTGGGTAGCTAGCTGTCATCAGTCACGGGTGCCTTGCTCATAGTCTTAACACTGGTGGTGATGAGCTTGTAACAAGATGGAGCTGCCCACTATTTGAGTGCAGGCAGTGTTCCGTTACACCTAGCCTTGGAGTGAAGGCCCATGTAATTGTGGTGTAGATCAGGCTTTCAGCATGCCTGGCTCGGCAAGCCAGATCACGGACAAAGCCAGACCCTCTACTAGCAGTGTTGTCACCAAATACCGGTCATAAAATCTTGAACACAAAACCATAGTTACAAAGTTTACAGTAGATCAAGGGATACTGCAGAAATGACTCCATTCTTGGCACAAATATCTACAATAGTAATTTACAGTAACTCCAAAAAAAGCACAGTTTTGAACTGTGGCTAATAAAATATAGTGACTTATCTACTTTCAACATTAGTATTAGATCATGTCTCTGGGAAGAATCGTTCAAACAAAAATACTTCATAGCATTTTGATACCGTAAATGTTTTGCTGCTTTGTCCTGCTTAAATATGGTTTCCCTCTTATCCTAAAATACCATTGAATTAGAATGTGTATTGGGCAGTGTGACCCCTGTTTCTGTGTTTCAAGGGCAAGGACTTGACCTGAGATAATACATTGCATGTTTTTCCTAAACCTCACTGGCCTACGAGAGACTGCACTAAAACAGCACAGCTGTGTCTGCGTAATTTTTAAAAACCTGACTTGTCTCTCAGTAATGGGGTCTGCAACTGGTTCAACAGTTTCCGTACAACATTTGTAAAGTTGAGCAGTCAGCGCCATGAATACATTGCTAATCTGCCTGACCAAAGCAAATTATTTCATGTGAGAACATGTCACCTAAAATGACACTTTCTGAAACCCATTGGTGAATCCTGTGTTTCAGTTGACTAAGATTCAAAGTTTTATGGCTGTCTTCGGTTTGCACAGCAACTACCGATTTAACATTTGCTCCCTGTGAACGATGTTTGCAAAGGGAGAGCATCTGCCAGGCTTCAATAATGGCTCTGAAGTTATTTTCCTGCTTGGCCTCAGGTTGCCCTGACTTACAGAACGCCCCTATGACATCAGGCAGGGCGAGGACTAGGACAATGGGTGGTTGAGACAGTAGCTTTCAGACAACCACAGATATGTAATCTGTGGTCATTCTCTGATTTGTAACTTGTTGGTATTACATCAGCGTTTTTATAAGTGAATCCTCAACCAGCATTTTGATATCCTTTTAATTCTAACCTTCTTCCACAAAAAAGTCTGAGGCTAATTCCCATGCTGTTGAGGTTCTCACTGCAATGTTGGTAGCAAGGTCAGAATTAAACAATTCAGATAAACATTTGTGTTTAATGGCAGTACAACATTCTGCTGATTTGGGTAAACCAAGGGTGATGGTGACAGACCTGTTTCGTTTCCCTTCTTTGTGGGAGCATTGGGGTGTCGGGTGGTGCTGAGCTTGCGCCTGGGTGATGTACCGCTTTAGTTGTATGCATGTGTTCTCTGCTGCAGGCTTGCCCATTCGATCGTGCCTAGAGCACTCTGGTTTCCAGGTGACAGACACTGTTCACGGTACAGTATGAAACCTCAAAGTCGCACAGTATCTACATATTTCTTATGTTCATTCTGTCTTTCCTAATTTGGAAGATGTTTTTCAATGGTGTGCTATATCTTTAGGTAGTCAGTGGTGCAATTGGTGCCAGTGCTTTTATGAAACTTACACAGTAACTAAATCACAACCTCTAATAATGGTCACTTTAAATTCCGACACCTAATGTGACTCAAGGCAGTTGTTGCTTGATCAGTTCATATGGAGAGCATGCACTGTCCTGCCATTTAACAAAACTTTCTGATTGTAAGACAATGACATCCTTGGTATAACGTCCATAGGTTACATTAAAAATCAAAATAAAACGAAACCTTACATCATGAAATATAAACATGCCGGATTTATAGAAGCCTGTAAAAACCCATGGTCTTCAACATTTAAAAAAAAAAAATTCATGGGACTTTAAAAAATGGTTGACTCTAAGAGTGGCTTGGCTCATGCATTTGTTTTCAGCGTCATGGTGGCCACTTCCAATGGCACCTCTACTTAAAGAGAACCATAGTAATTCAATAAAAGATTCTCTACAGTATAAAAGGGTTCCTCAGTATAGTGGTCCACTATTAGAAGGCCATGTTTATATTGACTTTCTTGTACATCTCTAATGAGTGACATTTTCTCCTGCAGCAGCCCACAGTGCTTTTCTTAAGCAGAGCAGCAGATAAATATTTTGGGTGAAGAAAATATCATGCCTAAAAATGTGCAAGTCATTCAATTTTCTGGAAGTCATACTTGAAGTTGTGAAAAATAAATTGGCAGCCAATAGTTTGGTAAGACCAGTGCAATTCTCCTGCCTTTTCTTTCTATGTCTGTGGACATCGGCAAAGTAGCAATTGGATATGTAAAAGCCCAAATCTCGCTAAAGGGAGTGGAGAGAAGAAAAGGAAAAATATCATTAGCATGTTTAAATACACTTAGTACACTGCAGTTTAAACTTGCTGGCTCCTATTTTTGGACAGGATTTCGTTGCTTTCTCTGGCCTTACAGATGTCCAATAAAGGCTCACGTAAAGCACTGGTTTGAGTCTTGTGATGGAATTAGTACAATATTCACTTGAACTGATAAAGTGGGCTGATAAAAAGTACCTAGTAGTCTTTTGCATGACCATCAGCCAGTATGTTATCGCAAAGAGACAATTTCATGGGTAAAGTTGAGTACCCATATCATGTATTTGTTTCTTGTAGAGAAGAAACCTTATGATGCATAGTTAAACCCCTCCACCCCTTTTGCTAAAGGGGCATCACCACAAATATGTCAACAAGTAAAGTGTGTGCCACTTGTTTTTAATTCCCCTCTGGATTTAGATTGGGCTGCAACGAAGGTTACTAGTTACTGTGTAAAGCAAAGGATCACATGGCACCCTGTACAACTGACATTCTATAAGAAATGTTTTAATTATACTTCCAATATCCATACTATTTTGTTCCCATCTGAATATTTTACTTAACCTAAACGGAATATGCAAGACAATGTATCAACTTCCATACGTCACCTGTGTAATATATTTTGTGCATGTGAAAATGGAGAGTGAGTGGTGATGGGGTGGGGTTTTAATCACAACATTCTGAGTAGGTTTACATAAGCAACTATCCCTTGCAGCATGACTCTCTGTAGCGGTTATTGGCACTACTTCTGCTAGATAAGGAATCTTGGCCCTACTCAAAAGATTATATACCCAGTTTTGTTTGTTCACTTTTCTCCCCCATTCATATCTGTTAATGAAAGTGTGTGCCATGGAGTTCTGCAAATTAGTTCAAAATGCACAGCAGCAATTTTGTCAGTGTATTTTACATGAGCACAATGTTAGAACACGCATGGTGTAAATGCAAGTTCACATTCCGTGGCACAATTTGCATAATTTACCAAACCAGTGGGGGAAAACATCAGAGACGTGGTTACTACCTAGTTACATTGGGGTTCAAATATAACTTTGATGAAGGGTTCTAATTTGATTTCGCCAGTGTGGGAAGTTGGAACCCACACTACTCAAGAATATGCCTCGATTCCTTACCTAATCTAAAGTGCAGGCATGTTTGTGGCTTTTTGAAGCTAGTGAACTATGCGCATGTCTATCCCAGCCCCTTCCAATATCCTTATACCATTTCTTTCCATACAGACTTAGTAGCGAAGCAGTTTGAGTGAATGGCTTTACATACAGCTTAATGCGACTGACATCGCTGTCTATCGGCTCTGAGGTGTCAAAAATCACATGCCACCATGGAATCAAGACAATATTATGAATATGGATTAAGTATGATGCGCAGTGTAAATGGTTAGACATTATAAAGTGCATTGCATATTGCACCAGATAAAGTCGGTAGAATGAACATGGGCAAATTAGCATGGTATTGCGTTACATTCCCTTCTTTGCGCGAAGGACCGCAACAGTGTCAGTAACAAATGCACGCATGAAGTCACAAACTTGACTGATAAATTAATTTTGACCTGTTTCTAAAAAATAGCAACCTTTTTGTATTTGTCAAGGAAGACCAAGGTAATTCTTTAATTTGGGCACCGGACAAATGAAATGGCGACATCCAGACCACTCTTTTCACAAAATGGGGACTCTGGCTAGTTTGGCGCAGGTGGAACAAAGGGTCCTGGATTGTTGATAGAAAGCCAGTTTGTTGCATTGAAAGAGGACCGTGCTTGTGAACAGCTTGATGTGTCACACAGAGCACCTTAAATCTGACGTTGCATGCCAGATGGCCAATGCAGAAAAGAACTTCAGATGTGAGCCCCGCAGAAATGCAACAATAGCCGAATGGCAGCATTTTGAAGTTATCGTAACTAATAAATAAGGTATTGTTGCAATCAGGGATACATTCTTGGTATACTCCAGATGTGCCAGGACTGAGGAAATATTGCTTGGACAATATGCAGGCGGGAAGAATGAGGAAGGTAAAGATTTTTCTAACTATTAAAGAAACACCTTGTTCATTGCTAGATCAACCACTATTTTAAATCCGAAATTGTTCTCGAGTGTTTTAGGCGAGTGCTAGTATTTTGTGTTGAAAGTTAGGAAAAACAACTCCTGTGTCTTCCTATGTAAGATCACAATGTCTCTTTTTTCCTCTGTTATAATATGGGGCTTGCACATGCCACCATTTAACCAATTCATATAATTTACTAGGTGGGTTTAGCAGAAGGTGGTCATGATGGAGAAGAGCTATGTAGGGTTAGGAGTGAGGAGGATTGGAATTCTTATGCAATTTCTTCATCAAAGCTGTAATTCACATCTGAAGAAAAGGTTGAGGTTCAAGGTATTTTTACAGTATTGCAAGTGTCTCTTGTTCCCGTCTCCTTGAGTGGCAGTTGTAGCCTTCAAGACTAAGGACCTGGTTTATATTATTTCCTGGTTCACCAGGAGTGCGTTGCCAATGATTCTTCAGATTCTCTCACAGTGGCAGGTATTGTGTCAGGAATTTACCTCAGTCAGTCCTCATCTCGGGATACAATTCATTTTCCCTGTCCAGGACAGTTTGATAATCGCCAGTTGAATCCCCCCTGGCTGTTTAGGCTACCATCTTGTCAATAATTGGCATAACGAATGATTGAACTTGGTTCCCCCAAACCTTCAGTCATGGTTACTCTGGCATATTCCTAAAGATTCATAGCCCGGTCTATCCCTTTAGGGGTTACGGCAGCCACATGACCAGGAATGGTATTACTCGAGCAGAATAGGCTGATTTCGTCCAGGTTCTCCTATCTCAGGCTGAGTTAATGTGTGCATAGTGCCAAGGAATTTAGATGCATCTTGGAACCTTCCTGCCCCCATTAGATATGGGGCAAAGACCGTCTGTATGCTTCCATTTTCATTGAATTTGTAAAGCGAAACTTTCACCTCAGGGTAATCTTGGCACTAAGAAAAACAGACATTGCATAACTGGAACCATAAAAGTGTAGGGTTTAAATTTAATTCATTCCTAAAGGATAATTGATTCAAGATGGCAAATTTTTAGTGGAACCCTGCTGCAAAATCAGGCATTCGGTACTGCAAAAGAATGGCCACCAGTAGTAGGAAAATTGAGGCGATATTTTAGCCACAATTCTGTAGGGAGACTTTCTCTTGGAGAGACTGTTGTGTGCACAAAACCTTGTGAAAGACACAGGGAAATTGTCATTATGCTTCTAACAGGCAGTCAGTGAAGATTTGAGTTGGTTGGGGGATACATGTTGGAATCTGGAGAGCTTCATTGGACAATCTGTCGGTACATTCTGAGACCATATTTATACAATGTATTTTTAGACTTTCCAAGTAAAGGGGCATTGCAGTAGATGAGCCAAGATGAAGCAGTTGACGAGTCACTTGATCACTGAAGTTGATAATGAAGTGATGGCTAATTTCTCTTAGCTGATGTTGGGGAAAAATAAATCTTTGGTATTGAGAATTTGGGTATTCAGAGTTAAATCGGCCAATGTTCATACCTGTATTTCTTACCAGCTTTGTGTGGCAATCAAGGCCCCAAGTATTAACTAGTCTGCTTGGCAACAAAGTAATTTTTGTTGCTGTTCCGTTTTTTTTATTTTTTTTATTTATGCACATCCAGAAGCCGTATAAATTTGGTGGGCAAACAAGAGTCAAAAGCAGAGTGCAAATTTCACTGCACAGGTCGAACACTGGAGGGGGAGGGTATTCAAATGGTGAAAGGGCCACAGTGTGTGCCCAGTCTTTGATGCATTACTGAATCCATTTAGACAATCCTGCCTTGTATACCCACCTGGTGTAGACGCATTATTAGGGCTAACGACCTACTAAAATTTGCCATCTCCTACTGACTGGCTTTCCTATCAGTACTGACTCTGTCCCCATTCCTGGATAAAACCCTGCTTGAAAAGCATGGTCTAATCCTGCAGTTGGATGGCAATTTCTAACATTTCCCCAATGTAGGGCAGCTGAGAGATCAGCCAAATGGACTGCCATCAGCAGATCAAAGGACGATTTCTTTAAAATGGTCTTCACAACCAATTTTCAGCTTCTTTGGCACGTAGTTAGCAAATGATGGGGCTCCTCATTGATTGTATGCAAAATGTTTTTAAGATTGTTAAATACCCATTTTGTGTGCATCCATCTGCCTTTGTCGCTAACGGAAAGATTACTTCACTCTGGTCACGTAGCAGTTTATATTCTCGCTTCAAAATGAGAATGTACCACTGAATGATGCACAACCTGTATTTGCTGCATACACGTTTCTTCAGTAAGATCATTCTGCAGGGGTATAGGTTGGAAATGGAAACTGTATGGCAGCAACCCGGGTTTAAAATATAAACTTGCAAGCATAAAGTCACTCCCCCATTTCAGTCCAATAGGTAGATATCTATTCCAGTGGTTTAGCATACCATGGTAGTCAAGGGTCATTCCAGAACCCTTTTTGGCAGTCTCCACGGCACAACCTTTTGATTTTGCTCTCTTCCTTTCCCCACCCCCCTTCACATTTTTCCCATATTTCCCATAGGTTTGATGGGTTAGATATTGGATGGATGTTTGGTACTTTTGCATACGTTGCAAATTATGTACTGATAGGCTAGCGGAAATAAAACTCAGGGAAAGCGGTCTGCACCTTCCTTCCTTCCTGTCTGTCCTTTGCTGGCTGTCATTTTTTTGTCCCTTGTTTGAAATCTGTTCCTTCTCTCGTTAATAGATGTCTTGTAATAAAGGGGAAACCAAACAAGCTCAAAAGGAAAACTTCTTTCAAGTAAGTATTTCTTGGTGTTGGCAAATACTATTGCATCAGTGTATTCTTAAAGCCGCTTTGTTTTTCCTCCAAATTAATGCTTTTGAAAATACTGTATTCATAGTTTTAAATAAGCATTGGCAATGCCAACAGTTTTGGCTTTTGTGTAGACATGGGAAAGGCATTTGTTAGGCACTACTGCCGTAGTGGTAATAAATGATCATTGATGGTAGCGGCTGCAAAATGGTGACCTGGGCATACAATGGCAACGCCTCACAAATGCTTAGTACATATACACAAGCCAAAACTGTTGGCTTGTTCGTACTTCCTGGCAGCTATACTTTCTCCTTATGTTGACATTCTCACTCCATTTTCTCTGGAGCAGTGCTATATTCCACTAAGTCCCCAGAAAAGGATAAGCCATTAAAGTAGTTTCTTCAAACTGAGCTGTTGTCTTTTTTGCAGAAGCTTATTTGGGGAGGAGGACATGCTATGCAACATTGGGGCTGTCTCCCCGCAACCAGCACCTCTGGTCCCCCTAAAGAATAGCTTCATAAAAGTATTGCATTTCAGTCTTGCCCACATGTCCAAGGACTTTAGTTCCTACGGACACATACTTTATTTCATGCGTGAAGCGCACACATTACATATATAACAAGCAAACATTGTAAATTATAGCAGCTTTTCAACAGATACAAAGCTCATTTTACTTTCAACCTTTTCAACTTTAGAACAGGGACATTCTAGTAACATCATGTGAAAGCTGTAAAAGTGATTTTATTGAAGAGGCCAATTGACTTTCTGCACACAGCATAAAATATGTACAAACAAAAATACCCAAATAGTGTTCCCTTCTGGGGATTCTCCTGCTTCTAAGCAATGTAATTGTTAGCATTCTATGTTCTGTCTTCATAAGTTTAACATGCTGAGTCTGTCCTGCTGGAATTTGAACCTGAGACTGCAAGTTAAACATACATAACCGCAACAGGCGCTCATCTCAGTTACTGCTTTTAGTGTGCGAGCGAATGCATGCGCACCCATTTATGCTTTTAGGGCATATTTCATATAAGACTAGGTTCATAAAACCGATGTGCCTTTATGTTTTTGGTACCTCCATGTTTAGGAGAATTTTATGTTTCTGTGCCGATTCCATTAACCTTAGAGACCCCCAGCCCTTTGCTGGAATCTGGTATCCTTTGTAACCTCCTGAGTGAGTTGGACTTCTTGCCACTCACTCATGCCCTTTCCCTCCAACTAAGATTATGTGTTCCTTATGTTTTCATGGAGTCTGTATGTTTCCATAGGCACCTGCTCTGTGACACCCAAGACCCTTTGTACAGTGCCACTGAAGAGCCCCTTGTTTAAATACATTTTCTTGTGTGAACTAGTTCCCAGGAATATTGGGACCATTTTTGTCTTACTTACGACGGGCTCCTCGCAGCCAGGGCGAGTACAGCGTCTCCAGTGGCTTCGACCACAAGCCTACACTCAGGATCTTTGAAGAAGAGGAAGTCGGACCATCTGGACAAACTCTTGGAGAAGACCCAGAACGATGCGTCGAGAGCAGGCCCTTCGTCGAGGTTTCTGACGAGGGGGATGATGAAGGGGACGACGAGCAGACCAACGAGGAGCATCAGGGTGCAGAGGGCCTGGAGGACCAACCTAGGCTGCAATCGCCTTCTCCGTCGCCACAGCCACCTCAGCATCCACCTGGAGATATTAGACATTCTCACTGCCTTGCATACTCTATGCTCGGAGATCCGAACGAGGATGCCTATTGCACCGACGGCCCCTCCCACGGCGCCGGTACCAACCAGGGAACCACCAGTCAAGAAGAGGAGAGTTCACCCTCCGCCTCCTTGCCACCCCTCGCCTCCCTCTGCCCCCACCAAGGGATGAGACGGATCCTGACACATCGACGAGGGGCACTGGCACGGATCTCCCATCTCTTCCCAGATCTTCACCACCCGACGAGATAGACTTGTTCCACGCCTTGATCTCCAGGGCCTCTGAGCTATTCCAGCTTGTCCGTGAAAAGAGGAAAGTAGGTTTTCTATACCAGTGCCGCGAGGTGAAGAGGAAGACCATACTTTTGATCCCACTATTGGATGACATTTGGGACGAGGGGTTGTCCCTCATGAAGAACCCTTCCTCGGCCCCGGCGAAGAGGGTGCTGGACTCTGCGCCCAAGTGCTTGCGGTCCCAACCGTCTCCGGACTCTTGTTGTTTCGGCAGCAGCCAAGAAGTCGTCTTCGGGCTCCTCCTCCTCTCCCCCGGACAGTGAGGGGAAGAAGTTGGATGCCATGGGGCGAAGAGTTATCACGTCGGCAGCGACTACCATCAAGGCCGCTAACGCTCTCGCCATTGTGGCGCGTTATGACCGGGAGCTTTGGTTCAAGATCGCTCCCATCCTGGACGACATTCCCAACGACAAGAGGGCGGAAGCTTTAGAGATTCTACAGTAAGGCGAGGTGGTATCGGACCACGCCATTACGGTGGCCAGACATCACCGGGGTTCCGCCAATTGGGCAACAGCGTTAACATTCGTCGGCCAGGCTGGCTGAGGGCCACTCATTTTCGCCCTCATTTTCGCCAGGATGTTCAGTCGAAGGTGTTGGACATGCCCTATGACGGGGACAATTTGTTCGGGAAGACCGTGGATGAGTCTCTTCAAGCCATCAAGGCGGACATGGAGACAGCTCGTGCCTTGGGTATGCTTCAACAGCGACGGCCGTCCTTTCGGACTTCTGGCGGAAAATCCCAAGGTTCTTCCAAAGGAGTCGGTGAGGAGCTTCGTCCTACCGTCAGCCCTCCAGCTTTTCGGCGCAGGAGATCTACAGGGGCCGTGCCAAATCTGGAGGACGACGTCGCCAAGGTCCCCAAGGAGGCGCGTCGACGTCAAAACAGGATTGAACCGGCTGGCGCGTCAGACCCCCACCCATGTACCCCGGTGGGATGCCGGCTGGCGAACTTCATCAGCGTGTGAAAGACCATCCCCACCGACTGCTGGGTGCTGGACGCTCTCGCCCAAACACACCTTGGAATTTCAACGGAAGTGTCCCCATATACCACCAGAGGCCCGGCAGGAAAACCACGTCCCTCAGCTGCTGCTGATAGAGCTGCGTGATAGAGCTCGTGATAGAGCTCGTCCCAAAGAGGCTTCCGGGCTCCGGTGTACTCTCGTTACTTCCTCGTAAAAGAGTACTGGCAGATCGAGGCTCATCCTAGACCTCTGTCATCTGAACAAGTACATCAAGTCCCGGATGGTGACTCTTCAGCACGTACTAGGACAGCTAGAAGAGGGGAACCTTCTGTCATCGCTGGACTTGGAAGATGCTTACTTTCACATCCCCCATCCGCAAGGGTCACTGCAAGTTTCTGCGCTTCATGGTTCAGGGGCAACATTACCAGTTCAAGGCCCTTTCTTTCGGATTGAAGTCGGCCCCAAGGGTTGGCGCCAAGGGTTTTCACCAAGTGCCAGGCGCTGGTGGTGGCGCAGCTGCGTCTACGAGGGGTCCACATATATAACCTTACCTGGACGACTGGCTCATCCGGGCAAACACAAAGGACATCGCCGTCGAACACACGGCGAGGACTGTCCGACTCCTGATGGATCTGGGGTTCTCGGTGAACTATGCAAAGTCCTGTTTGACTCCATCGCAGGACACGCAGTTTCTGGGATCCCGACTCAACAGTGTTGTGCCTGGCGTCTCAGTCGGAGGAAAGGATAGCGGCCATTTTGGGCAGGGTGCAACGACTGTTGGCACTGAAGGTCGCCACAGGGAGATCCATCAAGTCTCTGCTCGGCATGATGTCGTCATGCATCTACCTCATCCGGCTAAGCAGGCTGCGGATGCGTCCACTACAGGAGTTCCTCGACGACTGTTGGATACAAGTGTCTGGAAGCTTCCAGAACAAGATCAAGCTCGACGAGAGCTTCCGTCGAGCGATAGTGGTGGGGAATCCACTCACATTTGTCCGGAGGTGCAGATTTCCAGACCCCACCGCACCAGGAGACGGTCACGATGGACGCTTCTCTGGAAGGTTGGGGAGCTCATACCGGCAGTCTTCACGCAAGAGGCCTGTGGCTACCGTAGAAGACATTGCACATCGTGCTGGAGCTGCAGGCAGTGTTCTGGGCCCTCAAGTCCTTCCTGCCGTCCCTCAAGGGCAAGGTGGTGCGAGTCTTCACCAACAATACTACCACAATTTTTTACATTAGAAAGCAGAGGGGCACCGGATCCCCGGCGCTCTCCAAAGTGGCGCAGGACCTATGGCACTGGGCCGCTGCCCAGGGGATGTTCCTCATCCTGTTTCATCTGGCAGGAGTGAAGAACACCGTTGCCGACTCTCTCAGCAGGGAGCTGCACTCTTGCCACGAGTGGGAGCTGCGGCAGGACCAAGTGGATCACCTGATCCGCAGATGGGGCAATCCCCAGATTGATCTGTTTGCGACGGCGATGAACACCAAGTGCTGGAAGTTTGCCAGCAGGTTTCCCCAGACAGGGAGCATGGGGGACACATTCTTTCCCCTGGGATGGCCTGTTTCTGTATGCGTTCCCTCCGTTACCGTTGCTTCTTCGACTAGTCCATCAACTCAGACCCTCGTCGCACCGGCGTGGCCAAGACAGATATGGTACCTAGACTTTCTGGACATGTCAGCGTCTCCTCCAGTCAAACTTCCGGTGGTCGCAGATCTTCTCACTAGGGAAGGAGGCGTGATTCTGCACTACGACCCAGGATCGCTGAACCCGAAGGCCTGGCTCCTGCAGCCCTAGAGTTTGTAGGCTACGATCTCCCAGCGGATTGCAAGGAGGTGCTTGCCAAGGCCAGAGCTTCATCTACTCAAACGCTACAGGCACAAGTGGAAGAGGTTCGCTGTTTGGTGCCGTAAGCAGAAGATCAACCCTCTACGTGTCACTGCTCCGCAGGTGCTTCCGTATTTGCTGTTGGCCAAGGCAGGACTGACCCATGCTTTTATCAAAGTTCATCTGGAGGCTATTTCCCCTCTACGCATGATCTCCAGGATGATCATCCTTATGGTCACATTGATTGGTCAAGGAGTTTGTCAAAGGACTATTTTGCTTGTTCCCGCTGGTGAAGGCTCTGGCCCCGCGTGGGGGCTCAATGTGGTGCTTACTAGGCTCATGGGTCCTCCGTTCGAGCCTATGCATTCGGCGCCACTGAAACTTTTGTCGTGGAAAACAGCTTTTCTTGTGGCCATCACCTCCGCACGACGAGTGGAAGAGATCCAGGCCCTCTCTTGTAAACCACCTTATTTGACATTCCACGAGACGAGGGTAGTGCTACGGACACACCCCTCCTTCATGCCCAAAGTGCCGTCAGACTTTCATCTAAACAAGCCCTTGGTGTTACCTGTGTTCTTCCTGACGCTGGCTGAGATGACTTTGCACTCCCTGGATGTGGCTAGAGCGCTGAAGTTCTATGTGGACTACACAAAGTTTCTGGAAGACGTTGCAAGCAACATTTTGTGAACTTTGGCCATGTGAACCATGGGAAGGCCCTCTCCAAGGCTTCCATTTCCAGGTGGCTCTCCGGCTGCATCACCCATTGTCACCGGTTGGCAAACCGACCGTTGCCTGGCCGTCCGAGAGCTCATTCGACCAGAGCAATCGCTGCAACTACGGCGTTCCTGTCTGGTGTGTCCCTGCTTGACATCTGCAGGGCTGCTACATGGAGGTTGACGTACACCTTCACGAAGTTCTACTGCGTCGACAGGGATTCCAGGGAGGAGTCCAGAGTCGGCCAAATAGTGCTGCACAACCTGATTGCTTGAAGGTGAGCCTGGTGAGGAGGTAAGAGATGCTTAATGTTGAGCCTTGCCACCTCCCGTGGTTGTGCATGTGTGTACTGCTTTGTGTGTATTCATGAGCATGTGAATCCATGCCAGACCCCATGCTGGAGAACAGTTACAGGTAAGTAACTTGTTCCATTCTTATACTTTTAAATCTATAAACCTTTATAGTCCTTCAGCTGGTTAGTTTGAGGAGTTTAGTTTGTGAAGCATTGCCTTTTAAGGACAGCAGATACTATGGTTGCGGCAGTGAGTGCTTTTCTTTCACTTGGTTAGAGACTAGTTAGGAGAAGTTGTCACAACACAGTCCTCTACTTGTACAACGTAACTCTTAACAGTTTGCAGTTATGGGAACATTTCTTCTTAGCACATTTTTCTGTTTGCCAACTAAACACAACCAACCATTTCTTAGACTATATTCTAGGGCTTTGAAACTGTTTTATTTATAATACACATGCACTCCAGTGTTTGACAGATAAATATAAACCCCAATGCCAAACTGACCATGGGTATCACAAACTAAAGAAAGGTTGTTGAATAAGGCCAAGACATCTGTACAGTGTGTTTGAAGGGTACCTTGGTTCCAGCTACCTTGCTTGCATCAGCTTGAATCCTTATGACAAATAACACATGGTGCAAAATAAACAGCATCTGCAATCTGTTAATCATTAAGTCCAAATGTAAATATATCGTGTATTTGAGTCTTGCTCACTAATTTTATTGTAATGATTTCTCAAGAGAGTAAACATTTTTCCTGAAACACACTATTCAGTGTATTGTTTTATTAAATTTTATATAGCGCTTCACATTAAAACAACGAGTACATTAGAAGCAATAAGTACAAGACTTCTTGAGTCAAATGATCAAGAACATTATGTAGAACAATTTGCTGAGATCATTGGATTAAAAACATGGATAAGGGAAAAGCACTAGGGAAGTATTCAGGAACTGTCAGGGGGATGAGGAAGGTGGGATTTTAAGGAGGAGCGGAAATAAGAGTAAGAGGAGATGGAGCGGATATGAAGAGGTAGAGAGTTCCAATGTAGAGGGGCAAGGAGCTGGAAGGGGCACGGGGTGAGGGAGGTACAGTGAGAAGGAAGTGGTCAGCACAACGGGGGGGGGCGAGAGGGAGAGTAGAAAGAGAGGAGGGAGGAAAGGTAGGGAGGGGCAAGATTATAAAGAGATTAAGCACAAGATATAGGAAGTTGAATTTAAGTTGCGAGTGAAAGGAAAGCCAACCAAGAGAGGAACGCAAAGAGGAGATAGTCATGAGAGAGGGAGCAGAGAGTGCGGATTGCAGAGTGGTAGAGGGATTTTAGGGGGGCAAGATGAGAGGCAGGGAGGCCAAAAAGGAGAGCAGAACAGTAGAAACGACGTGAGAAGATAAGGGAAGAAATTAAGAGTTTGGTGGCATGGAAGGTGAGGGAGGATCAGATTTAGTGAATATTGTAGAGGTGGTAGCGACAAGCACGGGAGGTCAGATATGGCGAGTACAGGAGAGGTTGGAGTCGAAGTGGAAGCCTAGATTGCGGGCAGAGGCAGAAATGGGGAGATGAGCAGGGGGGGTGGAGAGGATAAAAGGAGGGGTAGAGGGAGGAGGAAGGGTGTTTGCAGAAAGAAATTTCCCTTTTGTCAGTGTTTAAGGTGGGAGGACATCCAGTTTTTGATAGCAGTAAGACAGAATGAGAGTTTGAGGTGGATGTCAGGAAGGAAGAGAAGGAGAGGAAAAGCTGGTTGTCATCGGCGTAGAAATGGTAAGAGATACCAAAGGAAGAGATAATTGGGGCGAGAAAGGAGGTGTAAAGCGAGAAGAGGAAAGGGCCAAGCACAGAGAGCTTGGGGAACGCCAAAGTCAAGGGAGTGGGTAGGGGGGAGCGGCCACTTCAAGAGACGGCAAAGGAGCATTGTTCATTGGAACAGATGTCAGCAGTGAAGCAAAACCTTTGGTCTGAACATTTCTAGAATAGCATATTTGTTCAATTAGCTAGTGTTTTCTGGAAACCTAATTGCCATTTTGTTTGTAAAAGTGCACATTGAACTATGGTCTACCCTGTGATTTCTGTCTTCCTTGGACTGTTCAGCTCCTTCTTGACTTGCAAACCTCATTTGTATCTGCATTTAATCTGTTTCCTACTCTCTACAGGGTGCAGAAGCCATGGTGATGGAAAGTGTTATGTTTGCCATTCTAGCTGAGCGATCTCTTGGTCCAAAGTTGTATGGAATCTTTCCTCAGGGTCGTCTAGAGCAGTTCATTCCGGTGAGACATATATGTGCTACTGTGACAGTAACGTCAAGGTTGAGGATGTTGTGAATTAAAATGTTTGTGTAATTTCTTAAGTTGTGATTTACAGTGCAGAATTTGATACTGTGACAGCATGTTTTGTAGGTATTAATAGTTTAGTATTGTAAGTGTTAGGCCTCAAAATGATAAACCAAAGCTTAATCTGATGATAAATGCTTTGGTGAAATGTGTGTCACCCCCATGTAAATATGAGCTCACTATAATCACTATTGAAACTGTACGCAACCCCTGCAGCAGGAGAGCCGCCTCTGCGCTGGCATACATGTTTAGCTGGTACCAAAGTATGTAATTTAATCCTGTTTTATGATTGAGATGATGGTATGATACAAGGAATGACAAAACAGTACCCTCTAATAACCCCTGAGCAAGCCTCTCTGCCGGACTGTCACAATTTATAACATGCACTGTACACCATGTTCAAACTGTGTAATAAAGATTAAGTAACTGAAGCGGATTAGCTCAATTCATGTATTAACCGCTTAGGAGAATAGGGCACCAGACCACTGTATTTAAATTCTGAAAACTAAGAGTTCAGACAGTTTAAAAATAGTTAATTCAATGCTATATGGGAAAGAGCTCAAACCAGGTCTCCCACCTTTGGAGCCCTGGAACATTGTGGCAAATGGAACATTATGAGCTGCCTGACGGGAAGCATTCTGAGTTGTCATCTGTTAAGAATTGGTGAGGCAGGGGGCGTGGCCAGCATGAGAGCGATAAGGACGTGAGTCCCGAGAGCTCTCTGGCCGCCCGCGATATCCTGCTCAAACATCCTCTTGGACGGAACGCACTCGCCTGAGATTGCACCTGCTGCTGAGCATACGGGCACGGCACGCCTAGGTGAAAAATCTGCTCTCGGTCTCCATATCCGCAGGGGAAGCTGACGCCAGCGGAGAGCGAGGAAGAGACCGCCAAAATGGCTGCCGCGGGCTGCCCTCGCTGACACTCGGAAACGCAGAGGGGGGACTCTGAGGTACTCGCCCACGTCTGGAAGCTACCCATCGGAGGCACAAGGCGGCACAGCAGACCTACATCGGCCCGGGAAACACAGGGCGCTCTGCGACTGACTGGGCTGGCATTGCAGCGGCCACGGGTGGCTGCCGCGGATGGCTGCGGGCACACAGCAGGAGGGGGCACGGACCACTGCAGTAGCGCAAGGTAGGACAAGCGCTTTGGCACTGAGCGAATCCTGTGACCTCCTTCCTGAGCTGGGCTCGGGGCCCGGAAGATTTCCTTTCTTTCCCGCCCCTCCTCCTGACATACAGGAGCGCCACGGAGGACGGTTCCTTGCCCTGGTGGTGGCCGCGCCTCTTCTGCAACCGACACTGGGGAGGGAGGAGGCGGCGGACATTGCTTACAGGGGCACTGTGAGGAGCCCGGAGTGCCGATGCCCAGGGATTACATTACCAATACTGGGGCTGCAGAGAGCACTGCGCCTGTGAGGCTATCCCCCACTGAACTGTTGGTGTATTGAAGAGCGGCACATTTCTGATGCCCAACCCAGAGGGCCAATGACTCCACCGGGCCCCAAGGCAATTTGATGTTGCACACGTGGGAGGACCAGTGCCCCGCCATAGAACACACTGGCCCTGGGCCAGCGCACACTTGAAACCTTAGAGGCGTACCTCATACAGACCAAACAGGAGACGGCAACCATATTCCATGGCAAATATAGTCACACCCACTGAGCGGCCAGAGCCGGGACCCCCGGATCGGACAGGGAGAGGTGCAGGACTCTGTTACTTATATCTAACACCCAACCGAAGGGGTGCACATCGGCGCCGGGACGCCATACACACGACAGACGGGCCGAGGGGAGCAGTACCCACCACCAGCTAAACACAAAGACAGAGCAGGGGGTAGGGCGAGACATAATAAATACCCGCAGCGCGAGTCTCGCCCCTTGTGCACTGCTAATTTACAGTATGGGGAAGGATAAAACAAAAAGGGCAACCACGCAATGTATAATGGACCAGTTCGCAACAAGCACCCCACACCGCGATGAAAGATGCTGAGCTACCAGCGACCTCTCCCCGCGCGGCTGAGGCCCTAACATTTAAGGGACGTGATGGCCGCCATTGCCAGCTTCTGCTCCTCAATGGAGAAAAAAATGGATGGCATATCGGCAGAGGTATCTTTCCTTCGACACGACCTCCAAAAGTTGTACTCTCGCAAGGGAGAAGTAAAACGGCGGGTTTCGAATGTGGAGGATGACCTTGGTGGGGTCCACCAGCAGCTAACACAGGCAATGACACGCCTAAAGTCCTTGGAGGCCCGAGTGGAGATCATGCTGCAACAATATTCGCATCCTGGGTCTGCCAGAAAATGCAGAAGGCCCCAGCATGGAACTCTTTTGGAGCAGTGGCTGGCGGATCTCGCGGCACCTAAATCCTTTATCCCTTAACTTTTAGAGAGAGCCCACAGAGTACCAACGGGACGCCCAGTGCCAGGTGCCCCTCCGAGAACCGTTATTGCAAAACTGCTAAACTACCGTGATAGAGATGCAATACTACAGATGGCCCGAACAAAAGGTTTGATTACATACAACGGCTCAAAAGTTGCCTTCTTCCCCGACTACACTCGGGAAGTGCAAAAAGCTAGGCAATCCTTCGAACACCTCAAAAGGAAACTCCACTCTATGAACGTCAAATATGGACTGCTCTTTCCGGCACAACTCAAGATCCAACACAACGGCACCACAGTACACTTTACAGATCCGAGAAAGGCCTGGAAATGGGCTGAAACCCATATCACTGGGGACTGGGACCCAAGAAATCCGGACCCTGAAGGCAGACCCAGACTTCGGAGGAACCGAGACAGGCAGGGGCGACTCCCCCCCCACCAGAACGGAACGAGCCGGCTCAGGAGAGGGACGATTAACGCACTGGATTAGAGAAGGTAATAGCAGGACCCTGAAGAGGTACACTGGAGAACGCGTGGGACACCCCTGCACAGATGCCGTAGGACCCCGCCAATACTCTGCCTTAAGTCTGTCAAGAAACACAATGAAAGTAGCGGGCCCCAGGGCCACCACCCAAGACCCCAAACCCCGAGAGGATTGGGGACAGTTCGAATTCATCTTCTTTTTGCTGTTTTTTTTATAGCAATGGCTTGTAAGGCTGGCCCCTCAAGGTTTTGAGGGTCAGCAATGTTTGTGCGACAGGTACTTCAGGTTGGGGTGGAGTAAAGGGAGAGGGAGGGAGGGAAGGGAAAGTTCATATTTTTTTAGTTTGGGGCCACCACATGTTCACATCACAATCCAATCACAACCCTTGGCCTAAGCCGCACCATTGTACCACAAAGGGAGACCCTACCCCTGCAACGCATATCGAAGAGAAATGGTCCTCCTCCCCCCCCTACGACTAAGATATCCTGTAACCTGCCAATGCATGCTCTAAATGGCACTCGTACAATCCCATACGTTATCTGCTGATCGCCCCAGGTCTCTCAAACTGCTCACCTAGAACGTCAATGGAATGTGCTCTGGGATCAAAAGACGTTTAATCACGCAACTGCTGAACAGACACTCCCCGATATGGCCCTGTTGACCGAGACACATCCAGCAGGGTCGCGCTGTACCCTCTTCCAAAGAACCAACTATAGGACCGCATATCGTGCGGGATACACAATGGGATCCAGGGGCGCTCTTATTCTCATACAGAGTCACATTTGCCTTACAAATCGTAGAACAGGACCCCCAGGGTCGCTACATCCTAATCCTGGGAACGCTCTGGGATGTGAGACTGGATGTTGTCGGTGTACTCCCCACCCGTATTGGGGCAAGAATGGTTAGACGAACTGACAACTTATGGGGAAGCATCCACCCGATGGGTGGATTCTGGGGGGAGATTTCAACGACGTCATGTGCAATACCATAGATCGCACCCACCTGAGACAGTGTATCCCAGGTGCCTCCACGAAACTGGCCAACTTCTTATCTGCCTTACATCTTGGAGACGCATGGCGGGAACTACACCCGGAACCAGGGGTTACTCGTTTTACTCGGGAGCCCATGGCTCCCTGTCCAGGCTGGATTACCTCTTCCTTCCTAATACAGAACTGCATAGGGTAATGTCTGCAAATTTGCTCCCCCGTGGTATCTCGGACCACTCGCTCTGACGGTGGAACAGCGGGTACAAGGCATAATGCCCCCTAGAATATGGAGATTGAACAACTACTATCTTGGGTTCCCGGAACTTGCTGATCGCCTTGCTGAAGTATCCAACGAATACTTTGAGATCAACGAAGCCGCAGTGCAGGATCCAGTGGTAATATGGGAGGCCTATAAAACAGTGCTGAGGGGGGAAGTGATCCCCTGGACAGCGAATAAACAAAGAAAGACTCCAAAAAATAATAGAAGCTTAAAGGGAAGTGGCCCAGCGGGAAAATGAGTACTCTTGATCCGAAGCCGGAAACTCAGGGGTCCCTTAAGCGAGCCAACGTGGCGCTGGATAACGCCAAACAAGCCCACTGGGACTCCAGAGTGAGAATATACATATTTGGGGTCAAGGCAGGCAAAATGCTAGCTTGGCTGGAAAAGAGACGAGGGACAACGCCATGTCCGAGAGATTGTCACTTCCAAAAATGAGATGCCAATCGGATGCCGAAATAGCAGAAGCCTTTGCCCAATTCTACGCTGAATTATATCAAGCGCCAACTACCTCATTTGACCCAACCCTGTTAGACGATCTAACACTCCCATCTCTCTCAGCACGACAGAGAACAATTCGACTCCGATCTCTGAAATAGAAATAGCTGAAGCCTTAACACAACTGCAGGCTGGGAAAACACCGGGCCCCAATGGGTTCCCGGCGGATACCTGGCAAAAACTAGGCAAGAAAAAAATTGCGGCCCCCCCTTCATAAAATGCTGCTTCATGCCCGGGAACAGGGCACCCTCCCACCAGACCTGTGCAAGGCTACCATCGTAGTTATTCCTAAAACGGACAAACCCCCGGAGAGATGCACCTCCTATAGGACCATCTCGCTAATCAACGGGGAGGCTAAGATCCTCGCCAAGCTTTCGGCTAACCGACTGCAGTCGGTTGTTCACACCCTGATCCATCCGGACCAATGTGGCTTTATGCCACACAAGTTAACCCGAATGAACCTGCGACGGCTCCATCTAGCAATAGAACGTGCTCCTGTTATAGATACCCCACTTGCATTATTGGCAATTGATTTCGAAAAAGGCTTTCGACTCGATCCGATGGGACAGCCTCTGGGAAACCATGAAACGCATGGGGTTTGGGGATGACTTCCTAAGATGGGTAAAACTACTCTATACGAATAACCAAGCAGAGGTCGGAGTGAACGGATGGCCCTCCCAGTCTTTTCCACTCGGTTGGGGTACACGGCAGGGATGCTCCCTCTCCCCCATCCTGTTCGCCCTTGCAATTGAGCCACTCGCCCTATGGCTCCACAAGAACGCAGCCTGGACTGGATTTAGATGGCCTGAGGGGCACGAAGATCGGATCTCGCTATATGCAGACGATGATCTGATATATCTGGGGGATCCAGCCCAGACTTGCCCAATAGTAACACAGATGTTCATCCGCTTTGGTGAATTCAGCGGCCTGAGAATTAACTGTGGGAAATCCGTCTTCTTTCCGGTGAAGGGTGGAATACTGGCTAACCCCCAGGACTGCGGTACCTAGGGATTTGGATATCCGGAGACCTCACTAACTATGCAATACACAATCTCCACCCGATCATCGACCGCTTTGTTAGCGACGTACACCACTGGAAACTCCTCCCCTGACCCTCATGGGCAGAGTCGCACTTTTTAAAATGATGACCCTGCCAAGATTCCTATACATTTAACAGAACGCCCCACTCAAACCCTGAATTTGACCGGGTAGAGACCCTCCTCAGGGAACTCATATGGGGAGGAGGCCAACCACGTATAGCGCTGACCACGCTCCAAAGATTGATCTTGGAGGGAGGGATAGGGGTGCCCCGCCTCCAAACCTACTACTGGGCCTCACAACTCGCGGTGGTCAACGACCTTAATGGGGACCGGGAGCTTCCCCATATAAGAGCTGAAATTGCCGCCATGCACGACACAGACCCACTCCACCTTCTATACCAAACTCCCACAAGACCTTTCCCACAACTGCGGTGCACATTGTCAGTGTTTGGAGACATGCACACGTGTTTGTGGGATGGGAAAACAAAATAACCGCAGCACAACCCCTAAGGCCATATAGTCATTTAAAGGAAATCGGGAAACTCGCACCATGGCCCCGGTGGGTAGGGGCCGGGATCTTGAGGGTCGAAGACATCCTTGAAGAGAGGAAATGAATCTTCTTTTAAGATATGCAATTAAGATTCCAGCTCCTGGGTGCTGAGCCGTACCACTACCTACGACTGGCCCACACCGTGAAAACTCATATACCGGCAGATGCCACTGTCCTGGACTATACACCAATAGAACGTAACATGCTGCCAGCTCACATCCCCACCAGATGCACTTCAATTCCATACAATGCTATCACATCCTTCGCTACTCCTGAACTGACAATCTTGAAAGCTAAATGGGAGGTGGACATAGGAGTGAGAGAGACCAAGAGGACTGGATTCAGGTACTAATGCACCCGCGGGAGGTAGCTATTTAATCTAGGCTCCGGGTGGTGCAGCTAAATATCCTACATAGTGTATTACCCTAGAACAATCCTACATAAGTGGAAACAGGCTCTGAACCTGAACTGTCTCCGGTGTGGAGAGGAGGAGGAGGGAACTTTCTTCCATATCCTATGGGAATGCTCCCAGATCGAAACCTTCTGGTATGCATGCTGCAACTAACTCACTAGACTCCTCGGCCGCACTATACTACTAGACCCAAAAGTACTACTCCTGGGCATACACGATGAGAGCGCGCTTAAGTGGGAAAGGCTGCTTTTGTCCACAGCAGCGGGACTGATGAAGTGCAATATTGCACAAAAATGAGGTCCCGGAGTCACTGACACTGGAGCAGTGGGTAATGGACATGGACAAATGTGCTATGATAGAACATAGAATATACAGTGCAGCCGCCCTACCAAAGCCTCCAAAATATGGGGTAGGTGGGAAGAGGAAGGGTCCTAGAGCCCATGGACACAGGTGGTGGGACTCCGAACAAAGACATAGAGGGCAGTGGGAAAGGATTTTGATGATCAGTGATGCAGGTACTAACACTAGCCCTTGATTGGACATGCTGGTCCCTTTTGTTTCTTCTTTTTGGTTTTTGTGATTATTGCGTTTGTGATCTAAAACGATAAATGTTTTATTTAAATAAAAAAAAAAAAAGAATTGGTGAGGCAGTGGCTGACCAAGTGTGGCTTTGGGAAGCCATCTCAAACCTAGATCCCACTCCCGGACCCGCAATCTGAGAGGTGCCCACCATCAGCCCACAAGCCCCCTCGAGGTAATGCTTCAGGCATCCCTTTGGTGCTATCACTAGGACTATGAAACCTTCGCCCTGCGCTGCACTGACGGAACGGTTCGTGAGGCTTCAATTAATCAGCTGCCAAAACGGATGGCCATTGATTCAGAACCGGAGTGGCACAATCGTGCAGCTGTGTATACTGTAATATTGCCGAAGTCTAGCAACGCCTGGCTGTCCCCTCCCTTATGGCGAGCGGAGCTGGCTGAAGGAGAGCCTGACGTGATCAAGAAAGAGTAGTCGCCATGGGGCAACTGTTTTGAAAATACCTGCTAGCAGGAGTGCCTGGGCTCTATTGAGCTTGACTTCAGGTAAGGTGAAATTAAGTCTTCCTCAAACTAGTTGAAGTGTGAACCATAATTTGTGTTGCGATGCAGAATGTACCGCTGCAGCTAAGAGCCCACTTTAGTTTTGGCATAACTTTCTTTTTCATATCTTCATTACCTCACACGCTGTTTCCCGATTGCTGGGTGGTACGTTTGTCACTTGATCTTGCCTCGGGAATGCATGGATGTCTTTGCTAACTGAAGATCAGATTCAACTAACCCTGGGGTTGGCAACCTGTGGTTCTCCAGATGCCTTGGACAATGACTCCCATGAGCCCTTACCAGCAAAGTCATTGTGAGGTGTCGGAGTCGGTGACCAAAACATATGGCAAGTCGCAGGTTGCAGACCCCTGGACTAATAAATCCTATTGCCAAAAATGAAAACATTCTGCAAATTGTCCGAAAAATCAAATCTCAAACTGGCTACCTGACTTCGTGCGGACTTCGTGAGGTCCTGCCATATATCAACCATCTGGAAAAAATACTAACTAGTGGACTATAGTAAATGGGGGTAATAAATTCACCATAGAGACTAATGCATTTGTAGTCCTCATTTCCCTTACCTCCATACAACCTATCGTCCCCTCTAATGAAAGGATAGCTAATGCCATTTGATTTTGTTAAAGGTCTGATTGAATTAGATGGGAATCTGAGGGGTGGAGCATGGAATGACATGGCCACACATGTGCAACCCAGCTGTTTTGCATCGGTTATTAAAGAAATGGTTGGCGGAAACACTTTGGTTCCATATCCAGGGGACAGCTATCTCAGAAGTATGGCAAAAAGGGCACTATTGGCTGTGCATTAGGAGTAGTAGTCATTGTAGTGTCTAAATTGTACTTTTTCAATCGTACTTCCCTTACTGTGTGATAGTGTTCAGGATTCTGGTGCCCATCTCAGGAACTGTGCTCTTTTATTATACTTACCATTTAGGTCTAATTGTTTCTCTTTCCTGTTTTAGAGTCGGAAGTTGGAAACCGAAGAACTGAGTCTGCCCGAGTTATCTGCTGAAATTGCAGAGAAGATGGCCAGATTCCATGGCATGAGAATGCCCTTTAACAAAGAACCAAAGTGGCTATTTGGCACAATGGAAAAGTAAGCATATTAAACATTCTTATTGAAGCTACCTTTCATATAGAGTGGCAACTAGAATAAATAAGGATAACACTGACATAGCCCTACTTAAGTTTCCTTCCTTCACTTGTCTCTGAAATCTTCATGTTGGTTATTCTTTACCATTGTGCAATCTATCTTAGCAGTTCCACAGATTTTCATTTTTAGAAGAAATGCTAATTCAAGATATTTATCTACCTTTCACACTTGGAGCTTTAATTTATTCAATGCACCTTGCTTCGTCACTTCAGAAAGCTTGTTTCGTTGTTATATTGTTCTAGGTTAGCATTACTTACTTTCTTATAGGAGCCTGAGGTAGCAGCAATTTGTTCTACACGTTTATGAATGAATGCATAGGAATTTGTCATCTCCACAGATGTGCGTGTATGTATTACATGTATGACTTCCTATGACTCCGTCAAGGCAAGGTAAAGGAGTGTTGGGTTATTAACCATTACATTCATATGAACTCAACGAGACTCAACAAAAAATGAAAGCATGCCACCTCTGTTCCCACCCAAAGATTACAGTCTTGTAGAACACCAACAGCCAGATACTTTGCATCTCATGGACCCAACATGTGACAACCTACCCGCGGAACTTTAATTCGTGTGCAGTGCTTTGATGCTTGGCTCCTCTTCCTGGTGGGGTGTTAATTGGCGTTTTTAGTTGCCAGTGTTTCTCTGTGACTGCAAGCCTTCTGTGCCCCAACCATCTCATAGTGGACATTCCCCCTGGACCCATCAGAGCAAACCTGACCGCTCCCAAGACCCTTTCAAAACCCACAGGCACTGCAATGTTAAATGCAGTTTGACTGGCACATGGTCATGTGAATGTGCTCAGGAGCTCCATCTGCAGCCCTCGAAAATAACTTCCCTAACCTTTTCATTCAACCATACGCTGACCACCTTATCCTGGTGAGGGAACTGCCACCAGTGTTGGTAGCTGCCTCTGGCTCTATATGCACAACTGTGTTCCCTGACTTTCCTATCATGGCGGTCACTCGCCTGACCCACCAAAGGAACCAATATCTGCCAACACCTACACTGGCTACAAGTATTAGCTGGAACTTTCCAATGTGACAGATCCATGCTTATGTAAATTAATTTGATCAGGGCGTTTTGCTAGTGCCGCTTGGTTAGGGCCATAGAAGAGGGCCTCAATGGGTATCCTGTTTGCCAGGCTCATCCTTTGCTGTGATGTTGGGCAAGCTGGCTCTGTTTATAACTCTCCTTGGGCCCTTGAGTCTTGCTGCTATGGCGGTCCATGTCTCCCTTCACCCTTTCTGCAAGCACCCTCCTTGTTCTGTCTGTCATGTCTTGCTACTCTGGTCGTGCACGTCTCCATTCAACCCTCCATCTCTGCCATTTCTGGTTTTCACAGAACAAGGCATCCCAATTTAATTTAATTTCTCTGCCATTGTTCAATGTGCCCCCCTCCTTCCCTGGGCTCTCTCTGGGTGCTCCTTCTCCTTGGTCCCTTTCCTTCTGTTAGGCAAGAATTGATGTAGTAACACTGTGTGTGACTACACAACACTTTACTTGGTATTAGGTAACCAACCTTTTGGTATAGGGCTGTACTACAGAAGTTGGTAGTGGGAATGAGAATCCAGGCCTATCTCAAGAGGGGTAAATGTGAGCTGTAGAGCTGTAGCAATGAAAGCCGCAAATACAGGTAGCCCAATGAAATTCACAAATACAAGTAGCCAAGTAACCCATCAGTTATAAATAGTTAACATCAATTTTGAAATAAGCGTTCTTTAATAAGGGCAATATATGTAACAATCAAATATACTTTTAAAATACTTTTCCAGAATCAGCATAAGTTTAGTGGTTTAGTGATACTCTTTAGAGATGCTTTTTACACACTTCCTACACCCGGAGGTGACTTCATTCACAAGGGCAGTAATGGCATTTATATATCACTAGTACACTTTGCAGATTCTGAGGTTGCAGAAAGGAAAGGTTAAAGGAAGGAAAAATGTTAAACAGGTTCTCAGGGTGTGTGTATACTTAAATCTTCCAATGAAGTCTAGACCAAACCTTTCCCAGCAATAACAGTCTAAAAAAAAAAAGTTATCACCTCTGAGGGACAGAAAATATCAAAGTCAATGGACTAGAAGAGTCTGCAGGGAGCCAGGACAACCAATGTCAATTGGAGAACAGTCTATGGAGCTGAGACACTTCGTAGTTAATTAAAAGTCTTGCTCAAAGTGAGTTAGGGTCACACGCTGTTAAACTTGTGGAAAGCAGAGTTGCAATCAACTCTAACAAAAGTAGCCACTGCATGTCTCAACTGAGAAGAGCAAAGCGAAAGACACTGAGGTAAGTACCCAAAGTCTGAACAGTACCCATGGTTTGAAGAAGTGGTCCAGCTGGATTCTGTCCTGTTGCGACGATGCAGATCCTGGGTTCCTGAGACTCAGTTGTGGGGACAAGAGGGAGGACGTCTGAGGACTCCTGCGGCAGCAAATTGGAGGTCGTCTGCAGCTACGGGCTCTTTTCGGATAAGCAGCACTTCGCGGTTTCAACGTGCGGTAAATGGCACCATCACAGATCTTGAATCCCGGTTGGGCTTCCTTCACTCCTTGAGTCTAGCACTCTGGTGAGGGGACTTGAGCTCTGGTCCTCCTACTTCTGGAGGGTCCTGGGGAGACTCCTGGAGCTTTTGGCAGATCGCAGACGTTGCACTTCCCTACGGTTTTCTCGACCCCTGGCACTCGGTTCCTGCAGTAGCAAAGAAGTACAGCCAGTCGGGGAAGGTGGTCCAGCCTACTTGAGCCCTTCCTTCCAATCAACCTGGGGACTCCGAAAATGACGACCCAGATCCTGGTGAGACCCACTAGACTCAAGAAGACCTGTATTTTGAGCCATCCCAAATTGTGCTGCGACCTTGCGGGCTGCCTGGGACCTCGAGCCATCGTGCAGTGTAGTCTTTGGAATTTCGAATCATACTGAAACTTCGTGGGCAGCCTGCTGGATCTCCAGAGGCATTCAGGTCTGAAAAGTCCCCTCACCAGAGTGCTGGACCTTGCAAACAATGAGAATCCGACCAGCGATATTCCCTTTTGTGCTCCTGAAAAGGTGTCAAATCCAGAGCCGCATCCAGCTGCGAGGAAACTCTTGCCTGGACCCTTCTCATGTGATCCCTGCTGCAAACGTTCTTCCAGAGTCCTGTCTTCTTGGCAAAGGAATCCATCAACCGCATTTTTGGCTGCAGATCCTTAAGTCTTCCTGCTGCAACTCTTCTTCTGTGCTGAGGTACTGTGTTGGCTTGGGTATTTTACCTACCTTAAGCCTTTGTGATTTCTTTTTAGCTTTGGGGTTTTTTCTGTGATTGGGAGGCCACTCATGTAGTTCACCCAGGCCCACTGCAAAATCCTCCTAGGGTGTTTTCTCTGAAGTCCCTGGACCCTCAACTAACTTTAAAGTAAAATACTTGTTTAATATTGCACATGGGGTCATGGAATACAAAGTGTCTACTCGCAAAAGAGGGACCTAAATTATTCCACACGGTTTCTCCTTAAGGGAGATGGACATGGACCAGACTACCCCACAAGCCCCGTCGATGGAAGGAGAGGTTAATGAGAGACGAAAACAACCATTGGATCCCGTAAGAGAACAAGGCCACCAAGCGATTTGTATCAAAAGGGATAAGGAAGCAATACAAATTGGTGTGCAAGGTGGCAAGAGATCGGTCCTCTGGAAAAAAAAAATGGAGTGGTGGGAAGTTGTGAGGATTGGAGTTGGTTGGCGGGATCCTTGGCTGTAAAATCATAACATCAGCTGGAAAACTCGAGAAACACCCCCCCCCCCCCAACAAAGCTCATTGTAAGCTGGAACAAGAGGAGTTTCTCGCATCTGTTTGGGAAAACTGCATTTGACATGTCTAAGTACGATTTGATCTGCCTCCAGGAAACATGGTTACGAGAGACTCCACTCCTGGAAGGCTACAAAATTCACATAAACCCAGGCCTAAAAGGAGAAAAAGGGAGACCCATGTCAGACCTTTTAACAGGTATTCAACGATCCAGTGGCCTGATGGTGCTCTCCTCTGTCAACAAAAGCCCATGGATACAACTTACAACCGTGACAACATCAACAAAGGAGTTGGGGGCTCCTTCCCAGTGGAGGTTGTTGATTTGTAATTTGTTGGAGTCCGAGGTCTAGGCCCGATCATAACACCAAAAACTATCTTCCAAGGGCTATCGATGACACCAGGATACTCTGGGCAAACGTTGGGGTGCTTCTCTGTGGGGACTTCAATATGGAATGTCTCGACAAAAATGGCAAAAAAATGGACTTACCATTGTAGCCAACGGAGAACACAAAAAGAGGACTTGATCTCGAAAAAGAGCTGCTTACGAGAGAAATCTTCATGGTAAACGGCAGCATATGGGGTGACCCCCAGCTAAAACTTGGAAGCGCGAAATGCAAGATAGTATGCTGGATTACATCTTTGTTACTGAAGGTTTGATGGGGAAACTCAGGTCCCTGGTAGTGGTATCCACGGACCAGAGCGACCACAACATTCTTGAATTGAAAAGTGAGGATTGGGATAGAAATGTTAAAATCCCAGATCGCCACCAACAAGACCATCATTATGAGTTGACATCAGGTGGCAACTGGCTTCGAATAAAGAGAAGACACATCAACTTTATTAAACTCCCTTATGTCGTTAGACACATGCTCAAGATAAAAGCTGATATTTTACAATATCCTGATATACTTATGGCTATTCGTGATCATGAAAAAGGGCAGACTTTGCCACTACACATAGGCATGCCTTTGATGAACAAAATGCAGCCAAAAAAAAAATTGTAGCTAGGGCAAGCAGGCGTGTTAAAAAATCAAACACGCCGAGTAATCTAGCCCTACTCAAAAAGACAAAGAATGCCTTCAAGAACTGGCTGAGACAACATAAATATAAAATTAGACAACAGGGCAGTGAAAAGATGCTAAAACGGGTTACAAGTAAAAACTTCTCGGGCATCTGGAAACTCATGAACTGAGTATGCCTGTGGACTTGAGAATTGTAAATCCAGTGTCATCTCGAGCTTGGGATGATCACTACCGGAAATTGTATCTGGCTAGTAACGTTGGCCTGATAAAAATACATCTAAACTCAAACGAAGCATGGGATCTAAAATTCGACGAACAGGACGTCTTAGACCTTATAAGGAACTACAACTCCTCAACGGTGGCTGGCCCAGATGGCCTTACCAATGATATCCTCAAAGATCCGGAACATGGGGCATCGTTCATCGTAAAATTGTTTGATGCAATAAAGAAGGTAAAGAGGATCCATGTCTCTCGGACTAAATCTATAGTCGTCCCCATATTCAAGAGGGACGATGGGTCAGATCCTGGTAACTATAGGCCTATCTCCTTTCTCGATGTTGTGGAAAAATATTTGTGGCGATCATTTTGAGACAACTGAATGCTTGGAGCTGGGCTTCTAACCTCCAAGACAAATGGCAGTCGGGTTTCCGCAAAGGCATCGGCACTGCCCTGAATGTCTTAATCATCAACACATTAAAATGCATGGTAAAACAAAAAAACAACAAAGCCATCCACATTGCGTCAATTGATCTAGAACAGGCGTTCGACTCAGTGGATCGAAGAATTTTATGGAACAAATTGAGAAAATGGGGGTGCCCAAATGATCTGAGAGCCCCTGGAGGCTCTACATAATGATACCACACTGAAGATTAGATTGGATAGAAATGGAACTCTGTCAAATAACATTACATCACAAAATGGGTTGAGCCGGGTGCCGTCTGGCACCGGCGGTCTTCTGTTTATTCATATCAGAAATGTTCGAAGCCTTTGAAGAAACGAGAAGCTTCCCGCCTAAGATCGCGGGGACTCGGTTGGGCTGCCTGTTATTCGCAGACAATCTATTACTTCTGGATCAGACCGAAATAGGCCTGCAGAGACAGATGCGAGGACTAGAGTTATATGTTCAGGAAAACACCCTTAGGATTAATCCAATGAAATCTAAAATTTTAACCTTGGGAGCAAACAAACAAGAAAATAAGAGTAAGAAATTTAAGTGGTTGCTAAATGGGGAACTAGTTCCAGGAGTTCCATCAATGGTATATCTTGAGATTACACTAAATGACAGTATTAATGATGGTCCAGGAGTATCTAGACTAAGAAGCAAAGTTAAAAACTTGGTGTCCCAAGAACTGCTAATTAATCATCACTACTGTTCATTTTCTTGTCTACCACTTATAGATTTCTATAAACTGAAAGTCTCTCCAATTTTGACTTAATGCTGCAGAGGCAAACTTTCATCAACCCAAAAGCAATTTTGAGTTATGATTAAGCGTCTCCTTTTTCTTTTAGATTTGTAAATGACAGTGTTTTAATGTGGTGTTTATTTGTCTTTCTCTGTGCATTTAAGGTTTTAATGTAAACCAATTGATGCAAATGATTAAAAAAAAATGTGACTTTGCCTGCAACTAAACCCCATCTCACCCTGCCTATAGCTGGCACCTAGACCACTAGGGCCCCTCTACTGCCTCTGAGTGAACTCATGCTACAGAATAAGGGAAGTACTGGATAAGAAAAGGTATCCTTTTCAATGCAGAACCCAAGTGTGCAAAAGTTACTTGTAAAAGAAGCTGGTTGGTAACTGTAACTCTTGAAGTGCACAGTTAAAAACGCTCTTAGGTCCCTTGAATGTTTGTTGCACTGTTCTGGAAAGTATATATAAGGTTGTCACTCACCTGTGAAGTGTAGTGCTGTTGGTTTCACTTTACTATTCCTGTTAGGATAAATGTATGAGTGTCCCCAATTGGATCTTGCTTCCCCTGACTTGCTGTTAGCCTGCCCAGAATAAGTCTTCCAAACGTTATACTTTTAAGTTGCTGATAGCCCCTTTAAAAAGTATATGGGTTTTACTTACCTTGAGTTAGCAGTGTGCCATCCTAAAACAGGTTAGTTATTGGTTATCTCAATCTGTGTTCCACTGATCTCAAAAAGCAACTGTAATAGAATATTACAACGTTAGGTTTTACCTGCCTAGGATAGCTCTGTGCCATTCCTGAAAAGTGTTCCTTTAGGTGTACTTGGTCAGCCTGGTGCATACACAATAAGTGTAAAGAGTTCTTGCTTATTTTGGCCTGTGTTCGACTGAGCTGAAAAGCAGCTGTAATTGTATATTACACCAAAAAGGTCTTACTCACCTACTATAACTGTGTGTTATCACAAAAGTAGTAAAGGTATATACTGTTCCTTGAATCTGTGTTCCACTATTTCGAAAAGTATATTTGCAAGTTGGTTGACTGTGATTTTCTTGTTGTGTCACTGCATAATTGACAGGATCTACTACCCTTGTATTACTGTAAAGTAATCTGAAAGTAACTTATGGTTTTACTCTGCAAGAATAGGTGTGTGTTAGAGTTTTTCTGAAGTCAGTAAAACCATTTAACTGAGGCAGTACAAGACTCCACTCTTAGTATAAGGCTGTACCACCTGAGTTCAGGGTAGCGTAGGTAGAGCAGCAAGGCTTATTTTAGGAGGGAGAGAGGGCTGTAGAATCGGTACAAATTAAATTGTAATACAAATGGTCCAAAGAAACGCTGAAACACTATGGGCCTCATCACGCGTTTGGCAGTAACCCTTAAATGCAACATTAACGCCGCATTTAAGGGTCTGCCAAATCTGCGGATTTGCCGATTTTCGGCGAGATTACCGCTGCGCTATTACTGCCGGCGGTAGAAGCGCCGAAAATTCCCCATAAATCTTGGGGGAAATGAGCACTATCTCCCATTAGTACCCGGCACTACGTTCCACGGGATTACACTGAAAGATGATTATCCAATTTCCGAGCCATACCTCAGTGCAATCCCAATGGACGCACATACGTGCCGTGTTTGTTCCTGGTGGGGGGGCGTGGCAGCCCCTTAGCCAATGAGGCTCGAAACGTGGCAATCCCCGCTCCGAGACTCCCCAAGGCTGGAGGCTGCCTTCGTCCCCCGCCTTACTCAGGTACTTTTTTTTATTTGTATTTTTGTTTAAATTTGTAAAAAAAAAAAAATCCTCCACACCCCTACCGTGCAAACTATCCCCTCCCCAACCCCTTACCTTCCTTTTTCTTTTCTCGGGAGTGAACGCGCAGGGAACATTTTGTTCCCAGCGCGTCTGCTCCCGATGGCTGGCATGGAAAGGGAAAACAGATTACGTTTTCCCTTTCCTGGCGGCCATTTTATTTGACTTTTTTTTTCTGTTTCGAAACGCAGCAACATTTCGGAGCAGAAAGAAATGCTATTAGTAGCACGGTCTAACGGGCCGGGGTATTAATGGCTATAAGCCCCTCGACAGCGGGCCAATACTGCCCATGATAATGCCCCCTGGGGCAGTATTGGTCCGCTGTCTCCGGGCTTATTGTCACATTATATGTAATCACAATTATAAAAACACAACCAAAGCATAAATCTTATTTGGAACACCTAACAGTAGTTTTAGGAAAGGCAATCCTTTTCATACACATTCAGTATAGGTCACACCTGTTCTTGGGGTAAAAACCAATGGTTACTTTCACAATTACATTCAGTAATTCAAGGGCAGTAGACCCTACCAGTAATACTGTGACGCTCAGCAACATCAGTCAACTGAACAGTATACGTTTCGTGAGTAGTGGAACACATTCTAGGTACAGTAAAAACCAATAACTATTTTTGCGATAAGCTATACTAGGTGAGTAAAAACCTATAGCTACTTTTGGGATAACACACAGCTAACTCAAGTTAAGTAAAACTCATACCTTTTCAAGGAGCTATCAGCAACTTGGGACAGGTATAAACCTAAGACTCTTTTTGTGTCTGTCTAAACAGCACAGGGAAGGGTTACACTTTACTGAATTATTCTAGGTAGGTAAGACCTAATGCAGTCGTATTCTGGACTGGCTAACAACAAGTCAGGTGAAGCAAGACCCAGTTGGGGGACACTCATACAATTATCCTAACAGGAATAATCTAGTGAAACCAACACATTATTTTTGGGAAGAGGCACAACCAAATCACAGGTGAGTAATATACCCTTACATCTACTTTCTGTTAGAATGGCAAAACGGTCTCTACGGAAAGAAAGATGTTAAACCTACTTTTGAGAATAGTGCATCACACATCCAAGGTAAGAAAGAACTTTTGTAACTGTTCACTCTGAATTGCAGTTACCAACCAACTCTTACAAGTAAGTAACTTTACACTTATTTTCTTTTCTAGGCAAAAAGGCCAATTTCAAAAGTATTTCCCTTATTCTTGGAGCATGCATGTTCTCAGTGGCAGAAGGGGGTGAGGGGTCACTAGGATCTAGTGTCCAACAGGCAGTGTCAGGATAGGTTCCTAAGTAGCAAAGGTCAGAGTTCCTCAGGAAGACTGGGCAAACAGGTGAGTATTTTACTTGAGGGTCCAGGGGCTTGACAGAAGACAACCTAGCAGGATTCTAGCAGTGGGACTGGGTGCACAAGTGTTGGGGAGAATTCTCAGAAATGTGCTAATTCCCTCCACCTTAGAGACCCCCAGCAACTTTGCTGGATTTTGAGGACTTGATTTCTTTAACCTGGAAAGAGTGAGACCCTTTTCCCCACTCTCTCATGTATTTTAATGTGATTTTGAACTCTTGTTTCCTTTGGTTGTGGAGTCTGACAAACTCCATAGGGATCATCTTTTACATTGTGTCACACAGCACCTTCAGTGCAGTGGCACAGGGAAGTCTTTCAGATTTCCCAAAGGTTTAACTACCTTCTCTTGGCTAAACTACTGTTTCCAAGAGCAGTAAAGTGAATTTGACTTTACTTACATTTGTAACTTTCTAGACCCAGCACACGCTATCTCTAAATAGGGTGCTGGAGGGGTTACCTAATATCCCCTTTGTCTAGCTTCTCATGCAACTATTTTGTTACCCTTTCCTCACTGAATGGCTGGTGGCAGTGGTTTCATTTTAACTACCAAGGTGTGCATTTACCGCAGCCTGCGTTTGCAGCTGCAGTAAAGCACCCAAGGGTGCCATTTTTGTCAGCATGTCCCCGGTCGTCTTTTGTCGCCATTTCTTTGTGGAAAGGTCCTTCTCGAGTTTTTCTCTGCGTGCCAAACCAGGTTTGGTCTCGTTGTTCATTCGCCTTTGGCGGGATTCATGAGTGAAGCCTGCCTCTGGCTCCAGAGTGTCTGGGGTGGGCAGGAAGTGAGGGAGGTGTTAAACTCCCTGTGCTTAGTCTCCTAGGAGACCCAAATGCACCCTGTGATTGGCGGGCTGACTGTCCGGAAAGGACAGCCACCCTGCTGGGTGACTTGACAGCTAGGCTGGAATGAATGGGAGAGAACTGAATGAAAGGAGAGTCTGTTGGCTTGGAAGGCAGTCGACCACTGGACAAAGGAACCGAAGAAGAGCTTGAAGAGGACTGCTGCTGCAACTCCTGGGCGGTTGTTTTGCCCGGTGAAGCCCTGCTGCAGGTCCGAATCGCCAAGTTCGCATCGACAGAGAAGCCCTGCAAGGACGACTTCTCCCTTTGAGTTGGTGGGACCAATCAACTCCCAAGTAAGCCACCTGGACACCCATCTTGGAGCTGGTTGCATTTCCTCAGGAAACCGGAGAGCCAGGGAGAGGGACACCAGATTGTGTGCTTTGCATGTAAGCTGGCCTAAAGCTTTTGGAAGATCCTCCGGACTCCCATAAAGCAGGACTGACCAAGCCTGATCCCCCTTAGTTGAGTGCGGGACCTCAGATGTGAGGAAAGTCCACCTTGACAGCCAGGAACCGCGCTTATTGCTATTTGCTATAGCGCAAGGAGCTGAAATACAAAACAGCCACTGAAAGTAAAGTTTGCTGGTTGCCAGCTTTGACGGTGCCAATACAGTGCAGGAATCCCCTGACGTCCTCCCTCTTGTCCCCACGACTGAGGCACAGGAACAGTGAGATCTGCAGAGCTGTACAGGAACAGAAGTCCTCAGCTGCATCTTTTTCTTCTTTAGTAAGGTACTGTAAAACTAGCCTAAGAGAACTTGCATCTTACTGTGGAAGTGCTTGTAACGTCTGCAACTCACAAAACTGTGGCCCTACATTTGGTTTGTCCTTTTATCAAAGACTCCTAAGAGCTTGTGCAAAGACCTTTCCATTTACTTGAAGTGCTCTTGTTATCTGAAAGTATTTGCCCTGCTTAAGAATATTTGTAATTTCTTGCGTTCTAATGCCTTTTATAAACTATTCAGAGTATTATGTATGCCAACAGTAAGGTATTAACGTCCCCAGCAGCCTTGTTACTGAAGTCACCTGTGGGTGTAGGTTGTGTCTGTGGGGCATCCCAAAAGGGCTGTACAGTATTGAAGTAGATTTGTGTTACTATTCTATTGCTCTCTTCTGAAGAAGGCTTTATAACTGACTGATTAATAAATTAGTAATTGTTTATGCAAGATACCTTGAATACCTGCAACTGTGAATCTTTGTGTAACTCCACTACAGCTCACATTTCCCCTCTTGAGATAAGCATGGCTGCTCAACACGCTACCAAAACTATGTAGTACAAGCTTATACCAAAGGTTGGGTTGCCTATATCTGTAGTCATAGTTGTTTGTAGTGTTCCCAGAGGGTACTACATTCAAACTTTGCCTAACAGCCACGAACTGCAATGATAATTGTAAAGGGGGCAGGTGCAAGCCCCTTGAGGACAGCCCTAAAAATACTATTGGTACTCTCAGATAGCTATTCGAACCCCTAGCAATAACACTCTTCGTAGGAATGTGCACATTTCTTTTTAGGGAAATGAATCAGGTGCCTTGTAGAATTCATTGAAAAGTGTTTAAACACATTCTTTGGCACAGCTGCTGGAGTAAGCATTTGGTTGAATGAGTCAGACTAGCGCAGACTGAAGGAGTCCCTTAGTTCCAAAGTTGTGCTTGACAAACCAAAGGAATGAAATGAAACCTGTGCATTTCCGTGATTAGAAAAACATTTTCACGCTCTCCCTTTAACAGTGCTGGAGACTGAATAACAGGCCCCCTGGTATGTGGCTTATGAGGGCTTTCTTCTGCAGTACCTTGAATGCATTTGTCGCTTATCTTTCATTTCATGAGATGGGTAAAAAAGAGCTTAGTTTGTCCCTATTTCTGTAGTGAATATTTTAAAAAATGCAATTTTCAGGATTGGCTTGGTTATGAAGAGATTTTCTTAGTGTTCCAGAATCTCACTCCTCTTTCGAGATATTCTATTTATGAATATAATGGCGATACCCATGATGGAGATCTAGGAATACAAGTAACGTTTTTCTTTTCTAGCCAAATGTTTTCTCAATATAATATGCCTCATAGATTGACCTTTGACAGATAGGTTGTCCCATCCAATGTTTTTGTTTTTCCATTGGTCGAACACATTTCTTCTAGACATATACACTACTACAATTGGCTGTCTCACCTCAGAACACCTTGCTTGTTATTTATGGGGGTTATTACCGCTCACTGTTTATGCTCTGAAAGTCAGTGATAGGCCATTAGCCTGGAACATTACAATCAGAAAATGAAAGTAGCGGTAGAGGTTGGATGAGTTAAAGTTTTGCCCTGTATAGGCAACATGACCACATTGCCACATGCTATCAAATGAAATATAGATGCAGCTCAAAAATAGTGAGTGACTGCACTTGTGACACCTTGCATTTGGTCCATGTTTGGCATTCTGGGATTCACCTAGGTCCACATCATCCGATATTACTTACTAATTATCAATACATAAATAACTGCATTTAATAACGGTATTGCAGAAGACATTGTAACAAGGCAAATGTTGCTTTGTAGTAGATCAAATGTATCTTGCTGTATATGCTGGTACAAACAGCACAGGGGGACAATGGTACAATAGTGGATTTCCTAATTTAGGATAATTCCTCCTCAGTGTGGGTGATTGTGATGAGCAACCTGATTCCTAGTAACATCCGTTGTCTCAATGTTAATACTTCGACAGTGAGGGACTGCATCCAGGCATTGATATTGATATTTAATTTCTATCGCGCTCGTACACAAGTGTTTCAGAGCGCGACAAGGCAAGGGAGGGGAACAGGGGAGAACAAAACGATCTTACTAGGCCCAGTGACATTGAGAACGCGCATGGGAGAGGGGGAGGGGGAAAGTGCATGGAAGGGGGAGAAGTGGAGAGTGCGGCGCAAAAGGAGAAACAGATAAATAATAATAATAAAGGCAACAAACGGTGGTAGTGCAGTCAGCAATTGGCAAGTGCTAGGTTTAAGGCAGCAGACAGGGTAGGTCTCATAAGTGCAGGAAGAAAAAAAGGAGGGGGGGCTGTATGGGTACAGATACAGACCCCAGTGCAAGGGGTGGCCCGGAGGGAGTGCGGGAGGGTGGCAGGGTGAGCAGGTACCTGGGCCCAAAGGACAGAGGTGGCCAGGTGCACGGTTCCAAGAAAATAACAGATCAGCAGGGGAGAGGGGGAGCAAAGGCAGAAGCAAAGAGGAAGGTCTTGAGGTGCTTCCGGAACCAGAGATGGTTCTCCTCAAATTTTAGAGTGGCAGGGAGGCTGTTCCAGGGGGAGGCCCCAACCGAAGACTGAGATCTACCCCCAGCTTGTGTCTTTGAAAAATGACTGACCCTGAGGGAGTTAGAGGAGCGAAGAGCTCGAGAGGGGAGGTATTTGCAGAGGGATAGCTGAAGGTATTTTGGACCAGGCCCCAGAAATCCTTGTGGACAATGCAGAGGGTTTTGAATTTAATCGTTGCACTGGGAGCCAATGGAGAGATTTCAGAGCTGGAGCGACACGATCCCAGGGTTTGAGGCTAAGGACAAGTCTCGCAGTCCTGTTCTGGATTAGTTGCAGACGGTGGAGAGTAGAGGCAGGTATATTTAGAAAGAGGTTGTTACAATAGTCCAACCTAGAGAGAACCAGAGCTTGGGAGACCATGAGCTTCTGCGGAAGGAGAGGAAAGGCAGAGTACCTCTGAGGAGGTGCAGTAGGAAGTTTGACTTTTTAGAGACATCAGAGATGTAGGTGTCATATTGGCCATCAAGAGCTTTGACTAAAAAGATACATTGCATCAGATTCTAAAGTTGATTTGTTAGGGGTATCCAGTCCTGAAAGAGCTAGGTGAGAGGTAGGGGTGGACTTGCATCTTAATCTTTGTTACCACTGATCCTCAAGTGCAACGCCCATTTGACTTGCAGGGTGTCCACACCTTCCCCGCAGCCCCTTACCCCATCCCCCTCTCACTCTGTGCCCGGGCATGTCTTGGACATTCTCAGTTGCATGGTCTTCTGGCAAAGAGTACATGCAGATATCTTGCTCATCTTCTTAAGCCATCTAATCATGTTTTGAGCACTGTCAAGCATGGGAGGTATAGTGAGAGATGAATGAAAATATGGCAAAATCTTAAACCTCTAAGGGCTTTTGTCCAACCAACCTTCAATCCTGAGGAAAATTGTTAAGTAAAGTTTAAATAATTGTCAAATGGGGATTTGTTCCAGAGGAACATGCAGCTTTAATCCTAGCCTGTGCTAAGGGAAGTACTGACTGCGGAAAATGAAGACAAACTGCCACTGCAGTGCATTGTGAGGGCTCTCTGAAATTATTTACTGTGGTCCCTGTGTGTAAACGCAAGTGACTGCATTTATTTGGAAAACAAACAGGCAGAATGGGTTTGTTTTTTCAGCACTTGGTGGTTTTTTGTGGTTCTCTTTTAGTAATGGGGTATTATTACAAGTGATATGCTTCTCATCAAAATGCACTCCACACATTGCTAAAGAGATTAATGTTTGTTATTGCATTGAATATCATAAAGTACTATTCAAGGATATTTCTTGAGGGATAAGTAGCATTACAAGTAACACTTTCCACATCTAGTATAGTAATGTTTTTTTGTAAAAATTGCCAAGTAGACATTTGTATTTTCTAAATCTTATTGCTAGCACATATTTCAATTACAGGTATCTAAACCAAGTGCTGAAAATTAAATTTACACGAGAATCTCAAGTTCGAAAGCTGAATAGACTTCTGAGTTACAATCTGCCACTGGAAATGGACAACGTAAGGTAAGAAAAGTAGTTCTCATTTAGGTCTTTAAATTTGATTACTCATCTGCTTTGATTGCACAGACCAGTGGATCATAAGCTATCAGCATCCAGATATGAATGCTAGCAAAACCAAAGTACATGCATTACTGCTTTGTTTAATCCTTCATAAACATCTAGTTAGGCTGCAATGAAAGCATTCTTAAAAGCGTTGTTGTTGGTACAGGCTTTGGCTGGAATTAGTTCATTGCATGCTGATGGTTAATGAGTGTTCTAAAGAACCTAATCCTGATTAACAATTTGTCTTCAGATTGTAAAATATATACTTGATTGTTGTTTTAAATGGCACATGTTTATCTGAATACACTTATGAATGTATTTATTGATTTCAAATATGCACCATGGCATCTCTTAGGAATAGGAGTGTATTTTTTATATTAATTATGTATGTAATATTTTATTCATATAAATGGCCAAAAGGTGGACTTTCATCTTTTCACATACCATTAAATACGTTCCAGAACATCAGAGGGCATTGAATTTATTTGCGGCACTACCTAGTCCCCAATCAGGCGGCAAATAAATCCAGACATATATTGTATTTTCTGCAAAAAGTGGACTATCAGTGTTGCTTTCTCATCTGGACACTTAGATTCATGTACGATCAAAAAAGAAAATTGGAAATTCCTTAAATTCATGGTGGGAGGTTGACCTTTTCAGTGCATGTCAAAATGTTATCTGCACACTTACCTGAGGGAGTTCTCAAAGGTCCTAGCTGCAATGGCGACATACCTCGGTCTTCAAAGCATTGAATTGTATCCCTCCCTGCTCTGGTCCTGTTTGAGGACTGTACTCTTGGAGAATGTTGAAAAGTTGTAGAAATTAGAATGCATTCAAGCTTGTCAACTTCAGATGGTCCAGTTCCTTAGGAGAATGCCCAGTGCTTCGCTCTTGATGTCATTTCCTTCGCACAGAGGAGTTCAGCCATCAAGGAGACCAACAAAGCTGCTTTCATTCCTGTGGTGCCTTTTGTGAGGCTCTCGTTGGAGGAGGCCCATTTCAACTCTCCAGACACCAAGACAGCATTGAGATTCAATTTTTGGTTTATTTGGCTCAGTTTTCAATGACAACTGATGCTTCATAGAACAGCTGGGAAGCCCGTTCCAGCACTCTTTGGTGCATGGCCTTTAGTCACTGTTAGGAATTTCCTAAACCAGACGTTAAGGAAGACTACTCTAAACCTTGGTCACACAGTGACTCAGTAGAATACCTGATTTTCCAAGCCTTGAGCATAGCGGAAATTTCAAATGTATACTTTGCACAGAGTAGCAGTGGGGAGCTGGGGGCGTACAGCATGGCGTATAACAGCAGACAATAAGAGAATATCCACTGTAATGGCTGATAAATCGAAGCACAGAGGAGAAAGTTAAAAAAAAAGTGTATTTTAGAAAGTAAATGTACCAAGGGTTTAAAGAATACTGAAAACAAGGATTTCGGGAACCCAAACAAAACGGTGATTAGCAATTTCAAATTGGTGAAGGACATCAGTCCATCCCTTTCTATCCGTTTGCTCCACCAGCTTGTGGTGAAAGTGAATCAATCTTTGGGGTATGAAGGTCCCCCAATGCAGGTAAGTATTTAAAGTTACTAGGCAGCAATAAAGTCACTCGCAACCATAGTTCTACATCTACACATCACCATTTCTTACTCTGAGAGTCAATTATCACTGGTTACCAACTCATTAGGATATCGCTTCCCTTGGTAGCAGGCACCCCCACCTTGTATTTGTTGGGCCAGTGGATCGCGGGCAGAGCACTCCATTTACCTGATCGTGTGCAAAGTCTCCATGCTTTGCATATGCTGGACCAAACTGCTCTGGACATGGGAAAGGTAAGCTTAGTATGCCCTGGTGATATTAGTAGACTTTGCCAGTGTTTCCTCCAGCATTGGGGTGGTAGGTTGTTAGGGAGATTTATAATTTTTATGCTTGATCCCCTCTCCTAGTGAGACCCCCAGCACTTTTTGCTGTACTTTTTTCTTGTTCTCTTGGATGAGGGCAGCCTTTTTTTCCACTCATTCATTCTGACCTGCTCTAATCATGGGAACTCGGTTTCATATGTTTTACTTTGTTGTGGATTCTTGCTTTCCTCCATACCTTTTAAAGGCATCTGTGTTAAACTTTTGCAGCGCATAGCACCTTATGTGCAGTGTTGCTGAGGGCCCTTTGGGTTCTCCTTTTTATATTCTGTTATTTTCCTTAAAAACAACTGTTCTTAAGGATAGGGGGATACTTTTATCCTTCCTAACTTTTCCGTTTTGAGAAATTAGCACACCCCACCTTATGTGGAGTGCTGAGGGGATACCTAGTATCCCCCTTCTCTCTGCTCCTGTAACTTTGTTACACAACCCTTTAGTTATGGCTGGTGGCAGTGGGTGTGTTCTACCGACTTTTGTGCAATTTTCCATTGCAGGCTGTATTCACAGCTGTGGTTGTGCAGAGGAGGGTCACCTATGTTCCAACGTGGTGGCTCCTTCCTTTTTTTTTTTTTAACATTTCTTGTGTGGTGGTTCTTGTCAGCCCTTCTTCTACCATCCTGGGAGGGGTTAGGTCTTGTGAGTTTTGTCTTTGGCGGGAACCCTTTGTGTACCCGCCAAGGCTGCAGTGTGTCTGTCAGGACAGGAAGCATGGGAGGATCCCGAAACTCTGCTATCCTTGTGTCTGCTGATGTGACTGAATTGAGCCAGTTCCCACTGGAGGGCTGGCCGTCCTGATTGGACAGCAACCCGCCCCTTTCTGTAAACTGCAGGGAGTTTGCAGGAATGAATGGGAAATCCTGATAAAAGGTGAGGTTCAGGAAAGGCAAGTTGACCACTGGAAAAGAAGATCTGAAGCAGAAGACTACCACAGATGCCGGCAGACCCTTCCAGTAAATGCAAAGAGACCCCTGCTGTCGTAACCCTGTTTTCTGAACGACAGAGGAGCTCCAAAGAGGACTCCTTCCCTTTTGGCTGGTGGGATCAACTAGCCATAAGATGACCTGCAGAACAAGCCATCACCTGACGTGCGGTGACCTTCAAGGGCTGCAAGCGGCCAATACCAGGGGATCTCTGGCCCAATTGTAGTGCATTGTCTTCCTGTGAATGAATCCTCCCAGAAATTTGGTGAGTTCCAGTTGGACCTCCAGAGGCAAGATCCACCTCCTCAAGGTCCCCTCAGCTGCAAGACCTATATTTTGCCTCAAGCCCAGGGACTGCATCTATGCAGCTCTGAAATGTTTCCACTGGCTCCCAATGGCTGCAAGGATATAGTTCAAGACCCTCTGCATCGTCCACTTCTGGTGCTGTGGTCTTCACGACATCCAACACGCTCTTCCAAAGTACCTTCCGTCTCGAGCCCTTCCCTCGTCTGCTTCTAAAACTGCGTGTCAGACGTTTCTTCAAGCAGAGTGTGGGGGGGTAGCTCTCTCTCTCTCTCTCCTCTGCAGGGGTCTCCCTCTGGAATGGCCTCCTAGCCCCTCTCAGACTCGAACAGGACCTCCTTAAATTCCAGAAGCTTCTCAAGACCTTCCTCTTCTTTCTCGCTCCCTCTCCCCTGCTAACCTTATTTCCTGCTCTGCTTGGACTGGCTGCTTGGTGCCCTCATTCGTATAGGGCACCAGGCCCTTCCTGCCCAGTCCTCTAGCACTTGCCTCCTGGCCCTCCTCGCACTGCTGAGCTGGGACTGCAGCCTTGTAGTCCCCTGCCTTCTCTGCACTTAATACAGAGCCCTTCTGCCCTGTTTGCACTTCTCCCACATTCCCTTCCCTCTGCACTTCTTGCTAACGCACTTGCACGGTCTGAATGTCACAAGGCTCAGTAAGATAGTTTCTTGCCTGTCCTCTTTCCCCTCTCCCTGTCTTGTTGCACCTCGAAACACTTGTGTATAGGCACATTTTAAATGCAAGATCAATCAACCATCCAACCAACCAACCAGAGTGCAGGACTGCAGAATCGAGGTGGATTGACTGGGCGGTAACAGTTCACTGCTGGAGCTTGGAAAAAAGCACCAAAACTGCAGACTGACGTGGGAGTCAATATAATTCCTTGCCGAGGGTGCTTTCTCGCGACTGCTGCTGCAACATCCTTTCCAGAATCCTTCCTTTCGTCATCACGACCAAGGAATAAGAGACCGGGACCATTGCTGCTGCAGAGGAAAGAACCCAGCTGCATTTTCTTCAATAATCCTAAGGTACTGTGGAGCTCAAGGTAGTACTTGCCTCAAGCCAAAGTGTCCCTTCTGTGTTGCTGTAGTGCGGTATCAGGTGTTTGGGTGTTCACCCATACTCATTGCCCAGGCCTAAAGCTTGTGCATCCATAGGGAGTGCTTTACAAGGTCCCTGGTCACTTTTTTATTCCACTAGAGCCTCCTACTTGAAAGTAATTAAAGTGTGGAACTTTGCCTTTTCTGCTACTGTACATGACTGCACCCCTCTGTTTGGGCTGATTTTTACCCTGGCCTGGTGGACAGATTTGTAGAAGGGCAACCTATATTGTGACAGGGACAACTCTGGGGAGCTATAGCCAAACCAGTTCAAGGTAACAAGGCGAGTGGTCTAGGCTAAGTCTCAAGAGGTGGTGAGCTTGTAAGGGGTCCACAATGAGCACACACAGCAAAGCAGTCAAGGAACACACTTCGACAAACGGGTATAAAAATACTCCTTTACTTGTGGCCAAAATAACACAAACAGGTTAGATACATATGTACAATTACTGGTGTAGAGCAAAATATATATCAAACCCCTGAAAAGAAAGGTACAGATTAGTATTAGCACTACAGGTCCACAGATAATCAACCCTAACTTCAGAAGTCCAACCCTAAGGAGTCTGGGGCCATAGTTCAGCAAAGTTTCCACACAGTTTGTGAAGCTGGAAAACATGAAGGCAGGGTCTCTGGGGTTCAGGGAACAGTTCAAGTGTCAGGGGACAAGTTAAACTAGCTAACCAACGTGTTCCCAGCTTTCGGAGTGCTTGTGTGAACAAGCAATGCAAAGCCAAAGTGTTATAAAAGTTTTAGAAAAGTTAGCAAACTTTTTAATAGGAGTTTAGAGGGCAGGTAAGTGTTATAACTCACCCCCTGTACTTGGATTCTTCATGAGACTTGGCAGGTCGGTTGAAGAAGGTCTGAGGTTGCTTTTACCCTGCTGTCAGCCTCAGCCCTTGATCCCCAGGAGTTGCAGGTTCGAGCAGATCTCCGGTCTGTGACTGATTTTGGTGTAAGGACTCTCATTGGAAGAATACAGGCAAACGGCCCTCTCAGGACAGGAATGGACACAAGTAGGCAATTTTCGGACGACTGCCACCGATGCATGGCAACGCAAAGGGATTCACTTGCCGTGGTCAGACGTTCCCTCCCATCTCGGGTCCCCTTGATGCTAGGACTACGAAATTTCGCAGAGGTATGTCTTATAGGACAAGCTGGGGATCCACTTAGTTCTGTGCCTCAACTCAGAATGGGGACATCTGCAGCACGGTAGCCCAAATTCAAAGCTGGTCAGCCACAGGGCGGTCCTGGGAATGTTTGAAGGCTCTTCTTCGTAGGACTTTGAGCTGATGTCGAGAATTATTATAATAAAATGTATAAAGCGCGAACTATGGCCCGAAAGCATCTAGGCGCTGGATGTTCCCTCCACGCCAAGGGTCACAACTTCTTCGCAGGACTGCTGGAGATCTTCCACAGGACAGGGCTCTACCAGGGCAGCAGCAGAAGTTGGCCGCCAAGCTTTCTTCCGGTGGGTCCTCAGTCTCCTTGCAAGTCTTCTAGCCTAGCAGGACCGGGGTCTTGGCTGCTTCGGTTTCTTCCAGGATATCTCTGGAGTGAAGCGGGGGGAAGGGGGTTCAGGTGTCCTCTTCATATACAAAAGCAAGGTAAGAGCAGCAGCCACCACTACCCAATGACCGATCTGCCCCACACCACCCCACCCCCCCCAGCATTTTTTCCAATCAGGACCACTGACGGCAACTCATTCATTCCACCCAGATACACTGGCATTCCCAGACACTGCCAGCCCACTTCCTGGCAACAAACACACATAGCCCTCAGTAGCCCACAGAAAGCTTCTGCTTCCCAGGCACTGGAAGTCCATATAACGATTTTCCTGGCCTCTCGTGACATGGCCATGTTTGACCACTACCCACAGTTAATAGCCAAACGTGGTAAGGCTAAAATGAAATGCACCAAAACAATGGCAAAAAGTCACTGCTGCCACCGGCTTGTCCATTTAGCACACCTAGAGTAAACCAACAATCCTTTGAGTGTTAGTCTAGGGCAAAAAAAGTGTACTCCATTGTACTGCATTGTGTAAGATGCATTTCACAATGATAAGAAGTTAACGCAAGTGATAAGTTACTAAAAGTAGTAACAAAGTATCAAGACTAAGGGAAACAATGTTTCCCAGTACTGAAAGCCTGCAGGACATGTCAGTTTCCCCATAACAGATGAGCAAAGCCAGTGTAGTAAAGCCTAAGGTTTAACTGCACTGTAAAAAGAACAGGTCAGATACAAAAATAAAAGCAAAAAGTTTGTGGGTCCATAGAAATGGAAGGAATGGTGCAGTAAAGAGGAATCTTTCCTAACACCCTCCTCAACTGACTTTGAAGAACTCTTAACTAATAGGGAATGGACTGCTAAAGTAATATAATCTATTTGGTAGTATGTGATTGTTGCTAGTGCTGAATAACCCTATCTGATTGAGTTTACAAGTGAAATGATTGAAGGTTAACCAACGGGTTAAACTCGAAGAAGTAAAAGCAGCTTTCAAACTGTAGGAGTCATTAGAAGTTGTGGTTGCTCAGCTTGCGCCTAATTCTTTTCTTTGGGCACGATGTTACTCCATGGGCCAAAGTCGCTGGTAAAGGAGAGATCCAGTCACGGCTTAGCTAAAGGGATGCATGGTGTATTTTTTTTAAATATATTTTTATTGCAATTTGGCTATTGAACAATCCTTAAGCATACACTTGTTAACAATAATAAAAAGATGATGCATACATATCGTATATCAATATTCAAGTAATTCATTTGTTTAACATTTCTAATGTCATTCAATCATTTATACATTAATAACATTTAATACTCATAGTAGATTATTTAATTTCTAAACCTCTTCATCACAATATATTCTCAAATATTTCTGTTCATATATAAATAACCTTTAAAAATGCATCGCTCTTTTTCATTTTATCATGTTCTGGTGTTGGGATTGCAGCCTCAGGGGAAGCAGCAGTGCATTCATTTCAGGGACCCAGCTGTTCAGGTGCTTGCAAGACATGCTGTAGCAGTCCTAGTTCTTGATCTCTCATTGGTGCTGGTGCAATGCAGAAGTATCTGGGTCCCATTCACAAGTTGCATGTGTAATTGCTACAAGTGACATTTGAGATGACGGAGTCCTGTCGCGAGTAATCGGATTGGTCCCGCAAGTCTAGGGAAGGGAGTACTGGTGTGGTTTCCTCTTGTTTCTGTAGTTTGCTTTTCTGCAGTAAGCCGGTCTCAGCAGTTCTTTGCCATCTAATTGTAGCGCTAAGAAGCAGAGTCTGTCTTCTTTGGGAAGCGCCTACCAGCTGCTTCAGTACAAATCCAAGACTTTTATAAAGGTAGGGTGCAGATGCTTGCACTTATTCTTACATAGATGTCAGTAGGTGGATGGAAATCCAGCTACCAATCAGACACACTACATCATTCAAACATTTGATGGTCACCCAATTGGGTGTGGTTGCCACATGCACACTTTCCCATGCTTCCTTCGGGGCACACACAATGTGCGTTCTGAGTGAATGTGTTTGGAAAGATTCTTATTGCTGCTTTGCTCCCATAGACTTTCATGTGTCCCTTATTTATGCTTTGCTTTAACTGCAAACCTGGCTTTTTGGAGGAAAGTAAAGCCTTTTGCTTTATTGCTCTTGCTTTGCTCCAGCATGCTTCTGAAGTCCATTGATTTCAGGACTGGTGTGCAAGACATATTGCCCAATGGCAGTTTTTCCATTCTCGCAGGAGGTCCAGAGGTTCCCTGGTCGATGGTTTTGGCATTTCATGTTCCTCAGTAGTAGACCTTCAACTCTGCTGTGTTGTCATTGCGCTCTTGGTTCAAGTGGGTAACATCCAGAAGGACTCCAGGGCCCAACCCACAAATGGGAAGGATCTGCACCATAAAAACAGGCAGTGGTTGTCCAATCATGGGCATCTAGCTGCACAGCGTGTGCTCAGTAACAAACATTACCCTGTCGGCAATAAGGATTGGGACCAGACTGGCCCATCCAGTTACCATACACAGCCATGTCTGAGAGTCCAAGAATGGACCCCGCAGAAGAACATGAGCTTATTTGGTAGTTTCCGGTCTCAAAGAGCAGGGAAACCTGCCAAAAATAAAGGTGTCATAAAGGACAGCACTTGTACCACGAGGAGCAGCAATTTGGAGTTTGTTGTAATCAAAAGGGCATTGTTGTGGCAAAAGGAATGGTGCATTGTAGTGCAGCTAAAACATGCAGAAAAAGGTACACTGCCACCAGCCTCTTTCGAATCAGAGAAGTAACACAAATGATTATTTGTATTGTCCCATGATGAGTGGGAAACCTCCTTTGAACAAGAGTACCAACGGCAACCCCAGACACGTGTTTCAGCCTGGTTGGGCATCATCAGTGAGGTGGAGCTGTGCGTCTTTGAGCAAGGGGTCCACTTCTGGGTTCCCCCAGGTAACATACAGTGACCAACCCCAAGTTCCTTGCAAAAAATACAAAATACACAACTCCACCTCACTGGTGAGGCCGAAATACGTATCTGGGGTTGCTGTTGGTACTCTTGTTCAAAGGAAGTTTGCCTGGCATTTTGGTGCTGGACTGCCCTTGTGGACGGAACAAAGACTCATATTCAAATGGATGTTCCTCCCTTGTGAAAAGTATAGTGAGCAAAAAGCGAGCTGCAGACTTGGGGTTTACTTTCACTAAATTAATACACTTCTCAAATAGTTTACAGAGTTAATACTTGTCTTTGAGTTGCTTGTAGCCCCTCCAGAAGGTACGAGTTCCTTTACTAGCTCTGAACTGTGTTCTTAAGTGATACTGGTAGTGTCTTCTATCAATAATGGATACAGTTAAAGTTACATATGTTGCAAGAGATCCTTGCAACCATGTTGGTCTAATTAAGTGTGTCTACTACTGAATAACAATTTATATTCTGGTCCAATAGGGTCTACTACCCATGAATTACTTAAGGTAATCTAAAAGTAACTAACCAGGTTTTATTCCCCAAGAATAGCATATTGCCTTTCTGAATGTATACCTTTAGGTTTGACCCGCCTTGAACTGCTGAATGCTCTTCTGAATAGGGTTATACTTTGATTTGTAAACCATAAGTATTGTTTTGGTTTTTATAATTGTGTTTAACTTATGTGACTAGTACTTACTTCCCCAAGATTTATCGTGGCCTACTGTATTTAAAATAAACCATTACTTTTTACAATACTTAGTGTATCTGTGTTTCTTTGAACCATATCTATGCTCCAATTTTGTTGTGCTGACCTACAACCCTCTTTCCCTCCTGAGATGAGGCTGGCTGCTCTGTCCATGCTACCAAACATTCTCAGGTGGTACAGCCGTATACTAAGAGTGGAGTTTTTGTACTGCCTCAGACATGGTTTTTATGTAGTCTTGTAGGACTTTAGAAAAAAGGTCCTAACATGTATATGGGCAGGTGACAATGCACAGATTGTCTAGTCTGTTACCTCCAGCTGCTCAGAGCTTGGCCTTGGGGTATTCTGATGTTCTCACAGCTTTATTGGGGATGGAGGGGACGTTTGGTGCAGGATGTAGCTGATGGCGTGAAGCATAAAGGTCCGAGTGTCCACTGCCCTCTTACTAGTGATTCCAGCCTCCAATTCAACCAGGACTGGAGTGTTCGTCTACTCAACCTTGGCTTCAACTCTGTGGAACGCACTCCCTCCTCACATTCGACACACCAAAGACTACATGGCCTTCGGTACAGCTCTAAAAACCTGGCTTTTTCCGTAAACCATGATTAGGACCGTATAAGGCCGCCGAAACTCACCAAAATTCGAGATACATGAGTTCAATTACATTAAATTGGAAAGTAATTACAGCCGGCCAACAAGTGTTCCTAGGGATACAGAGGGAAGTAATCACAAAAAACGTCCAATAAGACCTCAAGGTGGAATTAGAAACTGTGATGCCACAGTTGGCAGCCTTATTGTCCTGCAGGCTCTAGGATATGCATCTGCTGACTCTCCGCTTCCTGATACTACTACACAGGCCTAGCAGCCTCTCGTACCATAAAGTTGATCATACCCATTCACTCCCTACCATGCCCGTCTACATACCAAAGATACGAACCGACCCAAGGCACTAAAGCAACCAGGCTCTACAATACCGCTGTCCTGCCAATCCTTTAGCACCACTTTCTTGGTGGGACTACGTTGCTGCAAGATATATCCTGACCTATAACCAGTATCCTGCCAAGACCTACCCTGTAACCCACATAAACAACAGCCAGGGACCCGGAAGAGGGGCTCCCTGACACATAGTGCTGACCCCAAGAATAATGACCATCTGAGCATGCAAATCATAACTTACTCCGGTCCAACCTGTGAATCTACCTCAGAGTACCGCTACCGCGAAACATGAGGACGGTCACTGCCTGCTCATCCAGACCCAGAAAGTAACCAGGAACAGAGGGTCCCTAAGAGTAAATCATCCACTCCAGACACTCGCCTCTCCTACCACTTTGCTCACGCTCCTCTTTACACCAACAAAGCACAGCTATACCCCTCTATCAATTTTGGCCTAGCTGCACACATACAAACAATTCTCCATGAACACCTCAACCACCTGTTAGGCCAATTTTTTCCTGGGGTATAGTTCTAGCTGCACAGATAAAGGTCCTATACAGGCCTAATGCCACCAGAATGCAGTCTCAGAGACCAACCACCTGGCTGCACACATTCGACTGATCTCTCACTATCGCCACACCTAGTGTTGGGATGCAGCCACCATCACGTAAATCACACTGGCTGCACACGTATTGAGTGCACCCAAGCACTGTAATCTACCCTACTCTCTCGACAGACCTGGACTAAGGTCCCCAAGGGCGTTCAACCTACAAGCGCTTTGAGATCATAGCAATGATATATAGGGCGCTACATAAACGCAAAATAACAATAACAATATGAGGAAGGTCTTTAAAAGTGTGATTCAATGGGTACTGTGTGTGGCCTGCTGTGGATTCAGGTTGATGTATGTGCTGGGATCCCGGTGGTCTAGCAGCAAACATCTTTCCCAACAATGAGAACTATGTTTCTACATAACTGTTAATCATCTAACAGATTTAGGACTTGTTGCCTGATTTCATACCATATATACATGTAAACAATTGCTGAAACTCAGCAGGCCCCAGTCTGCCGATGTTACTTACCCCACATGCATAAAACAATTAGGCTCTTTACTTTGAAAATGATCTATTACAACAATCTGCTCACCATTCTCAGTCATAGTATGAACTTTTGATTCTACCATACAGACCATTGACACTTCCAATTTCACCAAGCCTAGACCTTGCCTTCCTAGACGCTGACTTGATGTGTGGGACGGGAGAGCGAAATGTGAGGATGGCCATTTTGTTTTTCAGCAACTGATGACAAATATTCTGTGTGAAAGTATCCTCAGCAGTTTGAATGCACAGAAAATAACTATCATGAGCAGACCTTGTTGTTATGTTAATGAACCTTCTCTAATTTACTTGTTTGGGACCCCAAGTTAAATCTAAGGATAATTACTGTTCCATAATTGCCATTGCATTCTTATGTATTTCAGATCTTTGCTGTCAAGCACCTCATCGCCTGTTGTGTTCTGTCACAATGACTGCCAGGAAGGTAAGGACTTCATCACTCAATTGGAGCTGGCAGGGGATGACCACATTCCTTTATTTTAATATTTGACTTGTACATACAGGGATACATTTGTAGCATGGAATAGAATGTTGATAAAAAACGGCCGTAAACCTAGTCGTAGCTTATTCTTCCTCCACATGGATACCAAAACCTAAAACACCCCCCCCCCCCCAATAAACAAGCCCCTCAGAACATCCCACCCCTCCCCCATGGTTTCCCTTCCTGCCCCAATGCAGCAGTGTTTAATGATCACCAACAGTTTCTTGCCGGGTGTTGCCCCCTCCCAGGGGTAGAGTTTCAAAGTCTACGAGCTACTTATCTAGCTGTTCCACTCACACCACCTCCCACCGGAGCCCATGGCCATGGCACCGCCCCATATTTTCCCCTCCACCAATCCCAGCAGCTATGCTGCCTCCTAAGCCCCGCTCCTTAGCGTTGCTCACCGACCATACTTCTAAAAAAAAAAGGCATCTAAAGACCTTTGATATTGTACCGGGACTCGTCCAGGAAATGTTAGGAGTTCCATATCATAGATGGTATTAACCTTCGTCACCCACTCTTTTCCGTTGGGAGGCATGCACTCTTCCACCCCTGGGCAAGACGGCACCTACCGGCCACTAGCATATCCTGTACCATATGCCCCTCCCCCCCCTCCTCCTCCTGCCGCCTGTTAGGGGGAATTCTCTGAAATGTGCTAATTCCTTCCAACTTAGAGTCCCGCAGCAACTTTGCTGTATTTTGAAGACTTGATTTTCTTAACCTGAAGAGAGTGAGACCCTTTTTCCCACTCATGTATTTTAATGTGATTTTTGAACTGTTTTGGTTATGGACCCTGATAAACTCCATAGGCATCATCTTTTACATTGTGTCACACAGCACCTTCAGTGCAGTGGCACAGGGAAGTCTTCCAGATTTTCCAAAGGTTAATAAACCTTCTCTGGGATAAACTACTGTTTCCCAGAGCAGTAAAGTGGAACTGACTTTACTTAGATATGTAACATTCTAGGCCCAGCACACACTATCTTACAATAGAGTGCTGGAGGAGTTACTTAGTATCCCCCTTTGTCTAGCCTCTCATGTAACAATTTTGTTACCCTTTCCTCACTGAATGGCTGGTGGCAGTGGTTTACTTAACTACCGCGGTGTGCATTTACTGTGGGCTGCATCGCAGCTGCAGTAAAGCCCCCAAGGGTGCCATTTTTGTCAAAATGGCAGCGCTCTTCTTTTTTTGCCATTTCTTTGTGGAAAGGTCCTTGAGATTTAATCTGCACACCAAACCAGGTTTGGTCCCTTTGTTCGCTTTGCCTTTGGTGGGATTCACGAGTGAAGCCCGCCTCTGGCTCCAGGGTTTCTGGGGTAGGCAGGAAGTGAGGGAGGTGCCTGAAACTCCCTGTGCTTAGTCTCCTAGGAGGCCCAAATGCACTCTGTGATTGGCCGGCTGACTGTCCGGCAAGAACAGCCACCTTGCTGGGTGACTTGATAGCTAGGCTGGAACGAATGGGAGAGAACTGAATAAAAGGCGAGGCTTTTGGCTTGGAAGGCAGAGTCGAGCACTGGACTAAGGAACTGAATAACTTGAAGAGGAAGCCTGCTGCAACTCCTGGACTGTTTTGCCCGGTGAAGCCCTGCTGCTGTGCTGAAACTCCAAATTCGTATCGACAGAGAAGCCCCTGCAAGGACTACTTCTCCCCTTGAGTTGATGGGACCAATCAACTCCAAAGTAAGCCACCTGGACATTCTCTCAGAGCGGGTTGAATTTCCAGAGTTGCTGCTGGAAACCGAATAGCCAGGGAGAGGAACACCAGATTTTGTGCATTGCTTTAAAGTTGGCCAGGAGCTCCAGGAAGCGCCACTGACCGAGCCTGAGTCCCCTCAACAGAGTGCGGGACCCCAGAAGCAAGGAAAGTCCATCTTCACAGGCAGAAACCACAGTGTTGCTATTTGCGGTAGTCGCGAGGATCTGAAACCCTGAAGTACCACTTGTTGGAAAAATTGCCGGTTTCGAGCAGTGACCGTCCCATTGCAGTGATTCCCCAGAAGTCCTCCCTCTTGTCCCCACGACTGAGGCCCAGGAACAGAGATCTGCAGAGCTGCACAGAAACAGAAGTTATCTGCTGCACTTTTTCACGCCAATCTCCCCTGCTCCACGTTGGGTGCATATAGTGTGGCCAAAGTCACTCGCATTCCCTCATAGTATCCCTTGTTAGGTAAGAATTGATGCAGTCACACCGTGAGACTACACAACACTCATCTGCTTGGTATTAGGTAACCCACCTTTTGGTATAGGTCCATACTACACAAGTTGGTAGTGTGACTGAGCAGCCAGGCCTATCTCGAGTGGTAAATCTGAGCTCTAGAGCTATACAAATGAAATCTGTAAATACGAGTAGCCAAGTAACACTTACACTCAAGGTTTCAGTTATAAATGGGTATTTATTTAACATCAGTTTTTAAATAAGCGTTCTTTAAAAGGCAATTTGTGTAACAAGGTAAATATACTTTAAAATTACTTTTCAGAATCAGAACAAGTTAGTGGATAATCTTTGGATATGCTTTTTACACAATTCCTACACCCTGAGGTGACCAATCACAAGGATAGTAATGGCATTTATATATCGCACTAGTTATACTTTGCAGATTCTGAGGTTGCAGAAAGGAAAGGTTTAAGGAAGGAAAATGTTAAACAGGTTCTCTTTAAATGTGAGGACAACTAAATCTACCACCTATGAGGGACAAACAATATCAAAGTCAATGGACTGGAAGAGCCTTCAGGGAGCCAGGGCAGCCAAATTTAGAGAGTTTGTAGAAGATAACTTGTAGGGTCACAAGCTGTGAACGGAGAGTTGGACTCCACTCTAAAAGTAAGCTAATGCAATTCCCAACTGAGAAAAGCACAGCTAAAAAGGCAATGAGGTAAGTACCCCAAACCTAAACAGTACCTCTGGTTTGAAGAAGAATGGTCCAGCTGGATTCTGCCTTTGCTACAGCGGTGCAGACCCTGTGTCCCTGAGCCTCAGTTGTGGGGACAAGATGGAGGACGTCTGATGGGCACCTGCGGCGGTACTTTGGAGGTCGTCTGCAGCTACGGGCTCTTTTCGGTTCAGCGGCACTTCGCGGTTTCAGCGCTTAGCAAACAGCACCGTTGCGGATCTCGGATACTTTTTGGGCTTCCTTCATTTCTTGGGTCCTGCACTCTGGTGAGGGTACTTGGGATCTGGTCGTCCTGCTTCTGGAGGGTCCTTAGGAGACTCCTGGAGCTTCTAGCCAGATTTGTTACCACATCAGACGTTTCACTCGACTACGGATTACTCGCCCCCTGGCATTCGGTTCTTACAGCAACAAAGAAGTACAGCCAGTCGGAGGAAGATGGTCCAGTGGAGTTCGTCTCTGGGTTAGTTGGTCCCACTAACCCATGGGGAGAAGTCATTCCGTCCAGAGCTTCTCTGTCAAAATGAAAAAGTAGTTTCAGCACAGCAGCAGGGCTTCACTGGGCAATTCAAAGGTCCAGGAGGATGCGACAAGCTTCGTTCACGGCTTCTTCGGGTGTTTCTCCCAGTTGTCGACTCTGACTCTAGTGCCTAAAGAGCAGGCTTTTCAGCAGGTTTCTCTCATTTATGCACAGCCTAGGCTGTCAATCACACAGCAGGCTAGCCAGCCAATCAGGACTGGTTGCATTCAGGCATTCCTAGAGACAAAGGACAGGGGAGTTTCGGGACCCTCCCTCACCTCCTGCCCTTCCAGACACACTGGAGAAATAGGCGTGCTTTAGGGCTGAAGCCCACCAAAGGCAAGACCGAGTGCTCAAATCTGTCTCACCGCACCGAGTAAAACCCAAGAAAGACCTCACAAACAGAAAATGTCAAAGACTGGGACCATTTTGACAAAATGGTCACCCATGGGTGTTGTACTGCAGCTGAGGTTTCAGCCTGCGGTAGAAAATCACAATGGCAGGAAAAAATTAAACCACAGCCGCCAGCCATTTAAAGTAGTGAGGGTAACCTAAAAATGTTACATGAGAATGTAGGGTAAGGGGCTACTAGGAAACAAACCCCGCAGCTCTCCACAAAGATGGTGTGTGCTGGATTTACAAAGAGAAAAGGTAAGTAAATTTCACTTTACTATTCTTGAGAACTATAGTTCATACAAGAAAAGGTATTTAAACCTATTGAGAAATCTAAAGGGATTTCTGACACTGCACTGAAGGTGCTGTGTGTCACCATACAAAAAGTAGATGCCTATGGACTTTGTCAGACTCCAAAAACCGTGGAGAAACATAATCCAAATCAGGTGAAAACGCATGAGGGAGTGAGAAAAAGTTTCCACTCACTAGTCCAGCGAAACAGCTGGGGGTCTCTAAGGTGGGAGGAATTGAGCACTAAAAACGAAAATTTTCCATAACTGCCCCAAAGCCCCTCCTAATCTGCACCCCCGTCATCCGGAATGCTTCCCCAATTAAGATGCTCACCCCCCTCGGAAGCCTTATAAGATGCCCTTCAGGCCTTACCGATGTCTTTCCCCTTAATTGACTATTCTGCCCCTTGCTTGTAATGAGTCTCTTGTAGAAAGAGGATCATCAGGCGCTGCTTACAGAAAATATTACTAGTCCATGATCTCTTATTCTGCGATTTAAGCCCCTTTTCATTGAGCATGGCCACCCTCAACTCAGCCAACGCCCTTTTTCACCTTTCGTCGATTGTCCCTCACCACCTCCAGGGGCCATCCCACACTCCCCACCTTTGCTAACTGCTGCATGGTAGGGCCCCCCCCTCCTTTGATCCTATATCAGGCCTGTATGGAACAGGGTCAGCGCCCCTAATGTCCCCCAGGGGTCCCACTCCAGGGCCTCCGATTCCTCTGGTGTGGCCTCCCGCCCCACGGGTAGGATCACAATCCTCTCTGCTCTTCAAGTCGAGATTCGCCTCATGGGCTGGGCCAGGTGGCGCATCCGCAGGTTTTGCCCTCCACTGTCACCTGCAGGTGTCACCTCCCGTTATCTCGCTCTGCCATCGGGGCTCCTTCAATCACCGCCATGGCTTGCGTCGCAGCACCCAGCCGCGTTGGTCCTTAGCTGGCACAGCGAGTTATGGCACTGCATCTGTTATCAGCAAGCAATTGCCCTGGCTGTCTGGTGCTGCTCGGCACATTTCTATGCATGTGAGTGGTATGCTGTGGGGTGGAGTACATCTAGATGTTACAGTTCCTATTGAGCTAAAGCACACAATCCAAATAGATTGCCACAGTGAGGTTTCCAAACTAGATGTGTTTTTCTTTCGCGTATGACAACTTTTTCAAGTGAGCTTTTAAAATGACAGGAAAGCTGCTTCTAAAAGTAATAGTTTGAAGAAGGTACTTAGTAGTTAAGGTAAGCAATGTTTCTATCAATGATCAGTACGATGTTTGCCACCTTCAGAGATTCATTTTTCCAGTTGGCATTTATACCTTCTATATTGTGAGTACATTCTTCATCATAATCCAATTCATTCTAACATATCAGACCTGTAATCTTGTGCACGCTTGTTTTGCTTGTTGCCTGTGTAAGCCTTCCCTTGTAAAATGTAATTAATGCACATTACAAATAATTGCAGGTAACATTTTACTGCTTGAAGGCCGGGAACATTCTGAGAAACAGAAACTGATGTTAATCGACTTTGAATACAGCAGCTATAATTACAGGTATGCTTATGTGTACTCTAGAGTTAGTTTGCAAACTTCAGTGTAAGTGTTAAAAATGTGGGCCTCAGTGGAAAGCTGGTGTCAAACCCACCATCTCTAGTCACTGTGGCAGTCCTGTTATTTATAAGCATATGTTTAGAGACCATTTAGTTCTGAATACATTGGTGAGACTGTGGCACTTAGCTCAACTTCCATTACCTTAACTGAAACCAAAATGCTAAATATGTTTTGCAGTTTGCGCATGGAGCACCATGGAATTGCCTTATTCAAAATGAACCACAGCACAATGACTAACTTTACACGATTTATGAAATATTTACTTGGTATTATTATAAGAAAGTAAATATGCTATTGATAACCCAATAAAGCCCAAAGGGCAAAACCTTGGTTGATGCAACCATGCAAAAAGTGACTTCTAGTTTATTGGGTAGACGTCCATTGAATACGAGCTTTAATGTGAACATTTACTTTACAGGTGCAAAAGATCTACAGTTTAAAATTGAATGGCTTAAAAATTGTAAAATAAATGTCATGGTGTTGCGTTGAACGCAACGGTTCACCTAATGAACCCACACCCTGCTAACGTCTACCCTTTCTGAACTTTCATAAACCAACAGGATGATTAAAACCTGCACCTAACCCAAACCCAATTATATTGTGCCTGCCTGCCTTTTCTTTCCTCCACCTCTCGATGTCTCTTAGGGAGATTTATCCCTTTTATGCTTAATCCCCTTTCCTAGTGATACCCCTAGCACAGTTTGCTGGACTTTTGGACTTTTTCCTTTTTCTCCTGAATGAGGGGATCTTTTTTCCCCTCATTCATTCTTTTCTCCTCTAATCATGGGAGCCCTGTTCTATACGTTTTACTTTATTTTCTGGAGTCTTGCTTTCCTCCATACCTTTTTAAAGGCATCTGGGTTTCACTTTTGAAACCTTTGGGCTCTCCTTTTTATATTCTTTTATTTCCCTGAAGAACTACTGTTCTTAAGGAGAGAGGGATTTTTTTGTTATCCTACCTAGCTTTTCCTTTTTGAGAGATGCACACGACACATTATCTGGAGTGCTGATGGAATACCTAGTTACCCCCCTTTTCTCTGCGCCTGTAACCTTACTGTAACAACCCTCTAGTTATGTCTGGTGGCAGTGGACATGTTCTACCGACTTTAGTGCAATTTTCCACCGTAGGCTGTATTCACAGCTGGGCCTATGCACAGGAGGGTCGCCTGTGTTCCAACATGGTGGCTCCTTTCTTTTTTTGCCATTTATTGTGTTTGTTCTTTCTTGGCCCTTCTGCCATCCTGGCAGGGGAAAGTCTTGATGCGAGTTTTGTCTTTGGCAGGACCGCTTTGTGTGGCCCGCCGAGGCTCCAGTGTGTCTGCGAGGACAGGAAGCAGGAGAGGGTCCCAAAACGCAGCTGTCCTTTGTCTGCCGATGTGCATGAAAGGAACCAGTTCCCACTGGGGGCTGACTGTCCTGATTAGACAGCCAGCCACCCATTTCTGTAAACTGCAGGGAGAGTTGCAGAGGCTGAATGGGAAATCATGATAGAAGGCGAGGTTCCTGAGGCAGAAGGCAAGTCGACCACTGGAACAGAATATCCAAAGCAGAAGAGGGCCAGAGACGCAGGCAGACCCTTCCAGTAACCCTGAAGAGACCATTGCTGTCCTGACAGTTTTCAAATCCACGAACAACTTCGAAGAGGACTCCTTCCCTTTTGCTGGTGGGGCCAACTAGCCTTAAGACGACCTGCAGAACGAGCCATCCCCCAACGTGCTGTGACCTCCAGGGCTGCAAACCGCCAATACCAGGGGATCTCTGACCCAATTGCGGTGAATAGTGTTTCTGTGGACGAATCCTCCCAGTACTTTCAGCTCCAGTTGGACATCTAGATACAGGTTCCCCCCCGCTCCTCCTTCACCACAGTGCATGCCTGTAGAATCGAGGTGGATCGACTGGGTGGTAATCGTTCACTATTGGAGCTTGTAAAAAGGTGCCAAAACCGTAGACAGATGAGGGAGTACGAAGAATTCCTTGCTGATGGTCCTTTCTCTTGACTGCTGCTGACCAGGAACAGTAGACCAGGTCCACCTCAGCTGCATAGGAAAGAATCCTACTGCATCGTCAGCAGTCCTCAGGTACTGTGGTGCTCAGGGTAGTACTTGCCTCCAGCCAAATTGTTGTTCCTGTGTTACTGGATTGCTGTATACCACTTGTCCAGGCCTAATGCTTGTGCGACTATTGGGAGTCCTTTCCAAGGTCCCTGATAACTTTTTTCACTCTACCAAAGCGTTCTACATGAAAGTAATTGAAGTATCCTATTGAACATTATAGTTTCTGCTGCAGCACATCACTTTGCACCCCTCCTCAACTGACTCTGAAGAACTCAACTAGTTAGGGAGTGGACTGCTAAAGTAATGGAATCATTGAAAAGCATGACAAAGTATATTGCTAATGCTGGTGCTGAATAACCCTTTTTCCTTACAAAAGAACATTGTCCGAGTGACTTTAATAAGTGAATTGACTTATCATTGAACTGTGTCCATGACTGACAACGTTCCATTGCTATTGGTTTACCCACCTGAAAGTGTTGCTGATGTTTTCTATTGTGTCGATTAGTTTAAATGGTACTTGCATACGTGAATATAACTTTGCTTTGTGTACGTATGTACAATAAATGTCTATTCTCCAGCATGGGGTCTGGCATGGATTCACATGCTCATGAATATTCCCTGTCAGGCTGGGAATCCTTGGTAAAGAAAAAAATCTGTTTGTTTCATTTCTGAACTGTCGTTCTCCTAACAACCAATCACTGAGCTCTGGGTCATACTGCCCCTAGCCAACGACTGCCCTCTAACTAAGCCCCTCCTCTTGCAGCCATCTTCAGATTTTTGCCTCACTTTCAAGTGTTGGGAGTTCTCGTGCTTAGCTCTCGAGCTTTTACTGCGAGTTTCGCTTTTTGGAAGAGTTTACTCTATTCTTCGGTCAATCAAGCACATGTGCTCCATCGATAATCCTTCCGATTAACGGGGACCCGTTTTTCAGATTCTTTAGTGCTCCTCAAGGGCGGATTTCGTCTAGTTTCTTCGTGGAAGCTTCCAGAAGATTCTTCTGGCCTACACAGAGTGGATCATGTCGGACGAGAAGGATTCCCCTTCCCTTTTCAAGCTTTGCACCGACTGCGGTTTGCGGAATGTTTACATGGACGACAAACATTCCCAGTGCCTGTACTGCCTGTAACCAAGGCATAAGGAGGATTGTACGTTTTGCCGTGAACTCTTGAAACGCACATTGAAGGATCAGTGTTGGGGAGAATTCTCAGAAATTGCCAATTGCCTCTACCTTAGGGACCCCCAGCAACTTTGCTGGATTTGAGGACTTGATTTGTTTAACCTGGAGAGACCCTTTTTCCCCACTCTCTCGTATTTCAATGTGATTTTTGAACTGTATCTTTTGATTATGGAGTCTGACAAACTCCACAGGCATCATCTTTTACATTGTGGCACACAGGACCTTTAGTGCAGTGACACTGAGAAGTCTTTTAGATTTCCTCAAGGTTTAAGTACCTTCTCTGGGATAAACTACTTTTTTCCCAGAGCAGTAAAGTGAAATTGACTTTACTTACATTTGTAACTTTCTAGACCCAGCACACACTATCTTACAATAGGGTGCTGGAGGGGTTACCTAGTATCCCCTGTCTAGCTTCTCATGTAATATTTTTATGTTCCCCTTTCCTCACCGAGTGGCTGGTGGCAGTGGTTTTGTTTTTACTACCGTGGTGTGCATTTACTGCGGGCTGCGTTCGCAGCTGCAGTAAATCGCCCAAGGGTGCCATTTTTGTCAAAATGGCCCGGTCTTCTTTTTTCGCCATTTCTTTGTGGAAAGGTCCTTCTTGAGGTTTACTCTGCACGCCAAACCAGATTCGGTCCCTCTGTTCATTTTGCCTTAGGCGGGAATCACGAGTGAAGCCTGCCTCTGACTCCAGGGTGGGCAGGAGTGAGGGAGGTGCCTGAAACTCCCTGTTCTTGGTCTCCTAGGAGACCCAAATGCACTCAGATATTTTGCCGGCAGCTACCCTGATGGGTGACTTGACAGCTAGGCTGGAATGAAAGGGAGAGAACTGTATAAAAGGCGAGTCTTTTGGCTTGACGAAGGAACCGAAGAAGAACTTGAAGAGGATGCATGCTGCAACTCCTGGACCGTTGGTTTGCCCAGTGAAGCTCTGCTGCTGTGCTGAAACGCCACGTTCGCATCGACAGAGAAGCCCCTGCAAGGATGACTTCTCCCCTTGAGTTGGTGGGACCAATCCACTCCAAAGTAAGCCACCTGGACATCCATCTCGGAGCTAGTTGAATTTCCAGAGTTGCTGCTGGAAACCATAGAGCCAGGGAGAGGAACACCAGTTTGTGTGCGTTGCTTTTAAGTTGGCCAAGAGCTCCAGGAAGATCCTCTGGGCTCCCAGGAAGCAGGACTGACCGAGCCTGAGCCCCCTCAACAGAGTGTGGGACCCTAGAAGCAAGGAAAGTCCATCTCGACAGCCAGGAACCACAGTGTTGCTATTTGCGGTAGACGCTGGGAGCTGAAACACTGAACAGCCACTGAAAGTGAAGTTTGCCGGTTGCAAATTTTGACTGTCCCACTGCAGGAGTCCCCCGACGTCCTCCCTCTTGTCCCGACAACTGAGGCCCAGGAACAGTGAGACCTGCAGAGCAGCACAGGAACAGGAGTCATCTGCTGGATCTTTTCTTCATTTTAAAGGTACTGTACATAGTCTAAGAGACCTCTTGCTGTAGAGTTGTTTGCATCTTCTACCACTCACAAGCTTGTGGCCCTACACTGATTCATCTTTTTCTTCAAAGACTTCTGAAACATTGTGCAAATACTTTTCTACTTCAAAGAAGTGCTTCAGCCCATATAGACTCTTGCCTATTGACTTTGGCTTAGCCTGTTTTAACTGAATGACTCTTATTGGGGGATTTGAAAGTATTTTCCTGCTTAAGAAATGTGTGGTATCTTGTTTGCTCTAATAATCATTCCCTTTTGACTTGCTCTTAACTAATTCTGAATGCCAACAGTGATACATTAATGTCAACAGTACCATAGCAATTGAAGTCACCTGTGGGTGTAGGTCTCTGCTGTATGCCATCCGAAATGGGTATTTACTGATTCTGAACTTAAGAGAGTGTATAATTTTGAAGTATATTTGTGTGGTGTTTTACAGTGCTCCCTTCTGAAGAAGGCTTACATTAACTGACTGGTAAATAAATGAATAATTGTTTTTTCAAGAAACCCTGTGTGTAAGTGTTTGCTTGAATACCTGTCACTGTGAATCCCTGTGTAACTCCCCTACAGCTCACATTGACCCATCTTGAGATGAGCCTGGCTACTCGTCCACACTACCAACCTGTGTAGTACAGACTTATACCAAACATTGGGTTGCTTATTGGCAGGAGGTTAGGGTTGTTGTAGTGTACCCTAAGGGTACTGCATACAGTCGTGCCTAACAGGCGTAAACGGCTGGAAGAGTGGCTGCAGGCCAAGGCCTCTGCACCGAATGGTTCCCAGGGGCATGCCTCTCCCGGATCCGGGAAAGCTGAGTGGGCTTCGAAGTACTTTGAGGGCACCCGTCCCGTGGGGGTCCAACAAAAGACCAAGCACTGCTAGTCCTCTACCGTCGGGAGTGCCGTTGCGGCGGGCTCCTCAGCGGCCAGGGCGCATTCGACATCCCCAGTTGCATCGGTCTCCAGTCAACGCTCTGGATCTTCATCCAAGAGGAAGTCGGATCACCTGGGCAAGCTAAAAGTGGCCAAGGAGAAGACCAAACCGGGTACGGCGTCCAGCCTACCTTGGCAGAGAAGTCCAAGGGGGACCGAGTTCCCGACCCCTAAGGAGAAGACCAAGCAGGACAAGGTGTCCGGGGTGACCACGAAGGCTAAGCCGGACAAGGGGCCTGGCCTAACCGTGAAGGCTCAGGTGCACCAGACGAAGGCGACGCCTTTCATCAAGGTGATGGTAGCGTCCTTTTCGAAGGCCGTGGGGGCAGACCTGCAGGGCGCCCTTACCAAGGCAAGAGTGTCCCTACCACCAAGCCCATTGAGAAGACCCCAGAGAAAAGGATGCCAATCATCTCCCTGAGACCCTCCCCTCTGGATGCAAAGAAAGGGTGGGGCCTGGAGGTCCTCCACGGTAGGGATATCTTCTCTGCTGAGGAGGAGGAACTCTTCTACCTCCAGACCATCCAGGAGGGGGGTGGCGACGAGGGAAACTGATTCGCCCCCTACGACGAAGGCGCCGACAACAAAGATGCTGCTGAGGAAGGCGATGGAAGGCCTCAGGACGAGGGCCTTGGCCCTGCTCCCATGCCCCAGCTTCCTATCCCTGCGCCTCAACTGCCACATGAAGACCTCTCAATGGACATTCTCTCGACTCTGCATACACTGCTATCCGAGATACAGAAGAGGATGCAGGCGACGCCGCTGCCCGCTGCGCCGGTACCGACCGCCCCACTGACTGGGGAACTGCCATCCAAGAAGAGGCACCCGTTGCCTCTTTGCCACCCTTTGCCTCCTTCTGCGCCAACCCCCCCCCCGCAGGTGAGACAGTCGCACACAGCGACGGGCACAGATGATGACGACGGTGGGATGTGGGACCTCCTGTCGCCTCCGCCCAGATCCCCTCCGCCGGACTAGATAGGATCGTTCCATGCAATGATTTCCGGAGCATCAGAGCTTTTCCAGTGCGCACCGGAGGAGAAGAGCTTCTTATACCAGTCCCGTGAGGCGAAGTGGAAGACCATCCTTTCAGTACTGCTCTTTGATGCCATTTGGGATGAAGGACTGGTGCTCATGAAGAACCCTTCTACAGCCCCAGCGAAGAGGGACCACCTAGAGAAGTACAGGGTGCCGGACTCTGCGCCTAAGTGATTAGGGGCTAACCGTCGCCAGACTCAGTGGTTTTTGCAGCGGCCAAGAAGTCGTCGGGCTCTACATCTTCGTCCGTGTCCACCCCTCCTGACAGGGGGAAGAAGTTGGGTGCGATGGGAAGGCGAGTTATCTGCTCTGCAGCGATGACCATCAAGGCCGCCAATACCCTCGCTATCATAGTGCGCTACGACCGGGAGCTGTGGTTCAAGCTCCCACCTCTGCTGGACTTACTCCCAGACGATACGAGGTCAGAGGCGTCGGACATTTTTCAGGAGTCGGACCACGCCATCACGGTAGCCACGGACATCGCAGACGCGGGTTTCCGCCAGATGGGCAGTGGCGTTTGCCTTAGTCGGCGTAGCTTGCTCCAGGCTACCAACTTCCGACAGGAGGTCCAGACAAGGGTTTTGGACATGCTGTGGATGCTTCCCTACAGGCCATCAAGGCGGAGACGGTGCATGCCCTGGGCACGCTACAGCAGCGGCGGCTGTCCTTTCAGTCCTCAGGAAGCAAGTCTACCCGCTCTTTGAGGGGTTTTGGTGGGGGCTTCTCTTCCTACTGCCAACCCTCCCGTTCCTCAACCCAGGAAACAGGGGCTGGGCCGCTCCAAGGCCTTCGAAGGAGGACGCTGTTGTCATCAGGGCCCGTAGGGCGGCCCATTGACCTCCAAGCAAGAATGGACCGGTCGGGACATCGGGCCCCCACTTGTGCACCCCGGCGGGAGGCTGGCTGCTGAACTTCGTCAGTGTGTGGAAGACCATCTCCACCGACCGTTAGGTGCTGGATGCTCTCGCCCACGGACACACACTGGAGTTCCAACGAAGGTGTCCCCAAATACCACCGGTGGCCCGGCAGGAAAACCACATCCCTCAGCTGCTGCTGGAGGTTCGGGCCATGCTAAAGAAAGGGGCAATAGAGCTAGTTCCAAAGCGGCTCAGGGGCTCTAGAGTCTATTCAATGTACTTCCTCATGCGAAAGAAAACCGGGGGCTGGAGGCCCATTCTCGATCTGCAACGACTGAACAAATACATAAAGTTTAAGTTCTGAATGGTCACTTTTCAACACATGCTCTAGCAGCTGGAAGACAGACTTTCTGTCGTCGTTGGATCTGGAGGATGCGTCCTTCCCCATTCACAAAGGACACCGCACGTTTCTGCGCTTCGTTGTTCAGGGGAAGCATTACCAAATCAAGGTCCTTCCTTTCGGGCTGAAGTCGGCACCCAGAGTCTTCACCAAGTGCCTGGCTCTGGTGGCGGCCCATCTGCAACTACTTCTAGGCCATAAAGACCGCATATGGAAACTAAGGCACAATAACCATATACTATAATGACACGTCAGACACAAGGTTCGTTTTCCAAACAAGTCTGGTTTTATTCAGAGTTTCTCAGTCGGCCGACTGGGTCTCAACGCCTCACGTGTGTTCCCAGACCTCGTGAGATGCGAGAGAGCAAACAGCTCTCAAGCAGCAATATATATATATATATATATATACATCATGCATTATCTTTTGTTAAGGCAATTCGACCCACCCTCATACATGTTATACAGGCTAGGGTTCAGTGATTGACAATGGACACGTTATTACAAGTCTTCATTCAGTCTAAACATAGTTATTCTAGCAAAGGCAGCAAAGACTGCTTTCTGTTATGGGGAACATGGAGCTCTGGCCCAGTAAGGATATCTTGTTATTAGCAGGGAAACATTCCATACTACGTTATCTGTGTGTTACAGCTCATGAGCTAAGGGTCAGATAGTTCTGAATCAGAGAATACCATTCTCCGTAAAGGAGAACCGCTAGGAGAATATAATCCAAGTTTAACTGCCTTTTACGACAGTGCTTGCAAGACAAACCGTCACCTAGGCTACTGATTAGATGCGGCTTCTGCTCGATTTCAAGGACTTGGTGAGAGAGAAAAACAATGTATTTCTGCACAGTTCGACATTCCTGTCTGCGTTAGCATTTCAGCGTTCAAGCCGTGGCCTTGTACTGTGTGCGGATCTAAAGCATAGAATATATTTGCAAAGCGTTTAACAGAAAAGAAAAAAGAAAATGGGCGCATTTCACAAAATGGAGTCCCTTTGGTCACATTCATGTTTCTTGGATTGCGATGTTTGTCACGTGATGCGATTCGCTTCTGGTCAACATACTATACGTATCATTCGGCTATGGGATTACTTTTCTGGTCTAACAAACCCTCCTTTTGGCCTTAAGCCAATAGCATCATCCAAACATCGCGTCTTCATCGGACCATGTGTCCAATTCCGAACTACCCATGCCGCTATCATCGTCCTCAGAAATATTAATTGCCATAAATTCATTATTTCGTTTTCGTGTTTTGTATCATCACTTATCATACGAGGAGGAGGTTTCATACTGATCGCATGTACACACATTTGGAATTTGGGAGCAGAGGACTGGCAGGCATTGTATGCAACAGCAAAATATGAGGATCCCAAATATCATAACCAAGATTGCAATTAGTTTCCATTCCCAGGATCGTAGCAGTTCCCAGATCCATGAACTTATATCTAGATTCCAACCACCTGTGGGGACATGAATTTCGGAGCTTAGGACATGTAATTTCTTAATTGCTTCAAATATCGTAGAGGAGGAGTCACTTACAAATACACGGCATGCTGATCCCACTCATTTGCATACAACTCCACGATCAGCCAAAATATCAAGCACCATTCTATTCTGAAATGCAACTAGTCTAATTGCTTTGTTTCCAGTGTCATATTATAAAGTATATCAGTTGTTCCATTTATCGTTTTCTCTAACACCCTGGACAGTTTTCTTATATTCCATGAGTTTATTGCTTGTCCCCAAAACGGTATAAATGATTTCGCTGTATCCCAGCAATCTGCCCAGAAGTATCATCTCGTTGTGGCCGAGATCTAGATATTTTTGCTTCATCAGAAATGTTGGCAAGAAATACACCAGGTAAAAGTATCCCTAAATAACAGGTCCCTTCCCAGTTTCTAGGTAACCATGGATAAGCCTGATCTCCACATACAAAATAGACAGATCCTCCTATATACAATGGCTTCTCTTCTTGTTCAAGCACAGCAGTATTCATACATCTAGTAAATGTTCCCACTGGGTGAGAACCCTTTTTCCTTAAGCAAAATGGTCAGAATGTGGACTATGATTAATAGTATAGGAGGGAGGCACAGCATCTTTGTTTCCAACCGGAGCCATTTTAAAAGTGATTAGGGACTGGTAAGGTCTTGAGAGCCTATCTACTGGACTTGTTGTTAGTTTTTATTTTGCTTCTGCTTGTAAACACGCTACAACCCAACGGTTCCAATACCAATCTTCCAAATTCATTTATATTTGTTCCATCAAATTGTTCAGTGACGCTATCATTCCATTTTCCGAAAAATAGCGCTCTTAATAATGCATAACAGGCTGTATTAAGCGGCAAAGGATGTACATACCAACCCATTCCTCTTTCCCCGCGCTAGGGTAAATGGGAACAAACCCAACAATTGGACCTATTCAAGATAGTATGGGTCATATTCATAATCAGCAGTAAAGTGTTATTATCGTATCCTTTTCTATGTTTCACTTCTTGTGACAGAAGAGTCTAAGAGAGGGGTGCTCCTAGTAGGAGCATTGATAGCTGACAATAGAGAGTTTAAGGGATGCATAGTCTCTAGGTACCATAACATTGGGATCAGTGTAATCAAAACACAAAGTGGTATCATAAACAAAAGCACGTTATTCTTTCTAAACAAAGTCTTTCTTGGAATAGACTTAATGTCAATCTTTGTATCATCAACAGCATTAGTGCAGGAGGGAGCAGGAGCGAGTATAGGCATCGTCTGTAATGTTTATTTCAGGAAGTTTTTCAGCGTCCGTCGGAAAAGTTCTCCACAGCAACACACTTTATCAATAAAAGTTCAGGCCAATCCAGGTTAGCCTGCTTAAAGATGACAGCAAGCTGATTAACTTCACAGAGCTCCAAAAAGGCAGGAGCAAGTATCAATTTTATAGTGTCGGTACCATTTGCCCCCGCTTGTTCACGCCAGGTTGCAAAAAGGCCTTCACTTTCAATGGTAGCACTGCAAAACCGCGTGTCAGAGCTCTCAACTGATACAGCTCATAAACTCATTTTCCCTAGGCCTCCGTTCCCAGCTCCGTCCGGGAGCTAGAAACAAAGGCGAAACAAAAGCTGATCACTTCCGATTTCGTGAATGTAGATTGTACCTTACAGCTCCAGGTACAGTGTGATCGATGAACAATGCCCTCTCATCTCCAGATGCGGGATCGGTGCCAATTCGTGATGCAATGAGTGATAATAAGGCAGCAGTCGAACAATGTTGAGGCAACACCGGTCTTCCGATTTTCATTGCAATCTCCCCAGGCCCTTTCTCGGGCTTAGGAAGGACTCCTGACATGGATTTGGTGGTGATATCTTTGTGATCAGGTACAGCTGTCTTGCTTTCGACATCAGGATCATGGATATTTCTCATGTGGCAAAGGAAACCACTCTTTTTGTGTATGTTGCTTGGATCCAGTGTTTTCGGCCACTCGGACTGCAGTGTGCGTGGCCAGTAGCACCTGAAAAGGTCCCGTCCAGCGCGGTGCAAGTGAAGATTTTCTTCAAAAAATGTTCACCAGAGTCCAGTCACCTGGCTGCAGACAATGTCCTGGGCCTGTATATCTGACAGTAAGAGCCTCCTGCACCTGCTGATGAATCAAACGCAAGTTTTGAGTCAACTATTTACAGTAATCAGTAAGCAATGAATACTCAACATCCCTTAGTCATTTGGGACTGGGCACATTCCAGACATTGGATGGTCTCCCCATAACAATTTCAAAACAATTTTCTTGTTAGAGCTCATGCTTTACCGGTTTATATTGAATGTGTCCAATATATGATTACACTGTTTGACTAACTTTAGTAGTGGACTTTTGTCCAAACATTTGAAAGTGTGCAGGGGACGGGAGGATTCCTAGGTAGAATCTTCTTTCTCTCAGTGTCTTTTGTAGGGATTTTGTGCCAAGATCTCAGTTCCTTCCCTGCACCTAAAATATATAAGTTATACTCTATCACCAAAAAAAAAAAACTTCCTTTACGATTGGTGTGCACCGCTGTCCAAATTCTACTCTTCAAAACACCCAAAGCACATCCATTATTTTCATGCACAAATAACTTAAAACTCTTGTCATAATTTGGCGTGCCCAAAACTTGAGCTAAACACAATGCAGCTTTAAGCAGATCAAATGCTTCTTGACATTCCTGGTTCCATGGCAAAGGTAAGGTAACATCCTTCCTTGTCAATGCCACTGTTGGTTTCACAATTATTGAAAAGTGAGCGATCCACTGCCTACAATATGAAGCCATGCCAATTAAAGCCCTGACTTCTTTCTGCATGTTTGGAATAGGCATATCAGAGATGCTGTCTATTCTTTCTGGTGTCAATCTTCCCTCCTTCGAAAGGAAGTAGCCCAAATAGGCCACCTCCTTACGACAATACTAGAATTTTTTTAACAATGCCTTGTGACCATGTGCCGCTAAATGTGTCAATAATGCAACAGTGCTTTCTTTGCAAATGTCTTCTGAGTCTGCTGCTATTAGCAGGTGATTAATATATTGTAACACGCACCCTGATGGTAATTCAAGCATGTCTAGTTGTTCTTTCAGTGCTGTACTGTATATACTCTGACTTTCAGTGTAACCTTGTGGAATACGTGTGAATGTAAATGAACGTCCTAGTGTAAAAGCAACCAAATATTTACTATCTGGATGCACTGGAATACGAAAAAATGCGTTTTTCAAATCAATAACACTAAAATATGTTGTGGAGGATGGGATCAGTCAAAATTGTCGTCACATCCAGGACTAATGGAAATTGCGGATCAACCACTTTATTCACTCCATGTAAATCAATTATAAAACGATAAGGTATATCATTACCTCCTTTTTTGTAAACCGGAAGAATCGGACTGTTGCAAATACTACCAGAAGTTTCTTCAATTACATTTCTCGTAATCAATTCTGATACAATGCACTTCAACGCTCTTTCTCCCTCAGCCGAAATTTTGTATTGCGGAATATGCAGTAATGTAATTCCTTCTTTCAAAACAATTTTTACTGGTTCTACCTTCAAACAACCAACATCATTGTCATTCACTGGCCATATACAAGCCGGTACTTCACTCAATTCAGTTGGTAGTGGCATGGATACGAATTGCGATACAGGTGTCTTTTGTGGCGAGATTGTCAAATACACTCCATCAGAAGAACAATAAATGACCGCATTCAATTTTTTCAACAAATTTAATCCCAACAAATTTTCACCGCAATTTTTCGTCAAAAGAAATGGGCAAGACTCTGTAAATGGACCTAGTGTTATTGGTATTGGTTGTGAAACTGGGCTAATTACTGGCGTACCAGAGAATCCTACTGAGACATTTCTATGCCCTGACAGTGGTATTTCTGGAACCCGCTGATGGAACATTTTTGTGCACCTGTGTCCACTAAAAAAATGTGCTCCCTATTCCCAACCTTCATTTCTACGTAGGGCCCTTTCTGGTCCACGGGAATAGGTACTGGTTCCGACCCCTTCTTTGGGCTGTCCTAGTAGAACAGTACATCATCAGATGTAAAATCGCCAGAGTAATATGCATTGGTCTGATTAACAAAAAAATGTCCACCATTCATGTTGTTTCTTTGTTGATTCTGATTACCCTCATTATCCTGAAATTGTGGCACCTTTTGATTTCGATTCTGCCCCAATATTCCTGAACGACCTCTATTCTGTCTTCTCGGAATAGTCCCATTTCTATTCTGTATCTGCGGGCACTGTGCTTGCCAATGGCCTTCTTGTCTACAATAGGCACATTGATTAATACCTATTGGACCACCCTTGCATATTGACGTTAATGCAAATTGGACTCTAGACGGTGCGTTCCCACCACCTCTATTGTTTGCTTTTTGCTGTAACAATACTCTTAAATCTCCTTTATCCCTTAGTTCCTTATCCTTTCCTGAATTTACTCTGTTCTCATAATATTGGGCCATATGCAATACTTCACTTTGTGATTTTGCTTGCCATGCACTTTCAGATGTCATTATTAAAGTGTGAATTTTCGATAACCCTCGCACAAACTTGACAATCTCTTCCCAGGTTCGGTACTTAGATCTTGACCACTAAAATCTGCAAATACATCTTCAAACCGATTAAAACAATCCGTTGCTCCTTCCAATTTGCCTTGTAAACAAGCAGTCAATTTATCCCAAACTATTCTTTTTTCAGGCACTAAAAATTTCAATTTCTCTACTATTCGCGATGGTAAAGCCAACATTACTTGCAGTGGCTTTTCTCCAGCCCGTCTCCCACTATCAATTTTAATCAATTTCTCCCATGTATCGCCTAACATTGGCGCGTCATTTATATTTCTAACCTGCTTCCATAAATCCCAGGAAACAATAAATCAATGTCACTCAGTGTAAAAACAGATTAATTTAAAACAGATTCAATTTCCTTATAGAATCCTGCCGGGTTTTTTCTAATGTCGGGGACCGTCTGCTTTATAGTATTTACTACTTGCCTAGAAAAAGGGACATGTACAAACTGTGCGATATGAGCTTCTATCGTTCGCGCTGGAATTGCTCAATCGGCAGCAACCTCTACTTTCAGGACAAACCTGGGAGGCACCTCCCTCATGGGTAATTGCAAAGTAGGGGATTCTATATTCGTTTGTCTATTAAGCAACAAAGCTAGATCAAGTGAAAAAGCAGTCGTTCCAGTTTCAGGTGAAAATGCTCTTTTATAAATTGTCATTTAATCCGCGGGACAACACATCTTATTCTTCATACATTCACCCTGTAAATACTCCACCATAACTTGTAACACCTTTCTCTGCATATCTGGTGTATACTGACTAAACGTATCATGCACTTCAATCGGAGAAATGGCAGCATCCGTAATCCATCTAAGTGCATCTCGCATACAAATTCGCATCTCTTCACTAACCGGTTTCAACGGCGGTAAAAAACGTTTCTGAACGTACGACATGCGGTTCATCTTTTTTAATATTTCTTTATGCAATCGATCAAGTTCTCACTTGAACACAAATATTCGCCCTACTTGTTCTCGTACTTTCGCCACGTTATCTTGCAAGTTCGAAAGAACAACCAAATCACGCAACTCTTGCGGTGCCACCGTATCAGTCAAATCACTCCATATTTTAACAAGATAATCCCCCATACATTCTAACATTACCTGTTGTTCACCAAGGCCTTTATGAACAGATATGGAACTTTGCACAGCAACTTCATTGTCATCATCAATATACGTTTAGGCCCACTCTTTCAGTTCTTCTTTCCTTCTCTTGCTAATCATGCTACGAGTCTATCTAATACTTCCTTGTGCAGGCCCCATTTCTGTAGAACTGCCTGCTAAAGCGGATAACTCATGCTCTGAAGGCGGTGGAGGAAATTATGTCACAGGCACAGTGGGAGAGGAATTGCTTACTGCAGGTGTGGATGGAATCATGTAAATAAGAGGTACATAAGGAGGAGGTGCAACTGGGTCAGTACTTTCATGTTCACTTCTTCGCTCATTTAATATGTTTATTAGTTCATCTGATGTATGCAAATCTTGTCAAGGATATATTCTGTAAATCAAATTGGAAGGCCCTATCCATGTTCCTAATGGCTTCTGTCTGCTGGTGCTGATCAATCTGTAGCGCTTTCTCTACATTTGTTTTATGTCTACGTGTGTGTTTCTCCCTACTTTTCTTACGGAGACTAGCTTCCTTCCTCCAGTCTCTTACGTTGAACGCTTCAGGTCTGGCCTTTTTTCGTAGCAATACTGATTCTAAGTGTTCTATACGTGCTAATTAGAAGCTCCCATTATTAGGCCACTGAAGGTCTGATGCACGTTTGGGCTGCCTTTGCCAAACCGCATGAAACACTATTGCCCCTATTCTACACTTTATGTACATCTCATGTGCCGGCGACCCTTCGGGTGGCGCGACCTGGCCAGTTTCCAAAGATTGTCTACCGCAGTGAAAACATCTCACTAAACAGGAAGACGACTTCCCAGGCATGGTTAATGCTTACCCTTTTCTTACCCTGGGCGTTTGAACTTGTAAGTGCAACACTCGACCAATATCAGGACGTTTAAGAATCGGGGCACGACTGACCTGATTAATCAATTCGTCACGCGTTAAGCGGTGGGCCGCCTATGGCATGTCGCAGGCTGGATCTTCTTCCCCATCGCCGCACCTGTCGAAAGTGACGGGGGCACTAGTGATGACCAAGCATCTGTACCGGATGCCATCGACCTTACGACGGACCCTAGGACTGCCATGCCCGTAACTGACCCATCCAGGCCTGGTGCAAGTCACGCTACGGGGACAACACCCGACGAAAGGGGCGTACATAAAACACACGCTAAACACACAACCCCCTTCCCCAATTTTGACGATTTCGTCGAAACGGGTGAAAGCGCCAACAGGACCGCCGAAAATTTGGACGGGATTTTCTGATCCTGCAGATTAACAGCCTTCCCCGCATCCGCAGCAGCATCTTGCGACTGGGCCTTAATCACATTTGGCCGGCGAAGCGCACTCGTCTGACGCTCCGACGCCCCCTATGGCCCCGGTAGGACAAAAATCTACCGTTAGGCCTTCTAGTCAATCGATAGTTGAAAAACCTACCGCTAGGCCTCCTTCTACAGCTAGGCCTCCTTCTACAGCTAGGCCTATGGCATGCCCCGATTCGCCAGACATCGCCGAAGTTTCACGAGAATCACTTCAGCAGTGGGGCTGATGCCTAAGGAGTCGGCGAAACACAAGGAGCGTGCTGTAGACACGTCTGAAGATGCGCCACAGCCCTCCGATGCTCCCGAAGACTGAGGATAGTCAGGAGCCTTTGTCTAGCACTATTACTATTACATTTCGGCACCAAAGGCAAGAAAATGAAGATTTTGCACCTTTTGCACCTTCTGGTTCATATAAACGGACCAGGAAAACATGTGAAGGGTGCATGGACTGCCTGGAAAGGATTGTTGCTTTCAGAGCACCCTACACCCAAGAGACCTCAAGAGGATTCTCTTTCTGTGTCAACCTTAAGGTTCCCTGGAAATTTAGAATCTTCTCAGGACCATTTAATTTCTGGCCACCCTGAAGATGAAATTAAAATGGGCACATATCAAGATATTTATGATGAGGAAGAAAAGACCTTCCTACAAGACTATACTGCAGATGACCAGGCGGATGCCACAGACAACTGGGAGGACACTCGCCAAGTTGAGACAGAGCCATGGGCACACTACTCCCAATCAGGACACAGATGTCCTGTGTGTAGACTCCCCTCCTTCCACCACGGTCCGCCAGGCGTCCCCAACAGACGATCAGATGGCCTTTAATACAATCTTAAGGAAGGCAGCGGATCACTTTCAGATCGCCACCCAAGAAGCCATACCTGAACAAGATTTCGTGGAGGACATTCTTAAAGAAACCCCTCTCCCCACCTCCCCTCCAGTCAAGCCATTCCTCTCCTAAATTCCATTAAGAGGAAACTGTCTCCTTCTCTTGTCACACCATCCCAGACCAGTCAATCCAAGGGTGGAGAAATTATTTTGGCCTTCGCCTACTGACCCTCAATATATTAAGTCACGCCACCCCCGATACCCTAGTGGTTACCACCACCCGGAAGCGGGCGGGAGTACCCCTTGCTACGGGAGAGGCACCTCCCGATAAGGAGTCGAAAAGATATGCCTTGGGTAAACTTATTACCACGGCAGCTGCCTTTACAACGCGCGTAGCAAACTCCGCTTTGCTTGCCAGTTATATTGATGTGCAATGGAACCTTATACAAGAAGCTCTCCAGGAGGTACCTGAACCGGCAAGATCCAAATTACTCGCCATCGTGGATGAGGGCAGGCAAGTCAATCAAAATGAAAGAAATACTCTGGATACTGCGGAGACGGCAGGAAGATCCCTGGCTCAGGGCACTCTGCCTAAACAGCACGCTTGGCTCCGAAACTCTGGCTTCAAGCCGGAAACCCAAGCTGCTCTTATTAACAAACCTATTGAAGAGTCGAATCTCTTTGGTAAAACAGTCAACGAGGCTCTGGAGACCGCCGGTCCTTTTGTGGCCAATCCTGTTCCGCCCAAAACATCTACCACACGGGAAACAACTGGAACTCCAGTCAAGCATCCAGCACCCCCGCCAACTATCCACCTAGGGGCCAGTGATGCTGGAAGGGCAGAGGCCCCAACTCCAGGGGTACTACAGCCTCTGGTCAGAAAGGACCTATGGATCCAGGTCCTATCCCATGTCTCGCCAGTCGGGGGACGCTTAACATCTTTCCTTTCGGCAGGGGAGGGGATTACATCAGACCAGTGGGTTCTAACGACGGTCGCCCATGGGTACTGCGTGGAATTTGCCCGGCCTCCACAGTTCAGACCGCCCAAGACAAGACAGCTGGCGCCAGATCTGAGAATCCTGAAGCAAGAGGTGGAAGCACTTCTGGAAAAGGACGCCATAGAAGCCATCCCTATTCTTCAGGTAAACAAGGGTATTTATTCAGTGTACTTGCTTGTACCAAAAAAGGGCCTCCCCATGCGCCCTGTACTAGACTTGCGCCCAGCGAACAAGTTTGTCAAACCTCAAAAGTTTCATATGCAGGAAGTAATTCCACTGTTGTTCGCACATGATAGAGGACAAGCACTATCAGTTCAAAGTACTCCCCTTCGGCATTGCCTCGGCACCAAGGGTGTTCACGAACGTCCTGGCAGTGGCAGCAGCACACCTGCGCAGACTATCTGTCCCGTCTACCCTTACCTCGATGACTGGCTCATAACAGGAGACATGCCTAAGAAATACGCAGAAGACAATAGACAACCTGTTCAGTCCAGGATTCTCCATCAAGAAGAAATCCAGCTTAGACCCCAGTCAAGCCAGACAATTCCTAGGTGCTCCGATTCAAAGGAGAGTCTTGTCTTCCCCTTCAACAAGAGGGTTCAGAACATGCTTTCTCAGATCCCTCAATATGTAGCCAGTCGGGAAGTGACGGTACGCAAGGCTATGCGCTTGCTAGGTATGATGGCGTCATGCATTTTAGTTCCCCACACGCGGGTGCGCATGCGTCAGAGTGGCTCAACAGCCAGTGGTGTCAGGCCAGCAGACAATGGGAAGATCTGGTAGTTGTCTCGCCAGCCCTCGTTCTCTCTTTGCAATGGTGGTCGAGGGGAAAACCTCTTGAAGGGGAAGACCTTCACCACCCCCGCAGTGCAAACCACTCTCACGACAGACGCATCGCATGGGTGGGGGGGCCTCGCCTACTCCAACAGACAGCGCACAGAGCGTGGTCCCCACAAGTAGCATCCAACCATATAAATCTGTTAGAGCTATTAGCAGTATTCAAGGTACTAAAGGCCTTTCAGACTCAACTACAAGGGAAGACAGTTGGTCCTGACAGACCGCACCACCGCCATGTGCTACCTAAACAAACAAGGGGGCACAAAATCTCCCGGGCTCTCAAAGCTGTCCCAAAACATTTGGATGTGGGCTCTCAAACACACGATGTTCATGTTGCCCAACATGTTCCAGGGGAACTCAATCTTCTGGCGGACGTGCTCAGCAGAGATTTCCCACTGCCTTAGAATACGAATGGCATCTACACAAAGACATAGTCTTCAACGTCTTGGCAGAATGGGGCTTCCCAGAGATAGATCTGTTCGCTACTCGGGAGAACGGCCAATGCCAAGACTATGCCTTCAGGTATCCCCAGAACTGCTCCAAGGGGAACGGACTCTGGATAGCATGGTCAGGGAAACTTGTCTATGCTCCCCCTCCCCCCCCTCCGACTCCCCTTCTCAACAAGATAGTGCACAAGATGCACCAGGAACCAGTTACCATGATACTGGTGGCCCCCATGTGGGCACGCCAACCCTGGGTCACTCCTCTAATGGAGATGTCCCTCTACCCTCCCCGTACAACATGTCTCAGGACGGGGGGGAGACCCTACTCCCATGCCCACAAACTCTGAACTTAGCGGCCTGGCTCGTAAGGTCAGAGTTTGGATACCTTCAGCTCCCTCAGATGCATGGACATACTCGGGGAAGCTAGGAAACCTTACACGCGCTAGTGCTATGCCAGTAAATGGAAACGCTTTGTCATCTGGTGTAATACCAAGGGCGTCAATCCCATCGATTGCTCACCTACACACATTGTACTGTACCTAATCCCATTTGTTAGACTCAGGACTGGTCTTCAATTCCCTAAAGGTTCATCTAGCTGCTCTCTCAGCCTACACTACATCACAACAGAAAGTGTTGTGGTGGAAAATACCGTTTATTAAGGCTTTTATGGAAGGGG